>NC_137113.1:7958556-7973556 GCF_949357685.1 Gobio gobio | reverse complement strand
GCTAATTGGTCTTCCGCTGAACACAGAAAGAACTCACGAAAAATGTGACCGCAGGCGATATAACCTAATTAGGAAATTTGCCACTGTACGGCGGCCAGATCGGGCCTCGCCATTGTTCTGCGCAGATAAACAGCCGCATTTTCCACTCTGCTTTGGAGGACGCCACTTTATCTTCACTTAAACCATCAGCAAATGGCAAAAGGTACATAAAAAGTCCCCTCCTGCTTTTAATGCATCAGTGGTATTTTTTAACAAACCACTTTCGAGGAGTTGGCCGAGGTTCGTCTCCGTTTCCCTCTCGGCAAAACCCAGCCAATAAATTCGATAAAGGTCAGGCCAAAAATCCTTTAAGACCTTCATTCCAGTTATTATAATTGGCTGATTTAGTATTAGTTTCAGCACCTTCAGGCATTTCAACTTACTTTTCAAGTAATGTAATTATTTGTACAAGCAGACATGTGGAGTAATGATGTCATTCTACTAATTATTAGTAGTATTTTCCTAATATTGCAAATCTGTAATAGAGAAATGTTTCATTATAGGAGAGGCTGGGGCTAGTTGTCACAAGGGCTACATCGAAGTCACAAGTCCAAATAAATGTGTATTTTACAAAATTGTAGTAAAAAACGGTCGTACTGTTAAAAAGCTTGGGTTGGTACACTCTAAAATTGGGTTTTTTTCAACCCAGCGGTTGGGTTAAATGTTTGCTTAAAACAACCCAATTGCTGGGTTAGTCCATTTTCAACCCAACTTGGGTTGTTTTTAACCCAGCATTTTTTAGAGTGTAAGATTCTTTCAAACTGGGGTCCTCCAGAAGGTTCTAAGGGGTCCAAAGCAATGGATAAAGTCAACCTAACTGTTCCATTTCGAAATGTTTCTCTCTTTTCTTGCCGTATACATACTTTCCAGAATTGTACGTTTGCTTTGTGTCTTTCTGGTGAGTTTTTCTCACTATAGTCCCCTCTATCTCGCTCACTGGGGTTCTTAATGCAGGACGTAAGCTGATTACATAGATACATTTATTCTGAAAGTTGCTCATACAAATAATTTTTCATTGAAAATGTTTTTTTTTCAGGTTTATACATCCAACATTAAGTATACATCCATCATAACATTAAGCCAATTTAAGTTTGGAAACAATATGTTGTATTTATAATGTCGCACTTGCTATTTATCTAACAGTTTAAAAAAAAACTATTATACATAAAAATATATAGATGGATTTTAGGAAGGGGGTCCCTCATAAAAGATTCATCATATTTGGTGTCCTTGGCATCATAAAGTTTGAAAACCCCTGCTTTAGGGTAAGACGTATATTATTCACCAATTAAAGCAGCATTTATTTGATCAAAAACATTATAAAAACAGTAATGTTTAGACTAATTTAACAGTTTTCTATATTTGATTATTTTAATGCTGATTTGGTGCTAATTTGAAGCTCAAGAAACATTTATTATAATCAAAGTTGAAAATTTTAATAATGTGTTTGTTCGTTTTTTCTCTCAATGAATATTAAGCTCAAAAGAACAGCATTTATTTGAAATAGAAATATTTTGCAACATTACAAATGTCTTTACTGTCACTTTGGATCAATTTAATGCATTTCTTTAAAAAAAAATAAAAAATAAAAAAACACTGACCCCAAACTTTTGACTGATAATGCAGGGCTTGACATTAACGGTTGACAAGTGGATTTTTTTAAAGGGGCAAGTGAAAGAGAATTTTACTTGCCCGACTGGACAAGTGTCCTGATTAAAACGTCAAAAAATAACTAGGGAATCACCAAAATGCAAGAATGATATAAATAATATATAATGAACTGACAGTAACAAGGTTGCGCTGTTGCAGGAGAAATCACAACAAATGAGCGCCGCTCATACAAAGAAACTCAGTCAACATGCACAGTTAAAATGACAAATTGTGCAGTTTTCATATTTATAACATATGATGGCCTACAGTTAAAGGTGCACTATGTAACTTTTCCGTCCACTAGCGGTCGCCTATTCAAAACAAAGGCGTAGTTTGATGACGCCAAGTTTGAGTGCAGAATCTTGGGACATGTGGTCTTCACCTCACAGCTGGTGGAAAAGAATCGGGATAGGACTCGGGCAGAAATCATGTTCATGGATGTGATTATTAACGTTACTGTAGTATGAAGCAGAGCAGGAGCGATTGTTATTAAGAAGAGCGCAACACAAGCCTCGCGAGCAGCGGGACCTTTATTATGACATAGTTGCTGGCAGGACTTTTATTATGACAGTCGCTGGCACCATTTCCGCTTTTCAGGTCATGAGTATGAGGTAACGCAGCTCTGTTTATCATATTAGATACATCTAAGTGTGTTGAAAATGATGTTATAACGTTACTCTGTGCATTAGCTCGGCAGCTGCTATGACACTTGTTCACACTGCAGTGAGAGTAAAGCGTTTATGCAAAATAAACCCGGAAACCGAGGGTAACGCAGAAATGATGCCATCGACAGGCGACTCCCTCACACGTCCCGGTTCCTTGGTTAAAATAGCAATTTCTCACGATTTACAAATAGTTGGAAAAATTTGGGGTATAGTAAGTACTCAACTGAACAAAATATATAACACT
Source organism: Gobio gobio (assembly GCF_949357685.1). Classification (NCBI taxonomy): domain Eukaryota; kingdom Metazoa; phylum Chordata; class Actinopteri; order Cypriniformes; family Gobionidae; genus Gobio; species Gobio gobio. The sequence goes on along the minus strand of NC_137113.1, from coordinate 7,970,958 downwards.
GGCCTAGAGGTTTTTGGATATTTTACTGAAAAATGTTTACGTAGTGCACCTTTAAGCAACACCACAGAACCAAGAGTGCTGTTTTCCTGAATACCATCACGACTGAAAATGACACGGATTTTATGACAGTTCCATAAACAATTATTAAGTCACTTACATTTTAGATGCAATATAGACTGTTTTTGTTCGATTTCAGCAGCGAAAATATTTCCAAACAAAGATCACAGCAGAACCATGCCGCATCTCAGCAACAGCGTGTCACTGAATGATTCAGCGTTTGAATGAATCGGTTGAATCAAAGATTCAATGAACTATTCGTAAACGACTGCCTCATTCTTGAATGAATAATCGGTTTCACTGAATCGACTCAATGACTCGCTCATTCAGACGGTCACCTGCTGCCACCTACTGGTGGTTTAGGTTCATCTTTCCAAAATGTCTTATTTGTATATTCAAACATATTTAAAACAATCTCATAACATTATTTAAAGCAGTTGTAATTGTTTAAGTGTAAATTATTTAATTTGATTGGTAACAACCCTATAGTGTCTTATTCTAATTTAATTTCTAGAAAAAAACAAAACAAAAAGAAAGCTGAAGCGTTGCCTATATTTAATAAGATTACGGGAAAAAATAACCTTTATAAAAAGGTAAAAATATCACAAATATGCCAATTTAAATGTCAACGCTGACTGAACACTGGTGAGAATATTGCTTCAGAATAAATTATATTTACAACGCACAAAAAAACAAGGACAAGCTAATTTTTTACTCGGACTCGGATAAGTGAGTGACAGATTTACTTGTCCGAAGGCTTAATGTCGAGCCCTGGATAATGTATAGTGTGTGAATATATGTATATAAATATAATGGTATCTATTTTTGTATTATTTATATATTTTTTACTAACAATGGTGCTCTATTTTAAGAATACAATAAGTCTTTTTGAAAAAGAATATATTGCAATAAAGTGATAAATATATTATGATACAGATATATATATATATGTAAATATAGGCCTAACGGTATCTATTTTTTATTAACAATGGCACTGTATTTTAAGACTACAATACTTCTTTTTGAAAAAGAGCATATTATGATCAAGTTAAATGCATTACATTACTACATTAATTTTTAGCGAACCATTTCTACAAAAACTCCTGAAAAACACTTCATGAATTAACAATAAAGATAAGTGTCATTTCTTATTGTTCCCTTGCAATTTTGAACTTTTCCTTATGAGATCAGCACAACAACCATAATCCATCCGCGCTCAAGCACTTCACAAGTGCACTTCACTATTTCATAATTAACATCTGTTCGTTGTGACCACAGCAGTGCTCATGTTGGGCTTTCAGGCTAAGAAAGAGAAGAATATTGTGTGTTGTCTGGACGCTTGCAGCGGGACTGTCTGTGATGGAAATAAAAGCCCTCTCATTTATAATGCAGGTATCTGCGGTCGGCTCAGACGCACTGAAGGATATCATAGAGAGAGTGACATTGGACAGCCAGGGTCTTCGTGGCCACGCTTGACTGGATCCTCCAAAGGGCCTCTCCTCTGTCCACTTCACTTTCTGTCCCCTCTACTGCGGCCTCAGGGGCCCCGGGGACCTCCGGGGAAGGGGTGGGTACCGGCTGATGGGGGGAGACAAGGAGTGGACGGACGGACGCAGACATTTGTGTGTGTGTGTGTGGAAAGGACAAGTGTGAAAGTCTACCTCAGAGTCAGGGGCGTCTGGCAGGGCTGCAGTCTGCGTCGCATTCTGACAGAACAAGTGTTGCATGAGATGCGTGGAGGTGTCTCTGTGAGCCTGGAGCAGGTGTTGCTCATCGGCGACTGCACCGGAGCGAAGACCCTTGTGCATAAGACCACCGCAGCCAAACGGCCGGGCCAGGACGGCTCACTCACTCACACACACACACACACACACTAATGATAATGGATTTGGGGTGAATAGGCAGCCAGATTCTAATGGATCAGAAGACAGCAGCACACAGGGACCGCTTCAGCTGTTGGTCAGGACGGAGGATGTTAAACACTCATTAACGTGTTGACATGCAAAGGCATTTAGGCAACGTGTGTGATTATATGCAGGTGGCCACCATGTACTCACATATTCTTGTAAACATTTGTATGTTTTATTCTATTTTATATATATCGAATTCATTTAATGCACAATAATAAAATCTTAATTTTGGTCATTTAATATTACCATGCTTGATACACTACCGGTCAAAAGTTTGGAACAATTGAGATTTTTTTATAAATGTTTTTTAAAGAAATCTCTTCTGCTCACCAAGGCTGCATATAATAAATCGAAAATACAGTAAAAACACTAATATTGTGAAATATTATTAGAATTTAAAATAACTGTTGCATATTTTAAAATGTTTACTCCAGTCTTCAGAGAAATCATTCTAATGCTGATTTGCTGCTTAATTATTATTTGTGCTCAGTTAATAATAATGGTTCTTATTATTATCAATGCTGAAAACTGTTTTGCTGCCTAATATTTTTGTAGAAATTGTGATAAAAAAAATTTCAGGCTTCTTTGATGAATAGAACGTTCAAAAGAACAGCATTTATTTAAAATAAAATAAAATAATAAAATAAAATAAATAAAACAAAATAAAAATAAATACAATTTAATTAAATACAAATAAATAAAATATTAAATAAAATAATAAAATAAATAAACACAAAACAAAAAAATTAAATAAATAAAACAAATCAAAACAAAAAGTAAATAGAATTTAATTAAATAAATACAATATCAATCTAAATAATTAAATTAAATTAATAAAATAAAACTAAATTAAATTAAATAACAAAAAATACATTTTAAATAAAACAACATAAAATCTTTTGTTACATTATAAATGTCTTACTGTCACTTTTGATCAAAACAATGTATCCTTGCGGAGTATTCTTTCTTTCAAAAAAAGAAAAAAAATCTTACTGATCACAAACTTTAAAAACAAAAGCGCACTCTAAAAATGCTGTTTCAACCCATGTTTGGGTCAAATATGGACAAACCCAACCAATGTTAAACCAATGTTTGCGTTTGTCCATATTTGACCCAAACATGGGTTGAAACAACCCAGCAATTTTAGAGTGCGCTTTTGTTTTTAAAGTTTGTGGTCAGTAAGATTTTTCTTTTTTGAATGAAACTAATTGAAACAACCCAGCATTTTTAGAGTGTGTATATTGCAAAAGCTACCATCAGAAACAAGGCCAAAATTAATACAAATGAGTAAAATGTCTTGTGAATTGTGTATTGGTTCATTTATAGCAGTTTTAGAGCTTTGCCAAATTCTCCAGGCCCTTGTCATTAGATCACTGAGCACAAAGAACACAGGACATGTTTTATAGTAGCGATTTGGAAAAAAAAAAAACAATATGTATGTATATATATATATATATATATATATATATATATATATATATATATATATATATTATATTATATTATATTATATTATATTATATTATATTATATTATATTATATTATATTTATTATATTATATTATATTATATTATATTATATTATATTATATTATATTATATTATATTATATTATATTATATTATATTATATTATATTATATTATATTATATTATATATATATATATATATATATATATATATATATATATATATATATATATATATCAGGAGGTGAGCGAGAATATATGTTAGATTAATAGCCTGGTCTCCCTCTCTTTCTCACTCGTCTGGGGCTGAGCCCAACCTTCCGGGCCATTACGGCTCATTGTAGGACAGGAGAGGAATAATTGTATGGCTGGGTGACAGGCCATCTATCCATGCAGACTCATGCCGTTTCCTTCAGGAGTGCTGCCCACTAATAGGAACATGCCCTGGAACTCAAGCTGGAAAATACACCTCATTCCTGCCCGGTTGTTTTTCAGGCCATTGAGAATCCTCAGTCATCAATATGAATCGGAGTCAGAGAGGGTTTTTCCCTTCTTTATCCGTGACCGTAAGAGCCGGCAGCCTGATGGATCCCTGGCATCACTTCTGAATGATGTTTGCCTTTCATTTCTATTTCTCCATCTCTCTTTCTTGTCTCTATCGTCATCTTTCTTCTTCTGCCCGCTGCTCTGAGCCGTGCGCTGAGCGCAGAGAAAGACATCTTTGAAATTGCCCATGGAAATGTGCAGTTTTGGGGGTCACTCATCTGCAGATGAAATGACTATATTACTCAAGGCCTGCTGTCAGCGGTGCGTCTCCGCTGTGAATCAGATGAGTCAGTCAACTGATATACATGTTGTTACTGGTCACACACTGCACTGAAGAACATTTCATTTAAAGACGACATTATCAAACACTGTTGTGCGCTATTACACGCCAATGAGATCATGTGCAGCGAGGTGATCTATTAGCTGGAATAATAACAACAAATTATACATGATGATTTTATGACTGAAACCAATTAGGAGTATTTTGTGTTCAATAAATAGGAATTTTTATGCAATTTTAATATAATAATTTTAACTAATAATAATAATAATAATAATACAATTCTATGTATCATTTAGGCATGAATGGCTGTTCTGAGAAAAAAAATAAAAAAAAAATAAAATGCATAATATTTCGGTAATTACCTGTAAACAGCAGAGATTCCTCTTCAATACACAGTAGTGTTAATATTTTTTTTGTTTGTTTGTTTAGAGACCTGATAAGAGACCGATTTAGATCCTGATAAGAAAAGGCATGGACTCCACTAGACCCCTGAAGGTGTGCTGTGGTATCTGGCACCAAGATGTTAGCAGCAGATCCTTTAAGTCCTGTAAGTTGTGAGGTGGTGCCTCCATGGATCGGACTTGTTTGTTCAGCACATCCCACAGATGCTCGATTGGATTGAGATCTGGGGAATTTGGAGGCCAGGTCAACACCTCAAACTCATTTTTGTGCTCCTCAAACCCTTCCTGAAGCATTTTTGCTTTGTGGCGGAGCATTATCTGCTGAAAGAGCCACAGCCACCAGGGAATACCGTTCCCACTGATGCTCACGTGCCCACTGTTGGTGCTTTTGGCGGTGGACAGGGGTCAGCATGGGCACCCTGACTGGTCTGTGTCTATGCCGCCCCATACGCAACAAACTGTGATGCACTGTGTATTCTGACACCTTTCCATCAGAACCAGCATTAACTTCAGAGCAATTTGAGCTCCAGTAGCTCGTCTGTTTGATCGGACCACACGGGCCAGCCTTCGCTCCCCGCGTGCATCAATGAGCCTTGGCCGCCCATGACCCTGTCGCCGGTTCACCACTGTTCCTTCCTTGGACCACTTTTGATAGAGACTGACCACTGCAGACCGAGAACAACCCACGAGAGCTGCAGTTTTGGAGATGCTTGTCTAGCCATCACAATTTGGCCCTTGTCAAACTCGCTCAAATCCTTGCCCTTGCCCATTTTTGATGACAACATAAGTTATAACCATAGTTACACTAAACTATCCCTGTTCTATCTTCATGCAGCAGATATTCTCTGGCTCTGTAGGAAACTTACAACAGTTCCCACATGAGTGATTTATAGTAGCCTGGATGCCAGCCGAACTTGGCCCCGCCCACAACATTTGAGCTCGGGCAGTTCGGTCTGGACTTGATCCGTATAGGAGTAATTATGCCTGAACAGAAACTGTTCGGACCAATGAAATTGTCAGGGCGGGCTTTAGGCGATGATGGACAGATGATAAACAGTAACGTAATCATCCACATCATCAAAGGTGCTTGGGTTGAATTTGTTCTAATCCTAAACGGAGAACTTGTTCGTATATGCATTCACCTTTACTATTCTCTCAGAAATGATGATCGTGTTGGTAAGTACTCCGTGTATCCTTTTTTTACAACACCGGCAAAGATCGTTTACACTCATCTTAAAACAAAACCTGCCCAATTGCTACTCAAAACTAGCCAAAAACAAGCCCAATAGCTTTCCGGGGGGGGTTTCCGTAAAAAAAATAGCATTTGGGGGTAAAATATGTGTTATTTTGGCCTGCTAAAATTCGCATTCCTGGGTCTGTATATCACATAATTGGGGTCGCTTCAACCGGCGGACTTGGCAACACAGTGCAGTTGAGTTCTGTTGACATTTGACAACTAACGTTATGCGTCGCTCCGTTGCTCTGATTGGTTGTAGGTCTATCCAATTGAGGTCGCCACATAATCACAGCCCAACGGAGCAGTATCAGACTCATATTCTGACTAGAATTGAGTATGACAACGTCAGGCTAGATTTATAGAGTATCATGACAGAATATACTAATCGATGACTTGAAGATAGTTAACTCCACATTAGGGATGGGTCGCGATTTTCGAATATTCGATTAGTTATTTAATTATAGAATATCGAATAGTATGTGCGATTATCGTCCAAAAAAAAATCCCCATGTTGTCGGTGCTGATGTGGTGCTGACGCGTTCATGTAACCAGAGGCGCTGCCAATAACGCTCCTAAAAGCTGCCAGTCAGTTCTCAGGGTGTTTTATACTGGGCACGTTTGCTGCGGTCCGAGTCTGATTGTTCCCTCCGCCTCCGCCGTGTTGGTCTGGTTTCACACTCATCTTGAACCCTGGTGCGTTTGCGTTCATCTTACGTCATCACAGACGTGCACGGGCGTGATAGAAAACAGAACACGGGTCAATATGGGCTTTTTCAATTAATTTGGTGCTATTATGTGCAGCTGAGTAAACGACACTTGGGTTTACCGTATGTGTGTCGCTTGAAGGCGGCTTTGCTGCTTGCAAACAGACTCTTTTGAGGAGACGGTGAATTGCCATTCATTTGCTGCCCTGATTGCACTCTATGCGCGAATACACTGCAGGCTCGCTCTCGCGATCGTATCTCAGGTAAATCATCAACACTATCATCTCTTACGTGTATGTTATTGAACTAATGACATTGTAATCGGCTAAAACGCATGCGCTGGTTACTTTCTTCCAGAACAAGTGCGCACCCGAGTGTTGTTTGCACATTCACGTGAATCGTGGCACAGCTCCCAGAGCAGCCGAACTCCGGTTGTGTGTTCTCGGGTTCGGTACCTCAGTGCACACCAAGCTCTGTAGGTAAGCTTTCACATTAGCAATTTTTCATGCTAACCGTGCCCCATTCCGAACTAAAATGCCAGAGTTAAAACGCCCTGAGACAACAGAAGAATAACACATCGTCTCACACGCACGCTGTAGACTTTTATCAGGTAACTTGTGGCGATGTCACATTACAGTCATATGTTTCAGCATGTTACAATAAATATATGGCTTGAGTTGATATAGCCTATTCCCTAATGAATTAAACAGTTTGTTATCCTACAGATTGAGAGCGTGAATTGTCTCTCTCCCTCTCTCTCTCTGTTTATACGCGTGTAGCCTTTACATGCGTGCATGCGGGGGAGGAGTTGCGATTTTCGAATAAAAAACGAATAATTCCCAGCGATCGTCGAATATAATTTTTGCTTGAAATGCCCATCCCTACTCCACATCAGCTACATAAATTCATCAACTAACCATTCAGAAACGTCCTGTCTCATTCTACATGTTGTCACTTTTTCTTGAGTCTCTCCATTATTGTCCGGCTCCGGTTTGAACATAAAAGGCTGAACAGTTTCTGACCTTTTCGGTGCGTGTGTCTGCGTGAGGTAATCGGAGCTGCTAGAGCTCTTGAAGCTCCGCCCTCTTCTTGAAAGGGGGCCGGGAGAAGCAGCTCATTTGCATTGAAAGGGACACACACAAAAACAGCAAGTTTTTGCTCACCCTCAAAAATTGACACTTTTAACATGCTGTAAAAAATTATCTGTGGGGTATTTTAATCTAAAACGTCTCATACACACTCATCAGGCTTATGTAAATCTTGTAAAAAGCGGCATAATAAGACCACTGTAAATTAAATGCAGCTACAAAAATGACAATGCAGATTCCATACGTCTAAAAAAAAATATATATATATAAAATGCTTAAAATAGTATAAAACACTTTCGTAAGTACTTGTGCTAGTAGAGAATGTGGAACCAGATAAGCCTAGGCAAATAATTCCATGTTTCCGTCGATACAGGTTCCTCCACACTCACAGTCTATGGCCTAATTTAGCTGTAAAGAGAAGAGCAAACACATCCATTTCTCTTCTTCAAAAGAGGAAGAGCTTGTGCTCTCCTCTGGGTTCACAGAAAGGGATGAAGAGTGAAGGAGGGGAAATAATAACGCGGTAGCCGTAGGTGGAGAGAGCGCAATCCCGCGGGAATCACTGCGGTGACAAGCAATGTTGCCGGGAATGGCTGGCTTGCTAGAACTTTTCTCTCTAATAGACACAAATGGGCTCACTTCCCTGCGCTTTTACGAGGTGTTTTATCTTGTGTTGGGAGGACCGGGTCCGCCGTGACAGACTCTGCTGGAATCTTTGGGAGCACTTAGGTTGCTAACGCTAAGAAAAACAGTTTTCCACACTCCTCGGTAAACCTCCTGACATTGACGGTGTGCAAATTTCCCCCCATGATGTTTGCTAGCAAAGACATGCTCATGTCTGCATTTCTGATTGAACTCGATGCCAATGAAGACAGATACTACGATTCAGTCCGATGGGATGAAACAGAGTTCTAGTCGAGTCTGGACTGGATTTCTCACTGAAAAGCTACCAAAACCAGCCAGGGACCCCCTTTCAGAAAGCTCTCAAAACCTTCCCCTTGTTTGCTGATGATGCAAGGAGCCTGTTGTTTTCCGCACTGATGTTGGGCTAATGTTCGGGGGGAGTTTGTTGTCGTCTGGATTGGTGTATAAGCTCTTGCACGCCACAGATCAATGTTTCAGTTCTGACCAGACAGGACGCTCTGAATTGCCCATGCCTTATTTCTCACAGCATTTGATTTATTTTCAGAATGAATACAGAAGATCCTGCTATACGGGTTCAGAGCAGAACTTGCTGCTCTTGTCAGTTGTGGTATGCTGTAAATAAAGTTTTTTAAACTTATTTTGCGGTCTGAGACACTTTTTATTGACACAGACAGCAGAGAGTATCACCAGTAGAAATGCTAGTGAAATAGAGGAGAATGGGACCGGGACTCGACACACAGACCAGATTCAAAACTGAGTTTCTAACATGAGCAACATGCACAATGCATGTGTGCGAATCGCTTGTCGCACAGCATGAACCAGACAGAGCGTAATGGAATGGAGTTTGTGCACTAAAGGAAGGAAACATGATGCAGGACATAGACTTCAACTGGAATGCAATTCAAAGAAATTCATATAAAGGTTCAAAAAGTATGAAGTTTAAAAAGTCTAATAGATGGATAGAAATGGAGGATGGATCGATGGATGGACGTACGGTTGGACGGACTGATGGATGGATGGATGAATTGATGGATGGATGGACAGACAGACGGATTGATGAGTTGATGGATGGACGGACTGATGGATTGATGAGTTGATGGATGGATGGACGGATGGATAGATTGATGGATAGAAAGACAGATGGATAGAAGGATGGATGGATGGACGTACAGACAGATGGACGGACGGATGGATTGATGGATGGATGGACAGATGGACGGATGGATTAATTGATGGACTGATAAATTGATGGATGGATGGATGGACGGATGGACAGACAGACAGACAGACAGACAGACAGACGGATGGATGGATAGATGGATGGATTGATTTATGGACAGATAGATGGATGGATTGATGGATGGACGGACAGACAGACGGATTGATGGACTGATGGATTGATGAGTTGATGGATGGATGGACTGATGGATGAATGAATGGACGGACGGACGGACGGACAGACAGATGGACGGATGAATTTATGGATGGACAGACAGACTGATTGATTGATGGACTGATGGATTGATAAGTTGATGGATGGACTGATGGATGGAAGGATGGACGGACGGACATACAGACAGACGGATGGACGGATAGATGGATGGAAGGATGGATTGATGGACGGATGGATTAATGGACGGACGGATAGATGGATGGACGGATTGATGGATGAACGGATAGACGGATGGATTTATGGATGGATTGATGGACGGACGGATAGATGGATGGATTGATAGATGGATAGACGGATAGATGGATTAATGGACGGACGGATAGATGGATGGATGGATGGACGGATGGATAGACGGATATTTGGATGGATGGACGGATGGATAGATGGATGGATGGACGGATAGATGGACTGATGGATGGACAGACGGATAGATGGATGATTGATGGATGGATGGATAGATGGATGGACGGACAGATAGATGGACTGATGGATGGACAGATGGATAGATAGATGGATGATTGATGGATGGATGGATAGATGGATGGACAGACGGATAGATGGACTGATGGACGGACGGATAGATGGACGGATGGATAGATGGTTGGATGGAAGGATGGATTGATTGATTGATAGAAATAGTTTTCTTAACTATTAAAAAAAAAGTTAAATTAAATTGTTTTCTTTTTCCTCCACAGCTTTTTTATGTCATTTTTATTCTTGAAAGAAATTAATACTTTTATCCAGCAAGAAAGCAATAAATTGATCATAAAATTTATATTTCAAATAAATGCTGTTCTTTTGAACTTGCTAATAAGCAAAGAATCCTAAAAAGAAAATGACAGCATCACGGTTTCCACAACAATATGAAGCAGCACAACAGTTTTCAACATTGATAATAATCATAAATGTTTCTTGAGCAGCAAATCATCATATTAGAATGATTTCTGAAGGATCATGTGACACTGAAGACTGTAGTAATGGCCATTACTATTATTATATAAAAATAATATTGATTAATGTATTAATAAATAATATGTATTAATGATCAAATAAATGCAGCCTTGCTGAGCAGAAGAGACATTCATTTCTCGGAATGCCATTACCTGTTGAAATATCAGAATTTTAATTCAGTAAATTTCCTATAATTCCAATAGCATTGTTCCTGTAGGATGCGCCCAATTCAATTTTAATATGAACTGAAAGAGAGACCATTTTTGAATTTTGCACAATCCTGTCAAAAACAGCTTATGTGGAATAAAAAAACAACACTTTTACAAACAAAAATACCAGCTCTAAGACAGTTCAAGCTGATTCCACTTCAGTTCTTTTCGTTTTGAGTACAGCTGAGGCTTGAAGAATTACAACTCTATGCTGTATGTCTCTCTTGAATGACAGGGAAACGTGTGTGTGTGTGTGTGTTGTGTGTGGGGGTTCAGACAGGCCTGCAGTCTTGCTGTCACTGGCCCTTAGCCATAAGCAAGGCCAGCCGTCAGCCAAACTAACAGAGGTAAACAATCAGACTTTACCATGTGGAACACAAGGAGAGCCGTGTGTGTGTGTGTGTGTGTATGTGTGTGTGGGTGGGGTGCTGTTATTGGATTTTATGGCCTTGTCGCCTTTACTTCCATAAGGGCAGGGCAATTTTTAACCTGGTCACACTCTCGCCATCTATTTTAATTGACCTCTCAGCACTCTGATATTACTGGCCGACCTCAGGAACACGGAGAGCGCAGCAGAACCGCTTCAACACTGCGTGAAAACTGAGGACAAAATCTCTCACATCAATCTGAGATGTTTCAGAGATGATGCTCATTAAAAGCATTTATATATCCAGCTGGGTCAGCACTGAAATAGCCAACAAGTAATGCATAAAATGTAAGAAATTATATTTTTCATAAAAAATGAAAACTTAAGACATTAGTTTTGTGTCATAATTAAGCACATGTAATAAAATAGTACATTTTTCATTATTGTAATGCTAAAAGAAAACAATTCATATAGTTATTGCATTGTGAAAATTCGATTTTTTTTATAAATATATATGTATATATTAATATATCAAATCTATTTTATTTTGGGGTGAAATATAACCTGGACATTTGCACACCCATTTGTCGTACACAACACTTCATTCAAATCCATTAGATGTCGCCACCTTTCTTACCTTTGCTACTTCATTCGTATTAAACAAATGTTTTCTAATACACGTCAACATCAATATACAAGATGTTCAGAGGCTCAATATGTTCATCAGAGCTAAACAAGCGAATACAGCAAAACTGCTCTATGTCAGTGAATGCTGTAATTACCAGGATTTTGAGGCTTTTGTGGATCTCTGGCCAGTGTAAAGCTCTGACAGACAGACTGCAATGCTCATGGAGGACAGAGGTCAAGAGCTCAATCAGTTTGACTGGCAAAGCCTTGACAAAGACCCTCTCCAGCAGCTGAGAGAGAAAGAGAGAGACAGACAAGGCATCCAGGCCTGAAGTCCATCAGTCAGGCAGGCAGTGAAGCACCTCTTCAATCAACCTCCATTTACCAGGCCAGACCAAGTTTTCTGCTCTGCCTCCATTCTCACGGCCTGACACCACAGCTGCCATTTATCCAGA
>NC_137113.1:7621056-7956056 GCF_949357685.1 Gobio gobio | reverse complement strand
CCCATTAGCGAGACGACTGACACCAGGTCAGAGTCGGAGCGCCTCTGATCAGACTCTTTGAAGTGTGTTCAGCGCTGTATTCAACAAGCCGTGAAAAGGCCTTCTCCTTACACACGGGATGAAAACACACATTCACAATGTTGTCTGGTCTTCGCTTCTGTCAGGAAAGTTTTGCCAACTCCACAAACTCTCTTCAAAGGCAGCTTGACAAAGAAAGCACAAACACATTCAAAGACACCTGAGTTCCACCCCCAGACAATGAATTCAGAGATTTCTCCTTCATTCCGGGGGAAAAAAAGAGAGGTAGCGACATCAAATATTCATTCTGAGGGCATAAGAAACTGTAAATTATACATACTTCTTCTGTGTATTTAAAAATATGCCACGATATGATTAGCATTGATATTTGGGTACAAATGACAAGCGGGTCTCCGATTCGCTGTGGCGTCTGGGCCTGAGACTCTGTTCTTTTGGGTTCCCCCTCTAGCACATTGTCATTGGCGTGTCTCATTAATGTTTAAAGCCGAGCCGCTTTTAATTGTCAGGCCTCTGACAGGTTGATGGGAATGAGGTGGAAATTAACTTTCCGCCGCCATGCATAATGTAATTTGGGAGGCCGTCGCCGGTGCGCTGAAAGATTGAGACGGCCCTGGACGTCAGCCGTCGAAGTTATTATTTAAGCTTTATTTTAAGTCCTTGCGAACCGCCGATCTAGGTCATGAGTGACAGGTAGATCTCAGATGTGTTCTGCAAAAAAGCCTGTCTGGAACTTTTAGATTGGCACAGACAGAGACATGCATCCAAATAAATCAAATCAATAAAGATATGCTATGATTTTATCAAAGTCGAATTAGACTTTTTCTAAATAAAAGTCAAGCTCGGATATTAGGCTTTCACCAGCTATAGATGAACGTATGACAACTGCAAACACAATTTAGGATGAAAATGTTCTTGAAATAAGTCTCTTATGCTCATCAACGTTATGTTTATTTGATCAAACATACAGTAAAAACAGTAAGATTGTGAAATAGTATTACAATTTAACCCTCCTATTATCTGTGGGGTCAATATGACCCCATTCAATGTTTAACATCTGTAAATCATTTAACGGGGACAACTCTGTAAACATAAAATTAAAGGGGCACTTCAGCGCTGGGAAGATGAATGTGTATTTAAACTGGGTCGTTTATGTAGTAGAAATGTGAAATTATTTTTGAATTTCGGTGCCTTCTAGACCGAGAAACGAGAAAAGACATCATGTGGATGAAAGACAACAACTCCCAGAATGCAGTTGCTTCGCTGCTCTACGAGGCCACTCCCAAAGCCACGGCTATTGGTTATCACTTGCCCACCATTAAACCGCCCCTACCGTCGCTTTGATCTTCATAATAATACAATCATTTCGTTTAGTTAGAGAATAAACACTTCAATTAAAAATTGAACGTGTCTTTTCGATGAAGTGTGAGTGAGCTGAATGAAAGCCACGACACAAACGCAGCAGGGTCAGATTTAATTCATCACGAGAAGAGCTGAGCAGAGCTGAGGTAAGCGCGGCAGTCATTCACGACACGTGTCCAGTCTGGCGCGTTTTCAGATGGCATATGGAAGCTTAACTTTCATTAGCCTAGAAATCTAGACGCACCCTAGCGGCAGCAAATCTAATTGTAGTGTAGTCTAGCGAGTGTAGTCTAGCAACTCTCTGGAAAAGCTGGAAAAACCAAACTCTGGTCAGGCCAATCACATCGTGTGTAGAGTCGGTGGGCGGGCTTAACATAATGACGGCATGTCACGGCAGAGTTGCGGCGGTTCAAAGAAGCTGGCGAACGGCGGTCTTTCAAATTGGCTTTGGCTGCGACTCTGGAAGACTTGGAGTTAAGCTTTTCTTTGAGAAAAGAACAAAGAACTAGGGATGCACGATATTGGATTTTTGCCGATATTTGATATGCCGATATTTTTCAACTCATTTTGACCGATGCCGATATCAATACCGATATATGTTTATTTTTTCCCTTTGTTTGGAAACAACACCATTTTGAGCAAAAACATTTTTTTTTTCATTCTGGTTTCAGATTTCTGATGTCTCCTTGCTAAAAGGATACTTGTTAAAGATAAATAAATGTTAATAAAGTTATTTTTATAATAAGAGTATATTTTCTCTAAAAATAATAAAAACAATAATAAAGTCAGTGATTTTTCATCCCAGACAGATTCAGTTGTAATCTGAATATTAAATATATATTTTTGGATTTAATGTTTGTGCCTATGTGTAGGTGGCATGGCATCAGTTGATGCTGCCTTTAGCTTCAAATAAAAAAATATACAATTATTTTAGTGCTCCTTGGATTATTTTTCATCATCCATTTCATAAAATTTTATTACAGATTAATGAACTGTATATACAAGTATTTAATTTGAAACAGTGTCATGTTTGTGATTTGACATCATTACTGCTTTATGTATTCAGAAAAAAAGTAACTTAAATGTATTTGTGTATTCTACTTTTCATTTTATTACTGTAATAACAGATAACAGCGCCCCCCAAAAAAGCTCAATAAAACCTTTTGTATAAATCTTAAATGGAACATTTAGTTAAGTTAAGTTTTTAAATGTTTTATTAAGCTCTAGTTTTAATAACTTACTTCATAATATAAATAATACGTCATTTTACTATTAATTGACATTGGAGTGTAATATGCTGATTTGCTGCTCAAGAAACATTTCTGATTATATTTTAATAATATTTACCATTTCTCTTTATTTTAAGTCACAATCATTTGTAACATTATAAATGTCTTTACTGTCACTTTTGATCCATTTAATGCATTCTTGAATAAAAGTATTCATTTCTTTAAAGAAAAAAAAAACAACTCTTACTGACCCCTAAAAAAAGCTGTGGAGAAAACTAAAAACTAACCAGGTCAACAGAAGTAATATAAAAAAATTCCTCCCAAAAATCTTGCATGTCTGAATGAAAGAACTCCTGGTTAAAGATAATGGTAGTTTATCTGGTCAAGGTGTAAGGGCGTGGAAAACAACTTCAACTCTCTCTCTCTCTCTCCCTCTCTCCCTCTCTCTCTCTCGGAGTCAGGGAGGAGGCCCGTGACGTGTTACCCTTGGTCGTGTTCATTTTAGCATCAAAGCCGTACCCCACATGCATGCCTGCGGCTCGCTCTGTCTTCCCCCTCCCCCCGCTGATGCTGTCTGACTCGTCTGCATTCTCCTGTTTATGAATGATTAATAGATGACAGATCTGTTTTATAGGCACATCATGGGCTGAGCTTTCAGTGTCACTTTTGACATCGATGCCACAGGGAGGAGAATCGGCCCAGCTATCGTTCTCTCTCTCTCTCCCTCTGTCTCTTACTCCCTCTTTTCTTTCTTTTTTCCACAGCTGTGTGACAGTTTAAAGATAAATCATTGAAAGCAATGTCGTTTGCTTCTCAAAACTACATCTCTCACGTCTGAAGACCCACCAAAGTCGTGACAGAGGAACATGCCGTTTTAGGTGCGACACGGGTCAGATTAGGAGATTTTTTGTAAAGGAATCATTAATCCAAAATTTTGTCAATTTGTCTCATGTCAAACCCTTATATATTTTTCTCAAGCTCCTAAAAATAAGATTCAATTAGTTAATTTGGCTCTTCTGAATGCTTCTAAAGTCTGATGTCATTAAGGTCAAATTCATCAAAAAGAAAATCTCCTCTAAAGACGATTAAGGTCATTTTATAGTCATTTACATAAAAGAAAAATCCTTCATACATGTTCTGCGAAAATCATTTTCAAATCATCATTTTTTTAAAATATATTTTTAAATCATTTTAGTTTAATTTTTTATAATTTTGTTGTGTTTTTGTCCTTTTTTTTAAAAAAAAAATATATATATATTGCTATTAAGGTTTAATTTTTTTTTATTACAGTTTTAGTTTTAGTAAGTTTTAGTTTTTATTTATTTATTATCCAGTTAATAATTTTGGTGCTCCAACTTAAACTTTATTGCCAAGGCATAATTTCTAATTTTCATTTATTTATTTTATTTATTTATTTTATTTAATTTATTTTATTTTATTTAATTTATTAATTTTTTTTATTTATGTATTAATTTTTTTATTTATTATTATATTTTTTTACTTATTTTATTTAAAAAAAAATTATTTATTTTTTATTTATTTTTAACAGAAATATTTTTTAATAGTTTTAGTTGTAGCTAACGATAATAACCCTGGAGAAAATATTACATCATGGGTTTCTTATTATTTAGTTTTTTATTTTATTTAAAATTCTTTTTTATATAATAAAACAGAAATATTTTTTATATTTTTGTTGTAGCTTATGATAATAACCCTGGTGAAAATAATACATCATGGGTTTCTAATTATACATTTTTTTATCTTATTTTAAATTGTCTAATTATTTTATTTTATTTTGTATTATTATTTTATTTTTTATTTTTATTATTATTATTTTATTTTATTTAACTAAACCTTTAGTTGTTATAACCCTGGAGAAAATATTACATTCTATTTATTTAGTTTTTTATTTTATTTTAAATTTTCTATTTATTTTATTTTTATAATAAAACAGAAATATTTTTTATATTTTTAGTTGTAGCTAACGATAATAACCCTGGTGAAAATAATACATCATGAGTTTCTAATTATTAATTTTTTTATTTTAATTTAAATTTTCTAATTATTTTATTTTATTTTTTAGAATAAAACTGAAATATTTTTTAATAGTTTCAGTTGTAGCTTATGATAATAACCCTGGTGAAAATATATCATCATGGGTTTCTTATTATATTTTATTTATTTATTTGTTTGTTTATTTGCATGCTAGCTGAGTGATTCCTCCAAGTCTTTAACACACATCCAGTGTTTGATTAACTGCAGTTTATGCAGAACAGCATGCTGGGATAGCCAGCCCCCCCCCCCCCCCCCCCCCCCCCGTCTTCTACACATGTCACAAAGTTGACATTAATTAGTAATGCGAAGTGAAAGTAAAGGACAACGACAAAGCAATTAGACACAGTCACTCTTGAACATTCAAAAGCAAGGAAACGAGCGCAGTGATTGAAGGAGCTACATAACCATGGCCGCGTATGACAGCGCAGTCTTGATGTGTTCACATACCATAATGGCACAGAGTCGAACAGCACAGACGCTTCATTAGAGGGCCACCCTTCTGAACATCTCCAGATCTCCAAAGTTACAGCAGTGAAGGGTGCATCATGTCTCGGAGATGTTTTTAATCTCTTTGTTTTTGAGATGAAGTGAATTTGGCAGACCAGGCTATCGGAACATTGCCTCTCTAAGTTGCAGTTAGGCTGTCGGCCCCCGCGGGACCTCGCCGTGCCACTGACAGATAATTGCTAATTGTTAGAGGCGCAACCTGGCACAATAACGGCTTCGCACACGACCCTTCTGACGTTCCCCGCCGCTCTGTCTGGCTGCTTTTGTTGCCCCTTCTCTACTCCCTCGAAGATACTACAACTATAATAAGGCCACATTTGCGAGAGCCACTTGTATCGTTTGTCCCTTCAAATGTTATTAAAACATGAGATTCTCAGGCCTGATATATTTTTAACTGTGTTAATGCATTTTTGGCTTGTCACCCGCTGACAGCGCCGCCATAGTCTGCGGCGGGCCACCAGGGAAATTTACATGCATTTGAATTTGCACTGCCAAGCCCTGCCATCTCCCCCTGACAGCCCATTTAGCTGGGTGATAAGTTAATCTGGGTCTAGCTCTGAGGGTGCTGCTCTTAGTCCAGAATCTTCAGTGGGAATCACTATGAACTCAAGCTGCTCAACACTGGCGCTGACTGACAACCAGCCGCTCCTGAAATAGACTGTTGCGTACAAACGACAAAAAAAGAGAACAAGAATAAGAGGAATTGTGTTGTTTGTGCCGAAGGATCCGGTGGGATTCTGCTGGACAGACGTGACAGTCTGGAAATTTAACCGAGGGGAGCACCAAGTGGATTTGGACACTTTTCTTACTTGGAATTTGAGTGTGTCTGTGTGTGTGTGTGTGTGTGTGTGTCTGTGTGTGTCTGTGTGTGTGTGTGTGTGTGTGTGTGTGTGTGTGTGTGTGTCTGTGTGTGTCTGTGTGTGTGTGTGTGTGTGTGTGTGTGTGTGTGTGTGTAGAGTGATAATCTACAATCTCAGTTTTTTCCTTCTGCTTAGAGAATTTACTAAATTGAATATTTACTCTCTGTATGAGCTTTACTCATTCATTCATTCATTCATTCGGGTTAGGTTTGTTTGTTTGTTTGTTCATTCATTTATTTATTAGGATTATGTTTCTTTATTTGTTTGTTTGTTCATTCATTTATTTATTAGGATTATGTTTGTTTGTTTGTTTGTTCATTCATTCATTTATTTGGGTTAGGTTTGTTTGTTCATTCATTCATTTATTTATTAGGATTTTGTTTGTTTATTTGTTCATTCATTTGGGTTAGGTTTGTTTGTTTGTTCATTCATTCATTCATTCATTCATTTATTTGGGTTAGGTTTGTTTGTTCATTCATTTATTTGGGTAAATTAAAAGGTTATTTAGGTTTGTTTGTTTGTTCATTCATTCATTTATTTATTAGGATTATGTTTGTTTATTTGTTCATTCATTCATTCATTTGGGTTAGATTTGTTTGTTTGTTCATTCATTCATTCATTCTTTCGGGTTAGGTTTGTTTGTTCATTCATTCGGGTTAGGTTTGTTTGTTCATTCATTTATTTATTAGGATTATGTTTGTTTGTTTGTTCATTCATTCATTTATTTGGGTTAGGTTTGTTTGTACATTCATTCATTTATTTATTAGGATTATGTTTGTTTATTTGTTCATTCATTTGGGTTAGGTTTGTTTGTTTGTTCATTCATTCATTCATTCATTCATTTATTTGGGTTAGGTTTGTTTGTTTGTTTGTTCGTTCATTCATTCATTTATTTGGGTTAGGTTTGTTTGTTCATTCATTTATTTGGGTTAGGTTTGTTTGTTCATTCATTCATTCCTTTATTAGGATTATGTTTGTTTATTTGTTCATTCATTCATTCATTCATTCATTCATTCATTCATTTGGGTTAGATTTCTTTGTTTGTTCATTCATTCATTCTTTCGGGTTAGGTTTGTTTGTTCGTTCATTCATTCGGGTTAGGTTTGTTTGTTCATTCATTCATTCATTCATTTGGGTTAGGTTTGTTTTTTTGTTCATTCATTCGGGTTAGGTTTGTTTGTTCATTCATTCGGATTAGGTTTGGTTGTTTGTTTGTTCATTAATTCATTCATTTGGGTTAGGTTTGTTTGATTTGTTTGTTTATTCATTCATTTATTAGGGTTATGTTTGTTTGATTTGTTTGTTTGTTTGTTTGTTTGTTCATTAATTCATTTGGGTTAGGTTTGTTTGTTTATTTATTCATTCATTTATTATGGTTATGTTTGTTTGTTGTTCATTCATTCATTTTGGGTTAGGTTTGTTTGTTTATTTATTCATTCATTTATTTATTAGAGTTATGTTTGTTTGTTCATTCATTCATTCCGTCATTTATTCATTCATTTATTTGGGTTAGCTTTGTTTGTTTGTTTATTCATTCATTTGTTTATTTGGGTTAGGTTTGCTTGTTTGTTTATTCATTCATTCGTTTATTTTGGCTAGGTTTGCTGGTTTATTCATTCATTCGTGTTTGTTTGTTTGTTTGTTTGTATATTTATTCATCCATTTGTTAATTGGGTTAGGTTTGTTTATTTATTTATTCATTCATTCATTCGTTTATTTGGGTTAGGTTTGTTTGTTTGTTCATTCATTTGTTTATTTGGGCTAGGTTTGTTTATTTTTTCATTCATTCATTTACTACCACAATATCTACAAAAAAACAATCATTTAAAATGGGATCTGCATAACACTATTTATGAACGTTTATTAATTAATTTATTTATTTATTAGTGGCTAATACTAAATTGGCTAAAGTTCATTTTGATGGATAGATGCAAAGAAAAATAAAAAAATCATAAATATCAATAATTAAAGGAAATCATTAAATTCGTGTAAACCTTTGCTTGTTTTGTACCTGGGGAAAAAAAGTGTCTACACATCAGAACCATATCAACATCCGGGAGGTGTCACTCAGAAAGTGCGTCTCCGTTGGGCTTTGGGCTTTCTGAGGTTAAATCAGATTGACGCTGACAGTTTTCAACACTGTATACGTTCCCACGGCCCGAGCAGAAAAAAGGGACGCTTTTTGCCACAGATCAGGTGGCACGCTCCGTCTACAGACAGATTTAGAGATAGACAGAGAACAACGGATTGTAAGGAAAAAAATCAAGGAACAATTAGGAAAGAAAAGGGGGAGGTGCGATTTTAGTTTCTGGAGGTGTTGAACTGAGTGGTTCCAGAGGGACCCGTGACCCCAAAATAGTCTGGGGTCAGAGGTCAAAGTCACAGGGGAAAGTCACCTCTGGGGTCGGACGCGTACCTTACACAGCAAATTTAAAACAGACCTCAATGCTGAGAGACGCAACCTATGGGCTGTCCAGTCAGCAGCGAGAGAAATATCTCTCTTTCTGAGCGGCGTTCAGATCCATTTTGTGAGGTTAACCAAACACAGACTCACCGTTGCGTTTTTCAGAGCTTGTCAGTCGTGCGGAAGCCACGCAATGGCGAGTTCTTCTTCCATAAATGTCGGCGAGATGCCGGATAGACAGCAACCCTCATGAGAGGCAGCATTTCATCTTTCCTGGAGTTAAAGTACAATTTGGTTTGGCTGGCAGTGAAGGCGTGTGTGGGGGAGCCACTCTTGCCGGGGCCGTTTAACACTCCACTGCCCTGGTGAGAAAGACAAGCACATGAAAAGAAATCAATTAGAAGTAACAAGCAAGGCCTTAAACGCCGAGTCCTCCGCACAGGCCAGTGAAGAGGAAAAGCAGAGCGAACGGACTCACGCCGTAGCTTCATCTTTTTCTCGGAGAGAAACAAAAACTGCTCGTGCAGCTTTACGCTCGGCTTCTCTCCACTGCGCACATGCCCTATTTTCAGCATACCTTGCTGCTACATTTGTGGCTATAGTAAAACTATGCAGTGCTCAGCAAAAAGTTGTGTTTATTATAATTCTATAGATATAAATCACATGGCGAAATAATCTCAATAATATCATAATTGAATTTTTGCATTCTCAAACATCAAGGCCTGGTTTCACAGACAGGGTTTAGATTAAACCAGGATTAGTCCTTAGTTTAATTAAGACATTTAAGTAGCTTTTATAAAAAAGCCTTAATGGTGTGCATCTTGAGACAAAACAATGGCACTGACATATTTTAAAGGAACACGTCAACTTTTGGGACTTGTGCAGCGGCGCAATGATATTATGCAGCGCCTGAAAATAGTCCCCAGCACGCTCTGTGCAAGCAGATTGTCACGTTGTGTAACGGACCCTGTCCGAGTGATGGCCAGACTTTACTGATGTTTCATGGAGTTTATTTGAAACCGTTTGATCTCCAAAAAATCACTGTAAGAGCTGAACAAATAAAGCAAAGAAGTGCGCATTAACACCTCGTACACAAACTCTCTCTCTTCATAGCATTATCTTTAACATACAGCGAAATACACAAAAATACTCATTACAGATGACAGTAAACAAGAACATACACACCTTATGCCTTATCGGGGGGTGCTTAACAAACTGCAAACTTTAAATCTGCCTAACCACTCCGATGATCCGCGAGCTCTCACTATCTTTCCGTAGACTACAACATCCGTCAAAATAAAAGTCCCTACTTAAGACAGATAATGCAAACCTTAAACCTATTTAAACACAGAAATGTCAAAAATGTACACAAAAAAAAAAACAAATTATAAGATAAATCACGATGAAATCGGTTACACGTTGGTAATGTTGATGGAAGTTAGCCTATTTTCAGGCGCTGCATAATATCATTGTGCCGCTGCACTCATGGTACGGCAGCAAAATTCCTTGATTACTACGCAGGAATGAGAGTATAGTTCCTAGTCATATCGGTCTAGAAAATCACAACTTTTAATTTTCCGTCAGTCTTAGTAACTAAACACATCACAACATAGGAAAATGTTGGTGTTATTTTCTCACTTATTGAGCAGTAGGCTAGCTGGAGCCATTTACCTCCAGTCTTTGTGCTATAATGGTGGGTGCGTGCGTCAGACAGAGTTATGGCACACACGGAGATGAGAATGGTATGTATGGATTTATCTAACTCTGGGGGATATGGGGAATAAGATAATTGATGATATTCGAGTATTGTGTGTATTGGATAGTTTACAAAATCAAATGATTGAGAAAATTTTTGCCATTGAAATGACTGGGAAAAAGTGACCCAATCAACCTGAATTCACCCTATATTCTGAAATCATAATTGCATTGCATTATGTTGTTTTAAATCCCAAACATTTTACTTATAACATTCATCATTACCTTCTTCTTTTCCTTTCGGCTGTAGCGAATCATCTGCCTCCATCTAGCCCTATCCCCTGCATCCTCTTCTCTCAGACCGACTACCTTCATGTCCTCCTTCACAACATCCATAAAACTCCTCTTTGGTCTTCCTCTCGACCTCCTGCCTGGCAGCTCTAACCTCAGCATCCTTTTACCGATATATTCACTCTCCCTCCTCTGAACATGTCCAAACCATCTCAACCTGGCCTAACTTTGTCTCCAAAACATCTCACATGTGGTGTCCCTCTGATGTACTCCATCCTCGTCACTTCCAAAGAGAACCTGACCATCTTCAGCTCTGCTACCTCTAGCTCTTCCTCCTGTCTTTTCCTCAGTGCTACTGTCTCCAAACCATTCAACATCGCTGGTCTCACTACTGTCCTGCACACCTTTCCTTTCATTCTTGCCGGTATTCTTTTATCACACAACAGACCTGACACTTTTCTCCACCCATTCCAACCAGCCTGCACACGCTTCTTCACCTCTTTTCCACACTCCCCATTGCTCTGGACTGTTGACCCTAAGTACGCTCTAAAAAATGCTGGGTAAAAAACAACCCAAGTTGGGTTGAAAATGGACAAACCCAGCAATTGGGTTGTTTTAACCCAGCGATTGGGTTGTTTTAACCCAGCAATTAGGTTGTTTTAAGCAAACATTTAACCCAACCGCTGGTTTAAAACAACCCAATTGCTGGGTTTGTCCATTTTCAACCCAACTTGGGTTGTTTTTAACCCAGCATTTTTTATAGTGTATTTAAAATCCTGCACCTTCTTTCCCCCTTCTCCCTGTAACCTCACTGTTCCACTTGGTTCCCTCTCATTCACACACATGTATTCTGTCTTGCTGCGACTAACCTTCATTCCTCTTGTCTCCAGAGCAAACCGCCACCTCTCTAGACTTTCCTCCACCTGCTCCCTGCTCTCACTACAGATCACAATGTCATCCGCAAACATCATATAACATTCATCATTACCAATTATTCATTTATTTGTATTTACTGAATACTAACTGAATTGTGTTCAGTGCACTCTAAAAATGCTGGGTTAAAAATAACCCAAGTTGGGTTGAAAATGGACTAACCCAGCAATTGGGTTGTTTTAACCCAGCGGTTGGGTTAAAATTGCTGGGTCAGTCCATTTTCAACCCAACTTGGGTAATTTTTAACCCAGCATTTTTTAGAGTGTGTCACAATATAATTTTTATTTAGCATGAGACTTTGTTCGAAAACATTAAAAATAGTCGTCAAATTTTTGGATAATTTAAAATATAATAGGCCTTTGTTAACTATATTGTAAATAAACTACAACAAAATATATTTATTTTGTCTTGTTGCTCTCTCTGACACATACCTGAGGCTCATTATGCAGCTCATTATGCGTTCTTTTGTTCTCTCAGGTGTGATTTACAGCATTATTCATGATCGTTCACGCCTCTTCGCATACGGCCTTTGTAAAGAAAAAAAGTGTCTTACAAAATGTAAATCAATATATTGTGTTATGTGAATGAGTATGCTCAATGATTCTCACATCAGTTAGAAGCAAAAACTCTAGGCAAGAACACCCATTAGTCAAAAGTCTTGTGGACACAGATCTATTGTGTTTTGAGACCTTAAATCTGAGGCCTAGTCCACACGTACACAGGTATTTTTATAACCAGAGTTTTTCCTCCATTTTAAAAAACAATCGCGTCCACACAAGCACGTTTTAAAAAAAATCTCCACATGGGTCCCATCCATGGCACTGATGCACTGAGGGATGCCATGGGCTCAGTCAAACCCTTCTGCAAGTTTCTTTACTGGACTCAGCGACAGGTAACTGTATATACACAGGGGCAGGGCCCAAGTGGACTGTAATAGCTTCACACACTTGCCTGACTATTTTGTATTATTGAATTCTGGCGCCTCTGTTCTGCAATACAAAAGCTATGTCCGCCATGGCAAAGACTCGACTCATGTAAATAAAAGACATAACAGCGCCAATCTGACGTCAAAATAAGGAGAGCATGGCGCACACTTCGACTTCACAAGCCAAAATCTCCAGTTTCACCGTCTACATGACAACGGTGTAACCGGAGTTTCTAAAAAACTTAACCCTGGCCGGAGTTTTCAAAAAAGTCCGGTTTCATTAACCGGATACTGCGTTTGCGTGTGGACGAACAGCCAAACTGCGTAGAAAAGGCTGCGGTTTTGAAAATACCCGAGTTCGTGTGGACAGGGCCTGAGACTTACATTTAAAAAAAAAAAAACGCATTAAACGTTATCCTCTCAAAAATACAAGCATGTACATACACGTTGCTCTCATATTATGGTAGCCCAGTTTGTGCTGAACACAGTGTAATGACACTTTTGCCATTAATGTGTTTATAAGCAACTGAAAAAAGCACAAATGTCAGAGCATGTCAAAACTTCTAAAGGGCCCAAAAACAGCTCAGACTTCAGAGGGTTAAAGGATTAGTTCACTTCAAAATGAAAATGTCCTGATAATTTACTCACCCCCACCCGCCCTAGATGTTCATGTCTTTCTTTCTTCAGTCAAAAATAAATTACATTTAAGGAAAACATTCCAGGATTTTTCTCCACATAATGGACTTCTATGGCAACCAACGGTTGAAGGTCCAAATCAATGCAGTTTCAAAGGAAGGGCTTCAGAGGCTCTGCACAATCCCAGACGAGGAATAGGGTTTTATCTAGCCAGACCATTGGCCATTTAAAAAAAACTAAAAAACTAAATTTCTCATTTGCACAGCTCTGCAGCGCGCCACCAATGTGTAAAGCGTATGCTGTACATTTGTTTGATTTTATGTTTATAATATTAAAGGATATCAGATTATGGCCATGTTGCCTTTTTTCTTTTCTACAACATCCAAAATCCAAGAGATTCTCATATAATATATTATTGATCATTCTGAAAAGAAAACTAGGTATGATGTTATCAAACTTCTATAAAAACAATCAGGAACTGCACTGATGCAGTTTAACATTAACTTTATAAAATAATTGGACTGTTGAATTATTTGAATTAATTTAATGTATATAGTATTTCATATTTATATTGTTATATTTTAGATTATATGTTTAATTAATACTGCAATTAAAATAAAAACTATCTATTTTACACAATTTTCCTATAATTTAATTTTCATTTCTGATTTACAGGACTGGAAACCCCATACATTTAATCAGTTTAATGACCAATAAATAGGCCCATAACTCTTCTGATATGATTCTAACAGATAAGATAAACACATTCAATTATTAATTTACTTTTTTTTTTTTTAAAGAAAAATATATGTGATTAACATCATGATGGCAAGTTAGAAACTCACTCCAGTCCAGACCAGTAAATGCAATATATTTTTATAAGATCTTTTGTCAAGCACAAAGGGTGATCACAACACTATGCCATTGAAAAACACTGTTTACTATTAACTGTCCCCACCCAGTGAGAAAATATAAACGTGAAACTATGGACTCTGAAAATGACATAACTACACTGTAAAATCCAACAGTTGTTCTTACTAAGACTTTTTTAGTAAACTTTACTTAATGTCCAATAATTTGTTGACCTTCTTAAAACAAGTAAGTAATCTGATATTTGCATGCTATGCCTTCGTTACTTAGAAAACTCAGGTAAACATTACTTGACTGGTTTGAGTACCATTTGGCCAAAGCAAAAAAACAAACGGGCGGACGGGCGGGCGGGCAAAGTGTTTTGAGGCAATTTTGTGTAGACTTATCACTCATTTCCTCCACTTCTTCTCACCATTATTGTGATTAGTGTTCCCTTTGGTTGGACACTTGGAACTTCATTCATATTATAGTAATTAACTTCCTATTAATGCAGCAATGCAACAAGAAATTGATTTCTAAACAAGGGAAGTAATATATATATATATATATATATATATATATATATATACATATACATATATATATATATATATATATATACATATATATATATATATATATATATATATATATATATACATATATATATATATATATATATACATATATACATATATATATATATACATATATATATGTATATATATATGTATATATGTGTATGTATATATTTGTCCATTAATGATAAATAACATAACTATATTTCATATCAAATAATGACCTTTTAACATATTTTTGCTAATATTTACGGCATAACCTTTTAATTGAGTTGATATAATCCCTCTATGTTTGTCACAGTATCATTTGACCATACTCGAGTGTGTCACACACAGACTTCAACATTCAGCATGCAAAACACAACAATGGTAACAAGGATTACATTTTTTTTTTTTACATTATTATTATTAATATGACCTTTATTATTTTACTTGCTGTCATTATTGGGGTTATACTGACAAAATACAAATAGTAAAATAAAGCCAAAAATAGTAAAACGAAGCAATTAATTTATTCATGCCACAATGCACTCTGGGAGAACACTTCCTCAGATCCCAGATAGAATTAAGTTGACAAAACTTAAACGGTTTAAGTAAGAACAACTTAATGCAATTAAGTAATGCTTACTTAATTGAATTAAGGCAACAAGTTTGCACAATTTAATTAAGTAAACTGAACTAATTAGTTTTTACAGTGTAGATTAGACATAAATAGAATAGACATGCGTCAGTGTGAGGAGCTGAAATGAGGAGCTGAAATTGGCTATGGACCACAATATTGCTTTGAATAAAAAACATCTTATGAATCAAATTATCTGATTTTTTCTTACCTTTTTAACCACATCAACTGAACTAATGATATTTCACAGTAATTCCCTCAGTAACAACCTTGCTTTTTGGATTTTAGCCTTGAATTTGAACTGGCATGTAAGTGCAATATGCAAAATATTCAAAAAGATAACTTATAGAAGTTGCAATTCTCAATGCAGTGATTCATTTGACAAGACATTTTTATTCTTAAAAAACATGAAAAAAGAAGCAGTACATTTGCGATTTCTATCTATTTTATGTTGTTGTTTTATTCTTTTTAACAGTTATCACCACATTGCCCTTTTGGGTAAATTACATCAATGATCTGAATCCGACTTGGATCCCAAACACAGTCTTCTTCAAGACCACTTCGCACCATGCCACAGTTTGGAGGGCACCAGGCAGTGTCGTATCCATTATCATGCCAGGTTTTTTGCAGTGGATGACCTTGATAATCAATCTTCTTCACTCTCCCAACATTGACCTTTACTCTTATAACAGCCCTTTCATATACACACAAATGAAGCGGGTATCTGCTGGCCTTGTTAAGATCTCGGCTGAGGTAGACGCCACGTCCTAGCATTCCATCTTTAGATGGCAGAAAGCCGCAGCCCATGATCTGCTGTGCAGCATATCGAGAGGTCCCATGATACATGAGGTATATTTTACCATTCGCAGGCTCTGTGTAGCTTTCGAGACACAGCACACCTGGACACAAGTCATTCTCTGCCCACATGTTTAAATCTAGAGAAAACAAACAAAACTGTTCATCCGCTGTTGTAAAGAGCAAGAGGTGTTGCAGGTTTTAATTTTGAGGTTTGTTGTTTAATTTTGAAATCAGAGATAGCTTTTGGTGTAAAGTTTAAAGAAATATGATGCTTACCCCTTGGATGGCAAATTCAGACTGTGCACAAAGCTGCTAGAATATCTTGAAGCCACACCTTCAACAAGTTGGAAACCCCCAAACTTTAGTTTTGTTTCTTTCGGAAAAAAGTTATCATCGGAAACAGCTGCCAGAGAGCAGCAGAATATGTTCACCTGAAGTCAAAATCTTGTTTAGAATATATAGTTATAATATAGTCATAATTTAAGTAAATTAATTTTAAAAAATTACATTTTTGAAATTCAAAAAAGTGATTACTGGTTCAGAATGACTGCTTAAAGGGACAGTTCACCCAAAAATGAAAATTCTGTCATCATTTTCTCACCCTCAAGTTGTTCCAAACATGTATACATTTCTTTGTTATGTTGAACACATAGGAAGATTACTATGAAAGTCAATGGTGCCCCAGAAGAAGCCTGGTTACAAACATTCTTCAAAATATCTTCTTTTGTGTTCAGCAGAACAAAGAAACTCATACAGGTCTGGAACATCATGAGGGCGAGTAAATTATGACAGAATTTTCATTTTGGGCTGAACTGTCCCTTTAAAGTGCACCAAATAGGCTACTAAAGAGTTCTTTAGGAAAAAAACAAAAAAAAACAAAGTAAAATAATATAAAATGTGTTCTGTTGCAAGTTCACATACTTGATCTCATATTTTCTTATGGTTTATTATTGAGCTGTCAAGTTGTCAATGTAGAAATAATAATTTCATGTCGTGTTTTTTTTTTTTTGGGGGGGGGGGGGGGGGTCCGGGGGTTGTGAACGGGTGTCCCTTATTTTGCCACACCAAAGGTGGCAACCCTAACGTTAGTATGTGTGGCTTTAAACACAACTTGCTATAAAACGTAATGAAAATATGTACTATTCCACTGCGAAATTCTGATTCTGGCTGTTGGATGTGTGTTTTTTCTCCCCGGCCTCCCCGGCCCTCTCTTTTACTTTCACTTTCCTAGAATCGTCGACAATCATCACTATTCAAGCAACGTCACCACTCCACTGCAGCCAACCAGGCCACACCTTTTACGTTCTATGGGCCACACCCACGAAGATTAAATTGCGCGCCAGTTCAATCTTGGTTTGTTTGCTCTTTAATAATTAAGTGTTCAGTGTCGTGTTGGTGGACTTCTGAACTGAACAGGCAACCTCTGTTTTTTATAATAGATTTTATAATTATTCATAAAGTCACCATTTAAATATAGTTTCCAGGTAAGAGACATATGGATCAACATTGACAAGAAAACAACACATTTTTTTATTTTCTTTATTATATCTTTATTTAGCATATTAACATACTTTTCAAATTTTTTCATTTTGATTTTACATTGCTTCAGAAATATAACTACAATAACAGGCCTACACTAGGCTATTACTAAAATCAATATTATTTAAATAAAATACAAAAAATAAAGCATTACTCAACTTATACTATGCATGTTTGTTTTTAGCAATGAATAAACAAGTAGTGTCAAAAATTAAAAGGTATGTAGCCCAATATAGCCTATATGACACAAAACTTAAAAGGTCAGAGCATTGTATAATGATCAAATTCTCAATACAACAATATATTTTAGGATAAAATACAGTAGGCTATAGGATTTACATCGCTCAGCTAACAAACATAACATACTCCTTAGTTTGGGCGAATTACATCAATGACTGTAATTCGTCTTGGATCCCAAACACAGTCTTTCTCAAGACCACTTCGTACCATCCCACAGTTTGGAGGGCACCAGGCAGTGTCATTCCCATCATCATGCCAGGTTTTCTGCAGTGGATCACCTTGACAGTCAATCCTTTTCACTTTTCCAACATTAACCTTCACTCTCAGAACACTTCTCTGATGCATAGGTAAATGCGTAGGGACATTAAAGGCCTTTTCTACATCTCGGCTGAGGTAGACTCCACGTCCAAGTATGCCCTTAGACTGACAAATGCCATGAGCCTTGATTTTTTCTGCATTCTCCTTAGATGTGCCATAAAACATTGTGTATTCTTTATCTTTAACTGGATCAGCTTGAACAGTGTTTTGAAGGCTTGGTGGAATCACGTCAATAATAGTGATTCGCTCCGGATTCCAAACACAGTCTTCTTCAAGACCACTTGTCACCATCCCACATTTTGGAGGGCACCAGGCAGTGTCGTATCCCTTATCATGCCATGTTTTCTGCAGTGGATGATGTTTTTTGTCGATCCTCTTCACTCTCCCAACATTGACGTTCACTCTAATAACAACTCTCTTACTTGGTTTATCAAGCGGGTATCTGCTGGCCTTGTTAAGGTCTCGGCTGAGGTAGACGCCACATCCCAGCATTCCATTTTCAGATGGCTGAAAGCCAGAGTCTTTGATATCTTCTGCTGCTCTTTTAGTAGTGCCATGATACATTCGGTATATTTGATCATCCACAGGCTCTGTATTGCTTTGGAGACACGACACACCTGGACCCAAGTCACTCTCTGTCCACATGTTTAAGCCTAAAGACAAAAAATAATCAATCTACAGTTTTCATGTTTGGAAAGAGAATAGCAGAAAGAGGGAAGGAAGTCGATAAGGAGGAATACATGTTCACTGTACATTTTACATTAGAACATTTTTCTAAATAATCACATTCAGGCCAGGGTATAGGTTAGGGTTAAGGACGGGTTAGGGTTATGTTACTTACCTCTATGACAAATTCAGTCTGAGCAGAGATCAATTGTCTTGGACACACCTTAAACCAATAAGCTGAAGAGGCAGGAAAAAAGTAGCACAAGTGAGTACAGTGTATAGGTTTTTTTTTCCTGTAAAGAGTATATGTCAACATTATCAGTCTTCAGATGATTGGAGATGAGGTTCAAAGTACAGGTATAGATTGTACAGGTTTGTATGACTCAAGCGTGGACAAAACAGTCAGGCGATGCATATTAAAAGTCAAATTCAATAGAATGCAAACTTCTTATGCTGCGTTCACACCAAACGCGAATTGAGCGTCAAAATCGCGTCTACCGCGTCTAGTTTCACGCGCGAACATTTTGAATGCATTCGCGTGTCCGCAGAGAATTGGACGCGCGTAGAAATCGAGCATTTGAAGCGAAATTGACGCGCGTTCAAGGCACTCCAGGAGAAATATGTCATAAAACACCACTCTGCCTCTTTTCGTTTTCATTAAAAATATATATTAAGCATGAATAGCCACACAAATGTGGTCCAGGCAACTCCTACATTATCTTCACTGCATGTATGTTTAAATATCCTTAAAATATAAAGTTATGAAACTTCTCTTTGCCCTCAGTCAAAACGATTTGGCAGACAACAAATTATAGATTCATGAGAGCAAAGCTCGGCCGTTAGATCTACACAAAACGAACCACTACAGGACATCAGAGCCAGCGGCAGACGCCAGAAGGACTGGCCGAGGAAAGGCTGCCTTCGCCGGGGTTATGAGCAGTGATTGCCCGGTGATCGCCTGGATCTCACAACTCCAAAAACACAAGATTATTTTTTAAAATAGGCGCTCTCTTTATAAATAAACCTCAGATTTGAGCTTTAAACAACTACATTCCCACCTGAAAAAGTCTTAAAACTACATTTTGTGACACAATAGTACTATTTTTAATTTATGCAGGGTTTCTCATACACGTCACTTTACCACGTGACAGCAGCAAGCAGGCTTCCGCGCCGCGGGACCTCCAGACGCGCGTCAACGCGCCTTTCCATTGAAATCACTCGCGCCTGACGCTCAATTCGCGTTTGGTGTGAACGCAGCATTATAATGCTGAGGCTAAACAATGCTGCAGAGACAGGCAGAATAAACTGGAATAAATTGACCAAATAACAGGCATGAGAAACTCAGGAAGGAAATGGGCAAAGAACTTTGCAGAATTATACAGTGCTATTGACTAAAAGCTTTTTTAATTTCATGAAAACCAAGAAGACATTTTAGATAACATTAACTATTACAGTATAAAATAATTTCACCGGTTATTCTGGGATTTCTAGGCTTAATGACCAAAACACATAGACAAAGTGGTGCCTTACCTCTGATGTCGCTTCTAATGCTGATGGTTAGCCGCATATAAATGGCACATTTTCTGGGTGTGTCCATGACCGTAAGTGTTCCATTGAGTATCAGTTTCTTTTCCTCTTAGTAAGCTATTATGGATTGCAACAACACTGCATGCAGGGGCGTAAATTTTATCTAACAGTAGGGGGGGACGATAAACATGAAATTTCTCAAGAGCAATTTTTGAAGGGGACACAAATAATATAGCCAAAATCGTACTTGTAAGGATATGTGTACCACAAAAAATAAAAAAATAAAAATAATTGTGCTTATTTGGCGTTTTGGTGCACTGAAAAATGATCTAATGTGCGTTTTTCTTTTCTCTGTCATTTTATCTGACCAACAACACAAAGCAATAGTTGTTTAAATATGAGTAAGGTTCACCACACAGTCATATTATTTAAAATTATCTTGCATCCTCCACATAGTATTTTATACTATGATATTCAGATCTTTAGATATTCAACTGCAGCAAGTCTGATCTGCCACTTATTATCATATTGAGCAAAACCCAACACAGATCTGACAGAGCGCCGTGCGCATATACTTTAGGTTTAGAATTAGCGCCAATTCGAGGGTGGGTTGCTTGAATTATGGGTTCATTAGTCTATTATTCTTAATGAAAAACACAGCAAGAAAACAGTACAATGACACACTCCCTTAAATAGGCACTTTTACATTTCGCTTTGAAACCAAAACTTCCGCGATCATCTTGTCTGTCAGCTGTTTGCTCTAGTGATGAATGAAATCTGACTCTCGTTGGGCTCGTGCTGTATGCAGACACGTTTAGTTTTTAATTGTTGTGTCTGTTCTCTAACTAAACAAAATTATTTTATTACTATAAAAATGAAAACAACGGTGGCCCGGGGCGGTGCCGCGGTGGGCAAGTGATGCTAACAGGGTTTTGCCTAATCTGTATTAAAGAGAAAAGAGTCACTTCATCTGATGTTTAAAGTTAATAATATAGCATTGACAGCTTACTGGAGTTTCACAACTGCTGTCTGAAGAGCTTTGTTCTCTCCCCAAACTTGTGGTAGTTTTTTATGTTCTATGTATCGTTAGTTGAGGTGCGCGGTGGATCAAACCACTGTGGGGCAAGGGGGAGGGGGGACTCAAAATGTTTCTAAACTTAAACGCATTTTTTGTCCCGTTTGCTTTTGTATTGTTTTACTACTTACACATTTATTTTAAGTATATATCATTATATTATTTACAATACTCAGCATGGTTTTTAGGGGGGGCCAGCCCTCAGATTGGGGGGGTCCTGTCCCCCCCGTCCCCCCCGTGATTTACGCCCCTGGCGCCACGGGTTACGTAATCACGCCATAAAGGTCACGCTAGACGTAGGCAGAACTAATAGGCTTGTTTGAGATGCGCCTCGCCTCGCCTGAAATTCAGCCGAGACTAGGCGGCTGCAGTGAGGGGAGGAGTGAAAAAAGTGCAGGCAAGCCGGACAGTTCTCTCTTCTCATAGTGGATCCGACACCTGCGAGATCAAAGGCGGATATCGCGGGATTCACACTCGTGCGCTTTGTTGCTGATAAACTGGATGTAATTTAAGTTCTGTTACTTTTATATGAAAATAAATATTATGAACAAGACACCCAAAGTTTTTGTTATTTATTTCCATTCGAAAGACGTGTTTATCAATCATTTTTACTTTAATTAGGCCTACATACATGTTTGTAGCCTATATATATATTTTTTTTATATAAATATGACAACAATCACATAACACACAGAGAGATCGCCTTTGTTAGAGAGTTTGGGAATATTCACACATAAAAACATGATATCAGAGTTTTAAAATCAAACATTTTGAAAAAGAACCATACATCACGGTTGTTTAAACCAATAAGCATTAAGCTGTGTCGTCAGCAAGTCGTTTCCCATCATGCTTTTGCTCCGCGCAGTCGGTGGAGAGCAGCTGCGCTCGACTGCAGAATCCGACACATCCGCCTTTCGCTCGCGAGAGTTTTTTGACATACGTCGGCATGACATCAGAGCAAGGCGGACCGCCCTCGGACACTTTTCTAACCGGCATTCATCTCGCGCTGATCACCGGTGATCGGTTCTGCGCAGATTTCGCTCATCTCAAACAAGCCTAATCCTTTAACCCTCTGAGGTAATTCATTTATGGGTCACACTCAGGACCTTCTCCATTTTTGTTCAATAATATTTTTTCTTTTCTTTTTTGGTGTTTTGAGATAATTTTATGATTTATAATTAATATTTATGCAATAATTATGACCTATTTTTTCCCATTGAATATAATAATAAAAAAAAAAATATATATATATATATATATATATATATATATATATATATATATATATATATATATATATATATATATATATATTTTTTTTTTTATTAAAGCTGTATTTCATTTTAGAGTCATGCCTAGGCCTCATGAAAGCAATTTTTAAAATGAGATCGGTGTCATCCGGTGAACACATTGAGCATTTTTATCACGCAATAGCACATTTTTACCACTATAGTGGATCTTGCGTTTTATTAAAAAAAAAAAAATCGTAGCTTCATCGGAATGGTCCGAAACTTGGTGACTTTATTGGTACTTGGTATATTAACACCCCAAAAGAATTGAGGACAGGATTTGAAAAGTCTAAGTGGTCATTAAAAAAAAATAGACACACTCAGGACCTTCGGGTCAAAAATGACTCAACAGTGAAGGGGTGAATCTCTAAAACATCAAGAGTGCAAAACAGACAAAAAAAACTCACACAGACACAAAAACACAATTAGCTTTTGGAATGGCACGCGTTCATTTGTGTGTGTGTGTGTGTGTGTGTGTGTGTGTGTGTGTGTGTGTGTGTGTGTGTGTGTGTGTGTGTGTGTGTGTGTGTGTGTGTGTGTGTTTTTGTGTGTATAAGTGTGTGTGTGTGTGTGGGCATGTTTTCGTGAAATATCAGGACACAAATGTGTATAATGACATAGGTATTATGTCATATGATCTGTAGTTCAGCTGTTCTGATCTGTAGTTCAGCTGTTCTTTAGAACGCTGTCTGTTTGCTGTAGTTGGCTGTTTGTTGTAGTCTGGTTTGTTATTGTTTGACCTCGTGCGAACTAACGCGTTTCACTGGGCGTGGCCATAAGCCAGCGTGCTATATAGAGCGTTCATTGTTTACTTTGAGTCAGAGAGAAGCATCGAACATCAGGGAAAACAGCTAGTGTGTGAGTTCTGTTTACATTTTCCTCATTTGATCTGTAGTTCAGCTGTTCTTTAGAACGCTGTCTGTTTGCTGTAGTTGGCGGTTTGTTGTAGTCTGGTTTGTTATTGTTTGACCTCGTGCGAACTAACGCGTTTCACTGGGCGTGGCCATAAGCCAGCGTGCTATATAGAGCGTTCATTGTTTACTTTGAGTCAGAGAGAAGCATCGAACATCAGGGAAAACAGCTAGTGTGTGAGTTCTGTTTACATTTTCCTCATTTGATCTGTAGTTCAGCTGTTCTTTAGAACGCTGTCTGTTTGCTGTAGTTGGCTGTTTGTTGTAGTCTGGTTTGTTATTGTTTGACCTCGTGCGAACTAACGCGTTTCACTGGGCGTGGCCATAAGCCAGCGTGCTATTGAGAATGAGGAGATACGTCATGGTCGTGGGCGGAGTCTGGCCCGTACACCATTCCGGGATCCGACGCTATCGGTTGCCAGGGGTAACATTGTAAGAGCGAAACAGAGATCAGAGCAGGAAAGACGGCTCGAGGAATTATCATCGCGGCGTTTAAGCGGAGAAATTACGAGAAAACTTGAAATGGAGAAGAAGAGGTCTCGTACAGGGAGAAACTTACTACCAGCGCCAAGCTGAGGTATTTAGAGAAGCTGATATCAAAAACGTTGACCCATACGAGCTGCCACGGCAGAACTCTTTACCACCTTGCACTGAAATGTTTCTATAAATATATTTCCTGTGCATTCTGAATAATAAATATATCTCCCCACTATCCTGCAGCAGTCCAGTGCTCGTCATCCTTAGCAGTGTTTTTCTCTTACTGATCATATTTTGTACCTGTTGAGTTTATATTTTTAAATTAATTTGACTAAAAATTTAAATGATCGTTTGTGTGCGCTGGTGCTTTTATTCCAGCCTTCTTAAGTAGAATGAATGCTCGGTACGTGCTTTAAATGGATGTAATGTTAACCATGTTAAATATTGAATTAATCTTAAACAGTGATGCACAGTAGAGGAAAATGACAGTCAACTAGGCCTACCTTGAATATTAATTAAGCGTTTTGGGCATAAACATGTTTATAGCATACAGTAAAATGACCGACAATGAAAAATGACAGAATAGTGATCAACATGTTTAATACAAATAAATAAAGGTTCGTATTGATCAAGTGTCTCACACTTCAGCATCGAGCTCACTAGTTAAGACCATGACTGACACCCTGTGGTGAAATAATGGCGTACGTTTACCAGCCGCTGCTTTCTCAGATCGGCTTGGGTGGATTAAAACTTAATGTTCAGTTGAGTTTGGAAAACTATGTACATAGTAATCATCAGAATATCTCTTCTCCAGTCTCTGTCCGAATTCATTACCTGGCGGGCAGACCCCCAAAATGGCGGAAGGGGGGCGGGGCGCTGTGTCGTGACAACATCTCCTCATTCTCAATATAGAGCGTTCATTGTTTACTTTGAGTCAGAGAGAAGCATCGAACATCAGGGAAAACAGCTAATGTGTGAGTTCTGTTTACATTTTCCTCATTTGATCTGTAGTTCAGCTGTTCTTTAGAACGCTGTCTGTTTGCTGTAGTTGGCTGTTTGTTGTAGTCTGGTTTGTTATTGTTTGACCTCGTGCGAACTAACGCGTTTCACTGGGCGTGGCCATAAGCCAGCGTGCTATATAGAGCGTTCATTGTTTACTTTGAGTCAGAGAGAAGCATCGAACATCAGGGAAAACAGCTAGTGTGTGAGTTCTGTTTACATTTTCCTCATTTGATCTGTAGTTCAGCTGTTCTTTAGAACGCTGTCTGTTTGCTGTAGTTGGCTGTTTGTTGTAGTCTGGTTTGTTATTGTTTGACCTCGTGCGAACTAACGCGTTTCACTGGGAGTAGCCAGCTGTATTCAATAACGACATTTAATGCGAGTATAAATTGAGTAGTACTCCGCGGCAGCGGAAGCGGCAGCCCTCGTGTGAAGCCCTCCTCGTGTGAAGACCGAAGAGTGTAAAGACCATTCGACTCTACTCTGCGCGACTCCACTCGAGCAAGGACACCGACAAGGCACTTGAGTATAGCTATATATATACTTTGTCCACTTTTGTGTTTTTGCTTGTTTTCATCTGCTAATTTCTCTGACCCGTATTCACAATGTGCTTCCAAATCTCTACTATTATCACACACACCCGTAAATCACGCTCTGTACATTTTAGACGCCGTAATCCTAATAATCTGCGTAGTGTACCCATTTCCTCTGCTACATTAATGTCCATTCCAATTGGTCTCTGGAATTGCCAGTCTGCTGTAAACAAAGCAGACTTTATTTCATCTATTTCCACTCATTCACATCTCAGTCTCATGGCTCTAACTGAAACCTGGATCAAACCAGAAGACACTGCCACTCCTGCGGCCCTCTCAAATAATTTCTCTTTTTCACACACCTCTCGCCAGATTGGGAGGGGCGGAGGTACTGGTCTGCTCATCTCAAAGGATTGGATATTTGAGCCCATCCCTTCTCTATCTGGCAACTGCTCATTTGAATCACACTCAATCACTGTCACTCACCCTGCTAAAATCCATGTTGTAGTTATTTATCGTCCTCCAGGTCAACTGGGTAACTTCCTGGAGGAATTGGATATGTTACTCTCTCACTTCCCTGAGGATGGCACTCCTCTGGTACTGCTCGGTGACTTCACATTCACCTTGATAAACCCCAGGCTGCAGACTTCACCACTCTTCTGACCTCATTTGATCTTAAGCGAGTATCTACTACAGCTACTCATAAATCAGGTAACCATCTTGATCTTATCTACACACGCTACTGCTCCACAGACGTCACTTTAGTTACTCCTTTACACACCTCAGATCACTTTCTCATCACTCTTAACCTCCTACTAACTCCTAACACAACACACACTCCTCCGCTGATTACCTTTCGGCGTAATCTACGCTCACTCTCTCCCTCCCGTCTATCCACTATGGTTTCCTCCTCACTCCCTCCACCTGCTCAGTTCTCAGCACTGGACACTAACAGTGCTACTGACACTCTTTGCTCCACTCTTACATCTTGCTTAGACAACTTCTGTCCTGTTTCATCCAGGCCAGCCCGCACCACTCCCTCTGCCCCCTGGCTGTCTGATGTTCTCCGCGAACATCGCTCTGGGCTCCGGGCGGCAGAGAGGAAGTGGCGCAAAACTAAAAACACTACTGACCTGACCCTGTATCAGTCTCTTCTCGCTTCTTTCTCTAGTAACGTCTCCACTGCTAAAACTACATACTATCACAACAAAATACACAACTGCTCTGACTCTCGTGCACTCTTCAGAACGTTCTCTTCGCTCCTCTGTCCTCCTCCCCCCCCTCCTTCATCAACTCTTACAGCTGATGACTTTGCATCATTTTTCACACAAAAAACCTCCTCCATCAGCAGCCAATTCTCCGCACCACAAACCGACACGCACATCTCAACAACCATAACACATACACTCCCCTCCTTTT
The DNA here is from genome assembly GCF_949357685.1 of Gobio gobio. Taxonomy (NCBI): domain Eukaryota; kingdom Metazoa; phylum Chordata; class Actinopteri; order Cypriniformes; family Gobionidae; genus Gobio; species Gobio gobio. The sequence goes on along the minus strand of NC_137113.1, from coordinate 7,929,286 downwards.
CTCTGCTCTCTGAAGCTGAAGTCTCCAAACTCATCCTTTCCAACCACCCCACTACCTGTCCGCTTGACCCTATCCCCACTCACCTCCTTCAGGCCATTTCTTCTTCTGTTACTCCTGCACTCACTCACATTGTCAACACCTCTCTTCACACCGGGACTTTCCCCACAGCATTTAAGCAGGCTCGGGTAACCCCACTGCTTAAGAAACACTCTATGAACCCAGCACTTTTAGAAAACTACAGACCGGTATCCCTTCTGCCTTTCATTGCAAAGACACTCGAGCGAGTTATTTTTAACCAGCTCTCTACGTTTCTTGAACAGAACAACCTCCTGGATATCAACCAATCAGGCTTCAAAAGCGGCCACTCAACTGAGACTGCCCTGCTCTCGGTTACGGAGGCACTGAGGCAGGCAAGAGCGGCTTCCAGATCCACAGTACTTATCTTACTGGATTTGTCTGCTGCTTTTGACACAGTTAACCACCAGATCCTCCTGTCAACTCTCATGAAGATGGGCATCTCAGGAACTGCTCTCCAGTGGTTCAAGTCTTACCTCTCAGGTAGGTCCTTCAGGGTGTCATGGAGAGGTGAAGTGTCTAAGTCACATCATCTAGCCACTGGAGTTCCACAGGGCTCAGTGCTTGGACCACTTCTCTTCTCCATCTACATGTCATCACTGGGATCGGTCATTCAGAAACATGGCTTTTCCTATCACTGCTATGCAGACGACACTCAACTCTACTTCTCATTTCAACCAGATGATCCCACGGTTGGTGTTCGTATTGCTGCCTGCCTAACAGACATTTCTGCCTGGATGAAGGAGCATCACCTGCAACTCAACCTTGCAAAGACTGAACTGCTTGTGGTCTCAGCCAACCCAGCACTTCATCACAATCTCTCCATTCAGCTAGGATCATCAACCATAACTCCGTCCAGGACAGCCAGGAATCTTGGAGTTGTGATCGATGATCAGCTAAAATTCACTGACCACATTACTGCAACAACCCGGTCCTGCAGATTTGCATTATACAACATTAGGAAGATTAGAGCCTTCCTATCAGAGCAGACCACACAACTCTTGGTCCAAGCTCTTGTTCTCTCCAGACTGGACTACTGTAATGCTCTTCTAGCAGGCCTTCCGGCATGCACTATCAAACCCTTGCAACTGATCCAGAATGCAGCGGCGAGGGTGATCTTTAACGAGCCGAAGAGAGCGCACGTCACGCCTCTCTTCATCAGACTCCACTGGCTACCAATAGCCGCTCGCATCAAATTCAAGGCACTGGTACTCGCCTTCAAAGCAACCACTGGCTCTGCACCAATTTACCTTAACTCGCTTGTTCAGACATACACACCCTCCAGGAGTTTGCGTTCTACCAGTGAACGACGCCTTGTGGTGCCATACCAGAGAGGCATGAAATCACTGTCACGGACCTTTTCCTGGACTGCCCCCACCTGGTGGAATGACCTGCCTATCTCAATTCGAGCAGCCGAGTCTGTATCCATTTTCAAAAAACATCTAAAGACGCATCTCTTCCAGCAGCACCTGACCAATCAAGAATAGCACTTAACATTCTATTCATTTTTCTGTCTGTCTAATTTATTTAAAAAAACAAACAAAAAAAAAACATCCTGTGTTCTGTGTTAGATTAACTGAGACTTGTTACAGCACTTGCATACTGTAGCCTCTGACTGTTGTAGTTGCTTCTATTGCTCTCATTTGTAAGTCGCTTTGGATAAAAGCGTCTGCTAAATGACTAAATGTAAATGTAAATGTAGGTATTACAAAAAGAGGGTGAAATATGAGGACGTTCCCCATGTCCTCACTTTTCAAAATGCTTATAAATCACACAGAACAAGTTTTTTTTCACAGAAAGTGAACTGCACAGTCTCCTGTGAGGGCTAGGTTTAGGGGCAGGGGCAGTGTAAGGGGATAGAAAATACGGTTTGTACGGTATAAAAACCATTACGCCTATGGAATGTCCTCACATTTCACAAAAACAAACATGTGTGTGTGTGTGTGTGTGTGAGTTTTTTTTGTCTGTTTTGCACTCCTGATGTTTTAGAGATTCACCCCTTCACTTTTGAGTCCTTTTTATCTGCATCCTGACTGATTTGTAGATTGTATGCACAAAAAACTCTGTATTTCATATTTTTGCCAATTTCCCATTCATTTCCTATGGGGGTCATTTTTGACCCGAAGGTCCTGAGTGTGACTATTTTTTTTACGACCACTTAGACTTTTCAAATCCTGTCCCCAATTTTTTTGGGTGTTCATATGCCAAGTACCAATAAAGTCGCCAAGTTTCTGACCATTCCGATGAAGCTACGATTTAAAAAAAAAAAAATTATAAAACGCTTCGGGTCATTTTTGACCCGAAGTACCCCAGAGGGTTAAAACAGCTCAAACATGCATTTTAGAGACTAGGCTTAAGCCTTGAAAACAGCCACAAGAGTTTAGACTAAAATCAATATAAATGTATAAGAAAAAATTGTTACACTGTAGGTGCTGTGACCGGTCGGCAAGTTTTTCAATATTTTAAAAGTGCAAATATCCCTCTCAAATTATATGAGGTCAAAAAAAGTAAAGTAAAGTGTTCACCTTTTTCTGCACTCAATCGCCCTTTTAAAGCCGGCTCCGGGGGGCCTTTTGAAGCGAAGTGGCGCGTTTGTGTAAGAAAGAAATCTATATTTAAAACTTTACAGACTAAAATAACTAGCTTCCGGCGGTCAGCGGTACGCAAGTCGGCAGTGAAAGAGTAACCCTTGACCCATGCGTATTGACGAACGCAGAAGCGCAGAGGATAGATTAAAACAAAACAACGTTCATGAACTAGAGTCTAAAACGAGAATTTTTAAAGAGAAATGGTGGAGGATTTCGATATTAGAGAAGAGGGGCTTGAGTTTGTTGCCCAGCCCTATCCTCGAGAGGTGTCAAAGCTCGTGATGCTCCTGTACATCACGCCAGGAGTTACTCTTTTAGCGCAAGTCGACTTGTGTACCACTGACCGCCGGAAGCTAGTTATTTTAGTCTATAAAGTTTTAAATATGGATATTTTTCTCACACAAACGTGCCACTTCACTTCAGAAGGCCTTTATTAACCCCCGGAGCCGTGTGGAGCAGTTATATGATGGATAGATGCACTTTTACGGACTTCAAAAATGACCCAACAAGTCACTGCCGTTATAAAGCTTGGAAGAGCCAGGACATTTTGGACAAACTCTGATTTTATTCGTCTGAAAGAAGAATGTCATATACACCTAGGATGACTTGAGGGCATGGGCGTCGGAACCATTGTATGTGGGTGGGACAAGACCCACCCACTTTTTACGATCAATGATATTGGACCCACTCACTTTTATCATCTCTAACATTCAGCATGTCTGTTTACCTACCCCTAACCGATAAACACTTATTATTAAACACGTTAGACACTTTATTTCCACTTTTTTAATATTTTCTTCATTTTTATTGAAAATAAATGCCTTTCCGATCTGATATGTGATGGGAAAAGGGAGAAGATTGAGCTCGGCGAAAGGCGGACTCGAACCGCGGGTCGATTTGTGTCAAAACTAGATGCCGTGCGTCTTATCCCTACACTACTGCCGCTCTCATTGATATGGCGATTTTCGTAATTTTGTCTTTCCGAACTAACGTTATACGTTTAGCAAGCAAAGTGGTATATTTGTACTTAATGTAATTGACATCTACTCCAGTAAAAAAATTCTGAGGACCCACCCACATTTGTTTTGCTTCCGACGCCCATGCTTGAGGGTGAGTAAATCAAGGGCTAATTTTCATTTTTGGGTGAACTAACCCATTAAAATTAAATCGCAGAAACTTTTTTTAACGCAGTAATCTTGACAGCCCAACTAATAATACAACAGGAACATACTCTAAAAAAGGTAATTTGCCTTAAGGTGCAGTTGTACCCTAAATAGCGCACATTACAGATGACGACAGAACGTATAACAGGTCACAGGACAGATACATTTAGAGAATTAGACAATGTCCTTCCAGAAAGATTTAACACATGGGCTCCAGTATACAATACGTCAGCATACAGTGAAGCTAACCGCAGGACATATAGAGCCCACTGCATCGGTCTCCACAGTTCCCAAAGTAATCTGTGTTGTTTGACACGGGTCACTTCCCCTCTCACGCGCATGTAGTGCATAATTGCATATTAATTAAGGTGGACTCAGGGCCAGCTCTCACAAGGCACATCACGGGGACCCCCGTCCCTCTCTCAGGGTCCGACTGATCCCCAGTCACTTGTTGACGAGGAGCAGAGGTTTTGAACCAGCTGTCCTGGACACGAGTCCCGCCGGACGCATCACCCCCACAGCGACTAAAGGACATGGTCTCCTCAGGAACGAGAGACGGAGATAATATAGCCATCCAGAAACGGCAGCAATCGCACTGCAAGGTGAAAGGGAAGCATTTTGTAATTGCGGCAGTGGGGAGGCGGAGCCTGCATCATGATGTCACAGTCAGAAACCAGTAATCTTTGAAAATGTAAATTTATCTGAAATGGGTGGGTTTTAATGTAGTCGGGATTGTGTTGGTCAGCAACACGAGCGTTTCATAGGCTCTTAGGGAACACATTTAGGTGATTCTAGTTTGCATGTGACATCATGATGCAGACTCCGCCTCCCCACGGCCTCATTCAAAACTTTTACATTTGCACTAGATGCTTATTTCTGTGACTTTTAAATCAATGTGAAATTAAAGTTCAATAAAATTCAAGTTTAGATACTTTTTTTTCATTAACTTATGGAAATGTGCAATATTATAAAACGTAAATATTGTGTACAATGTAATTTTTTTAATCCATGTAACTTTTTAAAAGAACACATTTATGATCTTTTTTATAAAGAATTTGAGTGCATGTTAATAAAAAATAATAATAAAGTTCTTACATAAACAATAAGATTATTTGCTCCTCTTCTAAAACATAGTTTTTTTTTTCTTTTTGGGCTATTTTCTATTGTTGTACGTAATGGTGACTTTGCAAAATACAATTTAATACAAACTATTAATTTTTTCCCCCATGGAATATTGCTTTCAATCAGAAATAATTGTGTGTTACATTAATATGTTTGCAATGATTTATAAACTGAATAACTCCGCACAGGTGAACGAGAAGTACAATTACAAAGACAAACTCCTCCATTGTTCTCAAATGTAAGACAAAAGAAATGCAATTTATGCAGCTCACAGCCTGACCAGCAACATGAAAAACCCTTTTGCTCCATCTTCAAGAATAAAAACAGGACAAAAGGGGGAGAGAAAAAAGATAGGGGGAGAGAGAAAGAGGGAAGCGTCAGTCTAGTTCATTTGATGCAGCGATGCAGTCTCAAGTGCATGTGTGCCCTCAGGGCTGGGACCAGGGCGAGTGGAGCTGAACCCCAGAGGCTGATCTGGGATCTCCCTTCTGCACTGTCCACAACAGCTGCCGCACCATTAGCCTCTCCTCCTCTGGAGCTCATTACAACTGATCAATACAGGCCATGGCGCTTCTGCTCAGCCTCCTGCCCGTCCTCTAGCCAGCAGAAATTCTCTCTTTCTTGCTGCTTTTTCTTCCCGACTACATGGCATTTGCACTATCCATCTTTATTTGTCTTTTCCAGCTCACACTGTCGGTCACGTTCTCCTCTGGTTCCAACTTGATTCCAAAAACAAACCTTTTCTCCATTCGCAATTATTTCTCTTCTTCCTTCTCTCTAGGACAGATGGGAAGACAGACAGACAGATAGATAGACAGACTGTCTACAGACACCAGCGATGTCCTGCTCTTTTTCTTTTCAGTGACTGTAAATTTCAAGTCTGGAAAAAAAAAATAGATGAATGGAAGCTCATTGGCTTTGAATACATTCACTCTCTCCCTCTCTCTTCATGCATTAGACCATCTCTAGAGAGGGAGAGAGAGACGAAATTATAAAGATATGCGTGATGTGAACAGACTGCAAAATGTCCATTTGTCACTCTGGATAATATAATCAATCTGAGTGATATTTCCTCCTCTTAAAAGCGTAATTATATGGATTTAATACATAGATATTAAGTATACTTGTCTGTAAATAATGGAGGAGCAGTGAATAAAAGCTCTTGTCACTTTCAATGACGTGCACAGCAATTTGATCACAAACGCTGATAGATTGCACCATCACATCACACACATATACACACAAGAATATGCTGATGTGGTCTCATATGAGACCAGTGTTATTATGTGCTCCCTACAGACTGTTAGACACACTCAAACAGAGACAGAGAGACAGACAGACTAACAAATGATAGAGAGACAGACTGGCAAACAAACGATAGAGAGACAGACAGACAAACAAATGATAGACAGAAAGACAAACAAACGATAGACATACAGACAAACAAATGATAGAGAGACAGAAAGACAAACAAACGATAGAGACAGACAAACAAACAATAGAGACAGACAGACAAACAAATGATAGAGAGACAGACAAACAAACAAGAGAGACAGACAGGCAAACAAACGATAGAGAGACAGACAGACAAACAAATGATAGACAGAAAGACAAACAAACGATAGACAGACAGACAAACAAATGATAGAGAGACAGAAAGACAAACAAACGATAGAGACAGACAAACAAACAATAGAGACAGACAGACAAACAAATGATAGAGAGACAGACAAACAAACGAGAGAGACAGACAGGCAAACAAACGATAGACATACTGACAGACAAACATTAGAGAGACAGAAAGACAAACAAATGATAGAGACAAACAGACAAATAAATGATAGAGAGACAGACAGACAAACAAACGATAGAGACAGACAGACAAACAAACAATAGAGAGACAGACAGACAAACAAACTATAGAGAGAGACAGACAGACAAACAAACGATAGAGAGACAGACAGACAAACAAACAAATAATAGACATTCAGACAGACAAACAACCGATAGACAGACAGACAGACAAACAAACGATAGAGAGACAAACAAACCAACGATAGACATTGAGACAGGCAAACAAACGATAGAGACAGATAGACAAACAAATGATAGAGACAGATAGACAGACAGACAAACAAATGATAGACATACAGACAAACAAATGATAGAGACACAGACAGACAGACAAACAAACAATAGAGACAGACAGACAGACAAACAAACGATAGAGAGAGACAGACAGACAAGCAAATGATAGAGAGACAGACAGACAAACAAACTATAGAGAGAGACAGACAGACAAACAAAAGATTAAAGAACAAACAAATGATAGAGAGACACACAGACAAACAAATTATAGAGACAGACAGACAGACAAACAAATGATAGATATTCAGACAGACAAACAACCGATAGAGAGACAGACAGGCAAACAAACGATAGACATTGAGACAGACACAAACGATAGAGACCGACAGGCCAACAGATGATAGACATTCAGACAGACAAACAAACAGACAAACAAACAATAGAGACAGACAGACAGACAAACAATAGAGAGACAGAAAGACAAACAAACTATAGAGAGAGAGACAGACAAACAAACAAATGATAGACATTCAGACAGACAAACAAACAATAGAGACAGACAGACAAACAAACAAATGATAGACAGAGACAAACAAATGATAGAGACAGACAGACAGACAAACAAATGATAGACATACAGACAGACAAACAAATGATAGAGACAGACAGACAAACAAACAATAGAGACAGACAGACAAACAAACGATAAAGAGAGACAGACAGACAAACAAACGATAGAGAGACAGACAAAGACAGACAGACAAACAAACTATAGAGAGAGACAGATAGACAAACAAAAGATTAAAGAACAAACAAATGATAGAGAGACAAAAAAATTATAGACATACAGACAGACAAACAAATGATAGAGAGACAGACAGACAAACAAACAATAGAGACAGACAGACAAACAAACGATAGAGAGAGAGAGACAGACAGACAGACAAACAAACGATAGAGAGACAGACAGAGAGACAGACAGACAAACAAAAGATTAAAGAACAAACAAATGATAGAGAGACAGAGACAGACAAACTATAGAGAGAGACAGAAAGACAAACAACCGATAGAGAGACAGACAGACAAACAAACGATAGACATTGAGACAGGCAAACAAATGATAGAGACAGACAGGCAAACAAACGTTAGACATACAGACAGACAAACAATAGACAGAGAGACAGACAGACGATAGACACACAGATAGACTAACAAATACACAGACAAATGAGATAGAGGCTGAAAATATAGATATGATAATGATAGATAGACAGACAAACATTTTGACTGGGTTTGTCAGTCATAGTATTGAACTCAAACATATGTTGTTCAGGTCAAAACATATAAATTGCGTGTCATGACCGGGTCAATCAGGGATGAGTTTTGAGAGCTGAATTAGTTTAAAATCATCCCCTCGTTCTCTCACCCCACTGACCTATTGAGGGCTGGATTCCGACCGCTCACACGCAGGGGAAGCCGAATCGTTAAGATCACGCTAGTTAAATTCGCAGATTCGGATGCGAGCGGGAACCGACGTCAATGATGAGCGCATCCCATTCTTATAGGGGGAGCCTTTTAATCTCAGCAGAACAAAACGAGGAGCAAAGCGCTTCTCCGTTTATTTGCTTTTAAATTGGGGCTTTGAGGGAATCACAAAAAAACAAAAAGGAAAGTGGGAGAGCGAGAGAGAGAGAAAGGGTGGAAAAAAATGACCTGCTGGCGTGTGAGTTTGTTGCTGGAAGGTAAGTCCTGCTTATATTGAAGCAAAGTTCTGAAAATAAGCAAAGAACAGATTTATTGATTTTTGGTAGAGTCTGGGTGTTGAAGAGGGAAAGAATAAAGAACTGCTCTTTGCCCGATATGTCCAAATGACGTCCCATGGGAGACGCTTAATGGTGGGGGAGGGGAGGGGGGGCAGGTGCCTTGCCTGTCTCTTGGATAGAACTGCCCTGAGGCTAGGGCTAATGGTATTGGCTGAGCCTGCTATAAGAAGCTCACTTCTAATGGCCAACTTTGTGTGTGCCAGAAGACAGACAGATATCGATTGGTCCAAATGCCCTTGAGTTGGCAACATCTAAAATGAAAATCCACCACGCAAGCAGAAAGTTTCTGCAAGTTATGTTTCAGGAATGCAATGTGAAAAGAGGGGTTTGTGGAAAGGGGTGGAGGGGGTAAAACAAATGATACAGCCCATATAATGTATGCTACAACCTCGCTTTTTCCTGCTGCCCCCTTTTTGTCAAATGTCGGGCTTTTTTGTTTTGGGAAAGAGGGAACATTATCATGTGAGAGGAAGGGGGAATTTCCATGTTTCACATCTTAAGCTGGGCTGGATTTGTCTCTCTCGCCTCCTAAACATGACTGAATAATGCTCATACAAACTAAACATGCTTTGCTATCTAAAATAAGGTCTGGCATGTAAGACATAGCTGGTAATTGTATAATAAAATGATGTTTAAAATGGTATTGTGCTGTTGTGTCGGCATCAGAATTTAAAAGGCAACTAGATGTATTGAGAGTTTTTACAACAAGTTCTCACAACAAATTTCTCAATAACAATATGCTAAAAAGGCAAATCATCTTGTACAAACTTTATTTTCAACTTTATTTAGGTAACTTACACTATAGTTCAGAAGTATGGGTCAGTAAGTTATTATTATTTTTAAGAAATTCATATTTTTGTTTAGCAAGGATGCATTGAACTGATCCATAGTGACAGTAAAGACTTTTGTATAATGTTACAAAAGATTTCTATTACAAACAAACGCTGGTTTTTTTTACGTTCTATTCAAAGAATCCTGAAAAAAAAATTTGCCATAAAAATATTAAGTCAACATTGATAATAATCAGTTTCTTGAGCAGCAAATCATCATATTAGAATGATTTCTGAAGGATCATGTGACACTGAAGACTGAAGTAATGATGCTGAAAATTCAGTTTTGCATTACATTTTAAAATATATTCAAATAGAAAAAATAAACTAATTAAATACTAATAATTTTTCAAATTTTGCTGTTTTTACTTGGCCTGACAAGCCAGACCCACATCCAGATGTTGGGTCTGGGAACACACCATTGGCAGGGCTCAATCCGAGGGGCGGGACAAACGGTTGTCTTTCAGATTCCCTCTGCACGCAATAGAATAACTCTACAACCAACCAGAGCGCTATCAGTGGTGAGACAACAATCACAAGCGGGTTGTGGCCTGAGTCCCACGCGTTTTCCCTCCAGCGGACTTTTGCCGAACTCATCTTCCTTTTTTAAGAATGACTTCAGTGGCGTTCTTTGTTAGCAGGGAATTCACGCGGAACCGTCGCAACTCTGCCGTCATTATGTTAAGCCCGCCCACCGACTCTATACACGATGTGATTGGCCTGACTAGAGTTTGCTTTTTCCAGCTCGCAAGCCAACGGAGAGTTGCTAGACGACCCTGGCTGTTACCGTTTAGATGCTTTGTCATAAGGCACTGATACAGAGTACCTCTCCATGTAGTTTCAAAGGCTGAATCCAAAATAGCCCACTATACCCTTAAATAGGGCGCTATTTGAGGGGACAGCCATTTGTAGTGGTGTTCAAAACCATAGTGGACGTTATTGAGTGCACTCATTCTATTCCACTTTGCACCACAATAACAAGTGTACAGCCAATGTACACACAGCACCTGTCCGAATTAGCTCACTTGTTTTCATTCCCTCCTTCAAGTGAACTGTATCAGTGGACTAACGTGGGGAATAGTGATTGAGGGTTTAGGGGGCGATTTCGGATTTAGCCAAAGTCAAGAATAGCACAACGGCAAGCGCATCGAGTATAAACACGTCCCCAAACGAACGAGGCGCTCGCGCTGTCAGCGGAGGCCAGACGAAAGTATAAACAAGGCTGGTAAAACAAGTTTGTGGTATTACCAGTCTTGGTGGGGACGACAGTCTTGCAGACGACATTGGTCTGACTACGGTCAGACCTATAAAATCCAAAAACCTGCCATTCTGGCGAGCTGACTTGTTTTCCTGTTTTATCAACAATTTCCTCGCTCGCTGCATCATTCATTTTCCACTTATCACTCCGTGCCAGTTCTGTTTACTGAAGAATGAATCCAACACGAGACAACGATATGGCGCAACCAAATGAGATACAGCCTGTTACTCCCTACGTTGCTTGGTTACCAGAGAGCGAGTGCCTTTGTTCATACAACCAATCTTGCTTCGCAACCTCTGGTTTCTTCCGACGAAGAAAAAAAATGATCAAACGTTTTATTGGATGCGTTTTTTATTGATATCGAGAACCTGTCTATCGCGATACATATCGTTATCGTTTTATCGCCCAGCCCTACTTTAACAGTCACCCCCCCTTTTTGAGAATACACATGAAAATGCACTATCCAAACTTAAAGGGCTGTAATTCAAGAATGCTTTGGAATATAGACCAAAGTTTGGTCTCGTTTTAAAGAAGACACTCTGCAGATTATTGCAATTCAAAATATGAAAGTATGAAAAAGTTATGGAAGTTTAAATGTACTGTAAATTAAAAATACTATACTAAATATTTTTTATTTCATATAAAATATATATATTTTTACAAAAAAAATGTTTTACTCTAAAATGACTATAAAATCAAAGCCATATGTCTAACCAAGTTTGAAGTTGATATCACAAAAATTGTTCCCATGAGATTTTGTTTAGGCGCTATACCAAAAATAGCCACCGGGTGTCATTCAAATTCCATTGATTGTTTTTTTTAAATGCATTTTCCTGTAAATTTCTGTCCAAATATCACTTTCATCTCAAAACAGTCACCAAATATGGACCCTTGAGACTCAGACCTTTCCGACAATACGTGTTTTGTCAAGATTGGAAAAGATTTTGATTATAAAGTAGTTAAAATAATTGTTGTAATATGAAACATGACACCGCCCACAAGGGGAGGAGCCCGCTAGAATAATTTAGAGTAACGTTTCCATGGTAACACAATGTCTGATTTCAAAACGTTTTTCACAGGATGAATTTTGAGTTTGTAAGCTTTCAAATGATACCTAATTTATGATAATTACTCAAATATATGATACGAAAAAAAGGCGATCAAAAAAAGAGCACCAGGCGTCCCACCTGTGGGACGGTGACAGTTAAGGGGTTTTAATAAGATGCACATGGAAGATGCAATGTGAATGAATATGACCAATAACTAAAACAACAAAAATAGCGGTAACACTTTATTTTAAGGTGATGTAGATATGCAGTGTGTAATAACGGTAACTAACCCCAAAACCAAACCCTAACTGTAACTCTATAGTAAGTACATGTAGCTCATTAATATTACTCAGTACTTATTTGAGTAAGTACAATGTAACTACGTCACCTTAAAATAAAGTGTAACCAAAATAGCATTAAAAAGTCAACAAAAAAGTAAAACATGAATTATTTAAAGTTATGTTGCAATGCATGATGGGAACTCTAAAACCCTTAATAAGTTAGCAATGTTGTTCAGTATGCGAACATATTTCTCAAAATAAACTCAAAAAGCCCAGTATATGGAATTAAATGTACAGAGATATTCATTTTTCATAAAGTGTATGTCTCAAGATGCCCTTAAAACAGTGTTGGGGTGTGTGTTATACAGTCACACCCAATTTAAAAGACTGTCCCTTTAAATATTTCAATAACAGTCAAACACCTGCTCTGAAGTGATAATTAGTGTCAGGTACACAAGACAATCACTTCCCCCGTCCACAAACACACATAAAAGCCACGCTTCCATAAGTGACCTTCCCTAGTTACCCTATTAAATCACACACTCATCCCACGGCCGGCTAAAAGCGTGGTATCAGCATTGCGGCTTTTGAATACAATGTTTTAAATGGTGGATTTCAGGGCAGGATTTCACTTTCCATAAATTACGCAAACACCACAGGGCCGCGCAGAGCTGAACGGCACTAATCAAGCGTTTTGGGTTCGAGCAAATACACAGATTAGGTGGAACCGACTCAAAGTCCCAAACCAATCAGAAAGCACCCAGAGACTGGGAAAAAAATGAAATCAAAACAGCTACAAAACATAAGTAAACACTTACTGAAAAGAAAAAAATTAAATCGAAAAAAAAAACAAGAGATTTGAAAGCGGGAAAAGCAGAAATGTGACAGCATGGCAAACAATAGATATATTCACCCAAAGCCAGACAAAGACATCTGTCCCAGTGTGAGTTCAACATCAATCCCACAGCAGCTGCAAGAAGGATTTTGTGTCCATTATTGAGTGCCAGTGAAAAGCTATTTCATTTGATGCATGTGGGTATGACTTTGTAACTCATAAAGAAGAAAAATTACACTTACACTTTTTCCTTTTCTCTCTCCATTCGGGAATTACTGGGGTGAAAACTTCCGCTTTGCAGTGCAAGGATAGCTATAACTCAAAAAAGTTTCTGTGTCTCGTTGCTTTTGTTCTCACAGGGGTCAAGAGGTCTCTGGACAGAGCATTTTCCACAAATAGCATACAGTTTGGTGTCCCGTTACTTTGTATTTTTTGCAGAAAGTATTATAATACATAATATTGCAATGAACATACCTTAAAAAAATAGCTAGTGTAAACACACTGTAAAAAAAAATTTGACTAACAAAATTGAGAGTTCAATCTGTGAATCTAAGATATCATTCAGCATGTGGAATGGATTTGGGCTATTGTGCATATTAATAATCAACATCCAAGCATATAATTCATTGTTTAACATTGTGTAAATACATTTATGCCAACATTAAAACTTTAAACTAGCTTAAAATTATATCTATATACAGTCAAGCCCGAAATTATTCATACCCTTGGTAAATATGACCAAAGAAGGCTGTGAAAATAAATCTGCGTTGTTAATCCTTTTGATCTTAAATGGGGGGGGGGGGGGGGGGATCTTATTATGAAATAAATGTTTTTCTCTAATACACATTGCTCACAATTAATCATACCCTTTTATTCAATACTTTTTGCAACCTTTTTGTCAAGATAATGCCTGTTGAGTTTGGAGAACACCTGACAAGAGATCAGAGACCATTCCTCCATACAGAATCTCTCCAGATCCTTCAGATTCCCAGAACCATGTTGGTGCTTCTTCTCTTCAGTTCACCCCACTCATCTTCTATAGTGTTAAGTTCAGGGACTGGGATGGCCATGGCAGAAACTTGGTTTTGCACTCAGTGACACACTTGTGTGTTGATTTTGATGTTTTTGTTTTGGATCACTGTCCTGTTGGAAGATCCAACCTTGGCCCATTATAAGATTTCTAGCTGGGACAGTCAGGTTTTAATTTTTTATCTGTTGGTATTTGCTAGAATCCATGATACCATGTATCTGAACAAAATGTCCAGGATCTGTGGGAGAAAGATAGGCCCACAACATTAAAGATACAGCAGAGTATTTCATTTTACACATGGGGTACTTTTTTTTATCATCTGACCACAGAACCAGGTCCCGTCTGAAGTTCCAGTAGTGTCTGTTTTCAAACATTCTGTGGTCAGATGAGAAAAAAAAAGAACTATGCAGATTTATTTTCACAGCCTTCTTTGGTCATATTTACACCAAGGGTAAATTTGTGAAAGGTGAAAAAGTGAAAAAAAGGTGAAAAATTTCGGGCTTGACTGTATATATATATATCTTGAATTTCCAACTTTGATACAATACCTTGAAAAATATCGATATTCAATACCACTGGGAATATATACTGTCATAAAGATATTTGTATTGTTATCTCATCATTTTTTTTATAATTTGGGTAACTTGGGAGGTTTTTTTTTTTTAAAATCTTTGAACTAAAATTACAGAAAAAGGCCAAGCGCAACAGAAGCAAACAAGGAAGCTAGCAGCAGACCAACTGAAAAAATTAGTGAAGACATTTGACAATTTTAAGCACAAATTTTAAAACCGCACATTAAAACATTGAGTTGTATAGAGCCAATGTCATATTTTGTTTAATTATAGCGCCACCAAGAGGTACAATCCTACCATTTTTTTAATGTGTCCTCGGATTGAGCCCATACACGCGTGTCAATTTTGGTGAAAATATCTCATTTCGTTTTGAAGTTATAGACAATTAAATTTAAAAAAACACGTAAAAATGACTGACACCTGACTTTGATTGGATTTTACTCCCCCTTACTATCAATATTTTGACATTTGGATATTAGCATTTAGCTATCGACCTATGTTTTCGAACTTTTGACACTGGTTTCGCCTCGATCGGACTAGCGGTTTCTAAGATTTCAGCTAACGTTTTTTAAGCGCTAAATTACCGCGCTGCACAAACCATACGGCGAAACCTGGCAAGTCTGGTATCGTTGGACTCGGCAAGGATTCAGGAGACAAAAAAAGTTACTCCCATGAAAATAAGTCAATCACACCCAAAGTTATAAGCGTTTGAAAAAAAAAAATCCACTAGGTGGCGCTGTTTCAAAACTTCTCAGGATCCTTCAAGACATCGTGCTGTTGACCAATACCGAGTTTTGCAACAATCCATTCATGCGTTCATAAAATACAGCATTTTAGCACATAATTCAAAATGGCCGACAACCAAAATAGCTGATATGGTAAAATCGGATATCAGACGACTCGGCATGCCGTCCTGAATCTAAAGAGATGGTTCAGAAGTTATAACCAAAAATAGCAATTTTTCGTATCTCCGGACCAGTAAATGGCGCTGCGCCGAAACTACGCATGTTGCCTCGGGTCATGCTTGTGATGACAAGTTTGGTTTGAATACAATAAAGCGTTGCGGAGATATAGCCTTAGGTGTATTTTCACAACCGCTACGTAAAATGTGTTGGTGCGTTTATCGAAAACGATTTGACGAATCAACTTGAATTCCATAACTTTTTTGTCAGCATGGTCTGTAGATGATCTGGTTCAATTTTCGTGCAAATCGGATGAACCGTCTAGGACAAGTTCGCAAAAGTAGGTTTTTCTGAAAATTCTAAATGGCGGGAACATTTTCACGACGGAAAATGACGTTATATGATGCAATCGAATGGACTTGAACCAAAGAATCAGAGGAAAATTTTAGTTTCTAGCCCTTGTGGTTCAAAAGTTATTAGCATAAATATGAGTCAAACTTTGGACAGGTGGTGGCGCTAGAGGGATTGTTTTAGAGACTCCAAAATTGGTTTGGTTAATGTTGGGACTGTCCTCACTGAGTGTGCCAAATTTCATAACTTTCCCGCAAGCGGTTCTATGGGCTGCCATTGACTTCAATGGCAGAAGAAGAAGAATGCGGGAACAATTTCAATAGGTGCGTTCGCACCTTCGGTCCTTAGCATCTAAATAAGAACAAATAAACAAATTGCAAACAACAGCACAAATAAATGAAATAAACATAAGTTTCTGACAGTAGTACTCAGGTAAGAAATACCACAGAAATTAAAAGTAATTAAATGTAAAATAACACTGGATAGTCTTCTTTGTAAAAATTAAATACAGATTAATGCCTACAATTAAAGTTACACAAGTTATTCAGTCAAGAGCAGAGAGTGATTTTCTTTGTCTTTTGTTCTTTGATTAATATGACAGACATCAGCTGGTTTATTAGGCTGCTGTCACTTTAAGAACTTATGCACGGATCCAATTCACTGTTACACAACATGCGTTATCTTTCTCAACAATTAACGTTCCAAAACTGACTGTGTTTATCTGAATACTCACCAAGACGGGCATATTTTTTGACTGTTTATGCACAGTAAGCCTCTCATTTCAGTACTTGAGACTCAGCTGTTTGAGAGGCGGCTTTATGTGTGTGGCAATTATATAGATCAGTGGTGCGCATGCTTTTGGTTTGAGCACGAAACCTGTGTGAACAAGGGACTACGGATGAAAATTAGCCAGTGTTGGCTAAATCTGGCGCATTTTTACATATTTTTATGTATTATTAATGTGTATTGTCCCTGATTAAAAGAAAAAATAAATAAAAATAGTAAAATTATGTGCTTATATATTTAAAGGCACAATATGTAAGATTTTTGGATTAAAATATCACAAAACGATGAAAATTGTTATATATTTTGTTGACTTGTGTAAACCAAGTGTTTCCAAGAATGTTTAAATCCAGAGAAATAAGCAATTTTAACCAGGACACTATCAATTCGCCTATCAATGACATCATACCCACATTACCCTCGATTTCCGGTTTTATTTTGTAGAAACCATGGAAACACCAAAGATGCTTTATGTGTTTTATTAGACAGGCGAGCAACTGTTTGGACACATTCAGACAGAAAACGAATCATCGTTATACAGCTCAACACGGTTAGTCTTATTGTTTAAATCTGGTTTTCTTGATTTACCGTGAGTACCATGTTTTACCATGCCTAATATCGATCTAGCTTACGGCAGTGTGCAACAAGTGTCTCGTAGTAGCATTATAACAATTTAAATGACCTACAGGGGGAGATGATCAACCTTTTCTGAAGGTTAAGCACATCCTTTCTATTCTATTCACTAAAAAAGTTAGCGGCCTATTTTGTCCCTATTCCTGAAGAGTGGCACATAAAGTTTAGTCAAATCAAAAGATTAGCATTTAACAAAGCCAAAGTGGACTTATAAACATACTTGTGAAGGTTGACAGGGTCATGCCTTCATAGATGAAATCCACTTAAAGATCTTATTAAAAGCGTCTCAGAATCATATCACTGATAGTTGACTGGCACTTGATGAAAGACTCCGTGAAATCAAACACGAGCCACGTGGGCCTCATTCAGACTTTAATTGTTTTATTTAGATCTATAGATTTCTAAGCACAGTGCTTTCCAGTCTCAAGAGATGTTTTTTAATGAAATATTGAGTTCAAAGACTCATAGACCACACAGAGAAGTGTGTGTGAATGCTGAAGGCAATAGCAAAGAGGATTGAGCACATCAAAGTGAACACAAATCTTCACATTGGAAACCAGATTACAGCTGGTAAGATTAGCGCTGCGCTAGAAACAAGGTACACACTGTCACTCGCAGACACAGAGACAATTTAGCATCAGGAGAACTTCATTTTTCCAAATCAAATCAATCGGCGGAAGCGCTTGACAAAAGCGTGCGCTTGAAGACAATCCCATTTTCGGTGCGGCCAATAAAACAGAACTGCAATGAAGCGTGGAGCAATGCTGATGGAGCATATCAATTGACTGGTGTTGTTGCAAACTCAACATTTAGTAGCTTTTATCCACTTTATTTTGCAACACAGAACTAAGCTATTTTCTTTGAATGTGCAAAACTTCTTATTCATTATAGGTAAATCACTAGAAGAATAACAAAGGGCAGTATGCTTATGAATATCATACTAAATTAAATAGAAACACCAGTATGCCGTATCAAGCAGCATAACAAGCAGCTTTTGTACAGCTAAAATAACTGGAAGCAGATGACACCGGAAGCCTCACATTAAAAATAAGGTGGCTAAAACGATGTGCTAAAATTCTGAAATTCAACTGATGTGCGAACATCAAAAAAAAAAAAAAAAATTTGACTTTCAGAACTTTAGCCAAGTTATTTACAAGTAACATTAATAGAGCGTTCGTTCAAAGTTAATTGTTAGCACTAAAACGTTATACATCATTATAAATATGGGACTATCGAGTGCTTGAATCTGATTGGTTGATGAAAGTTCTAAGGCAGGGCTCTCCAAAGTCCGGCCCACAGACCAAATGCGGCCCGGGGATGAATTTTAAACGGTTTGAATTTCAAATTTTAAAGGGTTAGTTCACCCAAAAATGAAAATTCTGTCATTAATTACTTCCCCTCATGCCGTTCGACACCCGTAAGACCTCCGTTCATCTTCAGAACACAAATGAAGATATTTTAGTTGAAATCTGATGGCTCTGAAAGGCCTCCATTGGCACAATGCACGGTTCACTCTCAAGACCCTTAAAAGGTACTAAAGACGTCGTTACAAAGTCCATCTCACTACAGTGGTTCTACAATAACTTTATGAATCTGCGAGAATAGTTTTTGTGCGCAAAAAAAGCTTCGAAGCTTTATGAATCAGTGAGTCGAATCAGCAGTTTGGATCGCCAAATTTCAGCAGTTTGGCGGTTTGACACGCGATCCGAATCATGATTCGACTCACTGATTCATCACCCTTCGAAGCTTCATGACGCCGTGTTTTGAAACAGCGCTACTTGTGTGCACAGCGCGACTCACATGCTCACAAATGTGTTTACCCTCTGAGTGTCTCGATCACATGACCACTAAATAACCAGTGAGAAGTGTTCGAGTTCGGCGTAGAGGTCTCCGGTACAAGCTGCAAATCTCTCAGTGATTTAAATGAGTTCAAAGCCAGTTAAAACGTGCAAATCAGGAGAAACACTGAGCCGATTCAGTTCACCATCAACAATTCACCACCATGGATTTACTGTGCCGGTATCCTGTAATACGATCACAATAATGAACATGCACGATATTGTTATCGTGGGCGTTTCAAAATACCATGAATAATTATTTATTACGAATTATTCATATTTTTAGAATGCATTTTAGTTGCTTAACAGTTGCTTTTTTTAACTAATATTATCAAAGAAGTAAAACTGAAAATGTAGCTATTAGCTCTTTGTTTAGACCTTATTGTAAAGTGTTACCTATTGTTCTTTATAATTCTTTTGCACTTTAATCTGTATTAAATATTTGTTTACTTTATACATTTTTGTGTTTTGATTTATTGTATTTAAATGTTTGGTTCTTTTTGTTATAAGAAAGTTATTAAACCTGTTATAGTATGACAACACTTTTTTTGCAACTTAATTCAAAATCGTGATAATACCGTATACCGCGATAAAAGATTCAGCAATTAATCGCAACATGAAAATTTGATACCGGCACATTACTAGGTAACACTAACTGTAACCGTGGTATTTTGTCAGAAACGTTGGATCTCATTTTATTTAAAATGAGTAATTACAGACAATTTTGTGTCATAAATTTGCAGTTTTGTGCATTTGTATTTATATTAAATGTGTTAATAGACTAAATACCATAGCGAGGTAATAACGACGACGTTCTTGAAGCATATAAACTTACAGTAGAGACACTGCTGTCGAATACTGTTGAGAGATGCACAGACTCAGGTAATTCACATATGCTTCTTAATCTCCCTCTCTCTAATAACTGCATTAATAAGTGCATTAGTCTGCTATCAGTGGCTCAAGCCTCTGTTACTAGCTCTAAAATGACGTTTCAGAATTAGCAACGCAGGCTTGGGATTAGACATGTAAGAAATTAGTCCTACAAGAGTATTATAAGGACAAAAACCTGCAAATGTCTTAAAATAAATCATCTGAACAATGTTTGAGGTGTGGTAACCGTAGTATAAGCATAATAGTTGACTCCAGGCCATTGAAGTATTGAAAACTAATGCACACCCAAAGTGTAACGGCCACTCCGCTTTATTTTTCTAGTAATTCAATGGCCTGTCGTCAATTATTCCTTCCTTCGTGGAGTCTTTTTTTTTCTGATGTTTTAGTTGGACATTTGTCTAACTTTTTTTTGGTTAAAATGTTGTTTTAGAACGTTCAGTGAACATTATAAAGTAACATGTCCTTAGCGTTCACATAACCAAGAAACATTCATACAATATTCAGAATAACGTTTTCATAACTTAATGGGAACAATAGCAAAATGTTCTTAGAGCATATTTTTGTTAGCTGCAGGTGTGTATATGCAGGTCATCTAATCAGAAATGAGTCTGAAATATACTCTTTATACATTTTATGAGAAAACTGCTGTTAATTTTAACTAAAGGTAAAAGATGGCAAGTATCCATCATCTCATTTTTAGCCGGCTGCTAAACTCTTGCATTTGTGCAAACAAAAGATGTGAAGAAAAAAGATAAGAGGTGACGAGGGGAAAAGAGCAGTCAGGAGAAAATAAAAGTGAGTATTCTCCTGGTGATTTCCAGTAAAACCCTCAAAATGGCCAAACGCTGCAATACATCACTTAAATGTAGGTATGTTCAGCATTTACTGGACTCTGATTTGGTTTGCTCTGAGATGTAACAGCGAGCAGAGAGGACCTCTGGGATGCGGATTTTCCGCTCAGTCTCATTTGACAACGTTTAGCGTTTGAGTGGGATGGTGCGCCGGCCGGCCTCTTGATCAAATATCGGACATTTCTGTTCTCCAGGAGAAAGAGCAGAGAAATTTGCTCTCACTTTGCCAGACGTGTATATTTTTCGAAGGTTAACAGGCTCGCTCGAGCCCCTCTGAAACTACTCTTAAAAGTAGTCAAGTTCGCCTCGTTGCTTCAGAACAGGAGGGGGCCGAAAGACGGGAAAGAGGTGGGGGAAGTCCTCGGCACAGGTGCCCTGGGAACGTCAGGAGACTCGGAAACAGCATTTAGCACTTTACTGACCTTCAGTCCATCTTTTTTCGCCAAATGTCCTGGTCGAGCTACGATTTTTTTTCCTAGTCATTTATTTTCAAGTTCTCTGGAGAGGACTGATTGACCAGATCTCTCTGCCCACATTCACATCTCAAAGCGTATCGTATTTAAAAGTTCTGATACATGGAGGAAATTGTGCTTAACAGAATCAAATTGGGGTATTTTGAAGGGATACAGACATTGAAGATGGTCCCCGGGAGAGAACAGCATGTGAAACTTGTTAAGAGGAACTTCAAAATGACCCATAAATCCAGATTTAACAGCAATCATGAAGTGTAGTAGCACTGAGGAAATACTATATATGTGTGTGGAATAAATCTATTTTATGGGTTTGTTTTGGGCGGAGTCCAATTTGAAGAACGCAACACGTTTATTGTGATAAACGCAGGTTTATGGGACTAGCAGATTAGTGTGGATCTGACATCTGACTTTGGGGAATTGGCCTGATTATGAATAAACTCTGAAGAGCTTTATCAGTCAGATCCTGGATGCAGAAGACGCCTCAACAAAGGACAAAAAATGTTTGAGAACAACAGCTGCAGGAACCGTTTGGAACTTTTAACAATATTGAACAAAATATTCCAATGTACAGTGGAGCATGAAGCCTCCTTAATCTCAGAAAAGTATTATAACTATGACAAACAAACATCACAAAAAGTTTTGCAATCTTCAGCTAGAGCATGTGTATATATATATATTATTAGCAGATAGGGATCAAATAAGTGACTTTGCTGTTGCTGTCTTTATTTAAAAGATGGCAAAAAAACTTTAACGTCCATTGGACATTTTTATGCAATTTGGTCTGAAGATCAGAGAAATGGTTCCAGGGGACCAGGACCCACTAGGGTGCCTCGATATGGATTAAAATGATAAAATGAGACAAAAGTTTAAAATAAACTGTAACAGATTACTACTAACAGATTAGGATAAATATTATTTTAATTCAATCCCTCAATAATTGTCATTCTTATTTAAGAACCAGTGTTCCCACAGTCTTGGAAATCCTGGATATTGTATATGGGGGAATATTAAAAGTGTGATGAACAGTCATGTAGTCATAATAATGAAGTCAATTCATAATGAAAATTATATAATGTTCTAAAATATTTTATTGGGCAGAAATAGCTGAATTGCTATAAAAAAATAAATAACCTTATCCCATAATCACAAATGACTGGAAACATCATGTCAGTTCATAAAATGTATGAACCCTAAAATATATTCAGTTCTTTAAAAATATCTGGAATTATTTAAATTTTATTGATTTATAATTGCTTTATTTATTTATTTTTTATATTGCCACTCCTAGTTTCTGTAAAAATAATAATAATAATAAAATTATTGTAGTCAAGACCACCTAATCCCAGACCAGCACTCCTTATATTCATAGAGATCCACATTACCACCTGAGAAATTACTTATAACTTATAATAAATGACTTAAAGTAAATATAATTACAATATATGACACTATATAGAGCTGTTACCAATCAAAAGAAATCATTAACAACATAATTCATCTTTGCGCTGCAGAAGTGATACAGAAGATGCATCTGAATTGGTAAATTACAAATGCATAAATAATGTTGAGGAGAATGTTGTTGTTTTTTTTAATGGAATATTTGTTAAAGCAATATCATGTTTGCAGGCATGCTCAAATTTGTGAAAACAGCTTTCCTGCTCTTGTGATATTGGTTAATTATAAATCCAGGTCTCATAAAAGAATTTTTGCAACAATATCTTGAATTTTGTAAGCATTTGTATACATTTTTGGTGACATTTTTGACACAATCCCTAATTAATTTCTGAATATTAGAAATGTTATTGATTGCATCTGAAGCAATACGTTTTACATCCAATCACATTAATGATGTGAATTAATAAACCAGGCAATGCACTGGCAATTTAGTCATATCTCAGCATGGTCTTGACCGGTCTTGAAACTAAATCCTGAGTCTTCTAAGTCTGAGACCAAGACAAGACCGAGTACAAATGTGGTTATGACCGAGACCGTCAAAAAATGGTTTTAGGAGACCAAGACCGGTCTCGAGTACTACAACATCAGCATATATGGAGCGCATTCAAATATTGTCTTGTCCAATAGTCAAATAACAGAACCACTGATCTAGAGTCGACTTTGCTGAGAAGAAACAATTAAATTTGAGTTTATGGTGCCAGAGGGTTTAAGTGAGATGTGACTCTGTCAGAACAAAAACAATAAGCTAGAAAGCTTTAGTGCTTAGGCCCCGAAACCATAAATCAAATACATTTATTTTTACATTTTTAATTGTACATTTATTGGTAGTTGAATCTGAATACGATCCTGAAGATTGTTAAGATCAACAGACAGTGTGACTACAATATTAAATCACTTAATTACATCACCGATAGATAGGTAGAGAGCTGTAAATCCCATTAACAGCACTACAACTCATGAGGTTGTTTATGGAAATCCAGTTTGAAGCAATAGTCTCAGCCGCCTCTCACTGTTGTGTTTCTTTAATGGATGTATATCTGAGTGAGTTTACTCCCTTGAGAGCCGACACAGTACACATCCACTTATCAGGACTATTACTGAGGACACACTCACACACACCAAGCGTTTAACTCCTTATCTGTGTCACACTCATCTTCAATCACCTTCAGCGGCTCAAGGAGCATCTGAGCTCCGCTTCAGCCTTTCACGAGGCTCGGGTCATCTCTCCGCTTTCTATCCAGGGTCAAACGGCCAGTGTTTGGGCTTCTGGTGAGTTACGATCCTTGACCTATTCTAGATC
This sequence comes from Gobio gobio, assembly GCF_949357685.1. Lineage (NCBI taxonomy): Eukaryota > Metazoa > Chordata > Actinopteri > Cypriniformes > Gobionidae > Gobio > Gobio gobio. The sequence goes on along the minus strand of NC_137113.1, from coordinate 7,905,095 downwards.
TACACACGCACACACATACACGTCTATCCGATTCCCTGTCTCTCTCGCGGAAAGCAGAGCTGTTAGGATTATGTCTGTAATTATTTCTAATCTCTGTCACTCCTGTGATGGGATAATCCCACATTAGGTGGCCACCTTTAAGAGCATTTCACACCATTTTCATTGGCTGTATACAGATCAAACTGAGCTGTGATGGCCGTCTTTACCAGGCCACGGGGCTGGTGTCATTGCATTGTCGTCCCAGTAACCCTCCATTTGTCAGCCACATCATTGATTATCAATATTTCATTACAGCGCACAGATATTAGCCTGACCTCCAATGAACCATCCAGCACTTTCTCCAGGGTCAAGAGAGAGAGACATCTACGATTGTTTTCCTGCCCATTTGGTTGTGATGATTTATTTTGGCAAATAAAAATTCTTACTGAATGAGAAAAGAAAAGCAAGTGGAATTCACGTGAACACAAAACTTAAGTAAAATGCAATTTAAAGGAGTATTCTGGTTTATGTATATATTTTATGCAACTTGAATGTGTGCATCTATATCCATTCAGGTTGCATAAAAAAAAAAAGTGTATGAATGCAACTTGAATTTCATGCATACATAAAATTAACGTTGCATTCAAAATCCACATGGTTCAGAATGTTGACTTAAAGGCACAATATGTAAGATTTTTGTAATAAAATATCCAAACCAAAACCCACTTGCACAGTGTGATATATTTCATGCAGTTGTGTACTTGCATTATCCCGAAAGTTCCCAAGGATTTGTAAATCCAGAGATATTCCAATTTTAAATAATGTCTCGTCCCTTGTCATTGTCGCCTATCAATGACGTAATATCCGCACTATCTTCAGTTTCCGCTTGTAGAAACCATGGCAACACACTAGCACGCCACTGTTGTGTCGTCATCATGGATCAAGATTATTCATTGGCGAGTACAGAGAATCCAAAAAAACTTAAACGTAGATAAACTTGGGACAAACAGAGAAATAAAACAAGGATCAATATCGCCATGCCGTTTTCAAGATGGAGACCGCTTCCTGACAAACTTGGACTTGACAGAGACTCCGCTCTCGCATTTGATTTAATAGACCGGTTTCGCGTTTTTTATGGTTTTGAAAATGTGACTTCTGGCAACTTACCTATTGTGCCTTTAATGCCGAAAAGAGTGTTTTTTTTTAACATTTATCCTACTGGTTTGCCCCATAAACTTCCAACTTAAATGATTCACTGTAACTGATTTTTGTTTTTATTTCATTTTGAAGGGGTGAGTCCAAATTAGGGGTGTAACGTTACACCTATTCCACGGTCCGGTTCATGTCACGGTTTTGGAGCCACGGTTCGGTTTGGTTCATGGCGAGCACCAGCAATAATAACACTAGATTCACTTTTAACTTAATAATAACAACGGCAATAATTTTACTTTATACATTGGCTTCACATTTTCTTTAGAGCAGTTAGCATACACTCTAAAAAATGCTGGGTTAAAAACAACCCAAGTTCGGTTGAAAATGGACTAACCCAGCAATTGGGTTGTTTTAACCCAGTGAATGGTTTGTTTTAACCCTGCAATTGGGTTGTTTTAACCAAGTGAATGGGTAGTTTTAACCCAGCAATTGGGTTAAATGTTTGCTTAAAACAACCCAATCACTGGGTTAAAACAACCCAATTGCTGGGTTAGTCCATTTTTAACCCAACTTTGGTTGTTTTTAACCCAGCATTTTTTAGAGTGTACCTGAGTAAACTCAAATGAAATAAATGTCTGCACCTGTAGACTAGTCAGAAATAATCTACTCATTTTACAATTTACCATAATGTTAACATAAATGTAAAAAAAGCACATTTATTTCATAAAAATGTATGACACACACAAGTAATGTCCCACTGTAGCCTACTTAACAAACACATTAATTGTTAAAAAGAAAACACTACATGTATTCTTATTTCAATTATTTCTGTGCCATAGTTATTATATTGATTAAGAATACATAGTTAGCTAATCTGTGTGCTTTATATATGTGCATTTCTGAAATGCATAACATGTACAAATCAATTTAAATTGTAATGAAGATGCATTTTCTGTGAAGCTGCTATGAAACGATATGTATCGTGAAAAGCGCTATACAAATTAATTTGAATTGAACTGAATTAATTGTATGAATATGACTAATAGGCTACTGATGAATAAATAGGCCTATAAGTTAAATATTAAATTGCAGTTTTTGTTAATACACTGCAAAAAAAAAAATCAAGTCTCCAATTGAAAATTTTCTAGTGACTGATCACATCTAATTTTTTTAGTTGGCCAAATTGAATTTCTGTGAATTAAATTGCATCAATTCACAGAAATTCTATTTGGCCAACTGAAAAATCTGGTTGTGATCAGTCACTAGAAAATTTTCAATTGGAGACCTGAATTTTTTTTACAGTGTACTATAAAGTAGCCACCACACTAATTTAAAAATAAACAAAATAAAGTGAAAATAAAGTGGCATTTTGTGGTTATGGAAACAAGTTACCATGGCGAATACACAATACTTCATGAACTGTTAATGAAAGATGAAAACTGCTCCTGATGATCAGACCTGCATGCCTTCCCAGCTAAATCACGTCGAACCAGTTACGTGACTTACTTTTATTTCAAGACTTACAAATTGACATCGTAACATTGCACGCTCGTATAGTTTCTCTTGCGCTTATAATATACGGCGTGATAGGGCGCGCACCGCTGTGTGCGTGTGTAACTAAAGCTATTAACACACCAAACTGACGACGACCGACTAGTGGTAACGAAAGCAGACTGCCGAGTTGGCTCACGTTGGCAGTGTCTGGGTCCAAAGTTGCCCTACACATCCGACGGCCAAGTAGAACGTCCGTTCTGCGTCTGCGTAAGAGTAAATAGCTTTCCGTCCCAGCTGGTGGCAGTAGTCTATTTTCGTTATTCAAAGCGGGAAACTGGGAGAGCTACCCTGTATACCCTATATAAACAAAGCACACCTCATAATCTCGCTCACCACAGACGATCACTTCAGCTTGTTTTTTTCTCGTGCACTGGTTCGCTAGCAGAACAGCCAGTCAGAACGATCAGATGGCCTGACTGACCGACAAGCTCAGACGGAGATTCAACATGTCGAATTGGCTGAAAAATAGCCAACGAGGACAAACGTCAGAGAAAACTTAGTCGGCCGACGCACGAAAACTGCCCAACGGCCGACCGTCGGCTTGGTGTGTTCCAGGCTTAAAGAGTACACGCTACGAGTGCAGTATAAAGGCTGACAGGACAGGAAAGCGGTTTTCTGAGGTGAGAGAGATTTTTTATTTTGTAACAAGCCATGAAAATGACAATGTTGCTGGGACGCAAGGTAGCATTTTGGGGAAACTGGCTCTCTTTGCCTTTCCACCATGCAACTTGAGCGATCGCCCAAGTGACGTGACAAGCACTTGGAAGACAAAAGTTTGTGTATATTTAGTAAATAATATTGTTGTAATAATATTTAGTAAAAATACAGCTCTTATAAGTTGTTAAAAGTGTACTAATTACTATTTAATCTAATGTCAAGGAAGACATGGCATAAGGTGAAGTGAGAGCTGTGCTGGGACAGTGGGTGGTGTATCGTGGTTTTTTGGTTCGGTCTGAATATCGTTACACCCCTAGTCCAAGTGATTTAATTTGATATAGTTTTTCTTGTGCCTGGTTGATTCCTTTAAACATCAGCATAAACAACTCCATAAGTATACAACCACTTCCTGTTACATCTCCAAATCACTGACAGAAGACGTCCCCTTTCAACGCCTGAAAACCAGAGGGACTATAATGAATAGTTCGAATTTGTAAAAAACTGAAATGCTAAATATCTGTGCTAGTTTCATGTTTCTCACAGTCTCTCGCATGATACAATAATTTCAACTGAAATCAATATTTCATGTCCATTTATTTATTTTTTTGCTAAGCAGACGTATAATAAGCCAGATAATGTACAGTCAACCGGTTGGTCATTATTGCAAAATCTCCTTCAGGTTGCTCCATGCGGGGTTTATTTCACGATAATGAACGTCTGACTGTACATTATCCCTTATTGCTTAGATTATTCTGAATTGTAATAAATATAAAGCCGTTAGAGACCTCCCAGACTATATGCAGGGCATTTTAAAGCAGGATACACACAGGCAGCACTGGCCCACCTCTCAACGGGCTCTTTTACAGTCTTGAGCAAACAATTATTATGCCAGCCTCTAATTAAAGCTTACAGTCAGTGGCACGTCCAGCCTTGAAGTCCAAATGACCAAATGTAGACCATCCCACCCCCCTCCATAGCAACACGCCCCGGCAAACGGCACCCAGCCTCAAGCCTGCTGCTTCGCGGGAGCAGTCAGAGACGAGGCTGATCAAAAGCGGGCGAGAGGGTGTTCGTGATGGGCAGGAGGGGGTGAGCGCAGGGGATAACAGGCCGGGCGGGAGGGCGGTGATGCCCCACAGTTCCTGTCTGTGGTCGGTCTCTGATGGTCGCAGCCAGGCCTGTCAGTGGGGTGACCGTAACCGCAGGTGCCAGCTCCATATCCGAGGCCTCCATCAAAGAACGAGACGGCCCTGCTGAGAGAGGCCGGAATAACAAGCATCAATGTGATTACACTGATGAGATAGGAGGGACCAAACTCACAGAGGACAGTGAGCTTGTACATGACATGTGACAGGAAGTGAGGTCATGAGTGAGTGGAATACGTGTGGAAGATCACATCATTTACTCATCCTGAGTGAGCAAATGTCCCAAATGGAACCCTAAGCCCTTGCAATCTTACTCATGATGTAATGCCGCTTTGACTGTCGGGAAGAAGTTTGCTGTGGCGCTCGGCAAATGTGCGCATCAAGGGCACATATTGGCTGTTTGCGAGCACCCTTCTGAAACCTAAAATGACAAATGCGGACTTGTGGACTTAAAGGCCCACTGAAGTACCTTGAAACGCACAGCATTATTCAATGTGTTGATGAAATTTCCACTGAAACAGGAAGTCAGGGCGGGACATATCGAACAGCTCCTCCCATTTTTAAAATAGCCAATAGCGTTTGGTTTATATCACAGCACGGCCAGAGCCTTTGAGCTTGGTAAAGCCGCAGTTTCCTCCTAATCTCAAACCATTTCTCCCTCCTAATCTCCATATCGCTTTAAAATACAGCATCCTGTGCAGAATTCAAATGGGTCCGATACCTTTTCCGGTCTGCGCCTTTGATCCACATTTGATCCGCACTATGCATTCGCCTCAACGGAAAGCATTTACACCGTCGGAATCGTTCCCTATCCCCTAAATAGTAAATGTGTGAACAAGTGACCAATTTCTGCGGCTATTTATAATGTAGGGGGCGAGGCTTTAGATTCTAGAGAGCATTTGATTGGACAGAAAAACTGATGAGAAGCTGAAGTGCAGAGTAATCATTCATCCATATTGGCGGAAGTGAGAGACTAAGTTTTGAATGCTTATATCTTCTGAATGCTTAAATCTTCCTTTGTCTTTGTTTTGGAGCACACTAGCTTATAGATAACAGTAAGGCTAACATATTCATACAAAAGCCAAAAAACTTAATGGGGACTTTAACGGACACGGCGAGCATTTGTAAGTCCACAAGAATGAAAGTACACATGAAGTGTGCTATTTGGGACAGGGCTAATGATTACTGAATTCACACTTTTAGACAACATGCTGTAAATTACTACAGAGAAATAACAATAATAATAATAAAAATATTATAGTAATCAGGTGTGTTCAATTTAAACCATCAAGGGTCAGATCTACTAACAGCTTGCGCCAAGCCCATTTAGCCTTAAAAAACGACTATCAGGACTTAAAGACACGCAGTAATAAATTAGCTCTAAAAAGGCGTGGGCAGGGTTATTTTTGCATCTGACCTTATTACATATGCTTATTACATATTTGTAGGAGTTTCCCTTTCAGATGCAATATTTATGGGAGGAGAGTATTTAAAGCTGCAGTCTGTAGTTTTTCCTCTTTGTTGCCATCTCTGTTCGAAATCTACCATTGCAGTTATTCGCAGAATTATCAACTTTACGTGAATTGTGCCTCGGCACGGCACAGCGTGGAGGAATCTAATGTTATGAGGAGTATGTGCGGCTGTCAGTGACCACGCCGGTGTCGATACTGTCATTCAGAATCACAGGTCCTACTCTTTGGAAGTATGACCAACATAGGAATTTTCACAGGAAAATGTCATCTGAACAAGTAGCTAACATCCACTTTGTTTTGACCAACTAAGGGAAAAATGCATTGCAATAAATTGCGATGTTAAATCTAACGATCGCTTATCATATCACGTCAAACCGTATAAATGGTTAATGTTAAAGGGTCATGAAACCCCCCTGCTGCAGCAGTGTTTTTTCACACCTTCGATTTGAAAAGGCTTCCAAAAAGGGGCGTGGTTGACTGCTAAAACGTGGGATGGGTATTGTGTGGAAAGAGGGAATGGTTTGCATAAATAGGGGAGTGTCATTAGGCGCATTAAAATTTGCTAACTTGCAAACCAGCAATGCACACACAGACACAGGTGACATGGATAGCGATACATTACAGAAAGCAGCAGTTACAGCGGTTCTGAGACATGTTCTTGGTTCACACGTTGGCAATGTTTACAACAGAGAGATGAGATGAGGAAGTGCACTGAAAAGTGTGACCAGAAGTGGCAGGATTATGATCACGTTGACTCACTATTGACAGCTGTACAGCGAATGAGAGAGCTCTGAGATCATCATAAGTGACGTGCAGCAGGATGAATCAGACACAGAGATCATTCTGAATGTCGCATAATTCAGTGAGAAATTAAAAGAAACGTTATTCTGTTTGACGAAATATTTTGCAAACGTGATAAATCTATATTTGTCCAAACATGCACACTGTTTCACTAAGAGCCCGAACACATGCGGTATAGTGCATGTCTGTGACCACAAATAAAACGTAGAATACGTGACTGGCTTTTGATTCTTGTTGATATTTTATTCAAAATATGGCCCCACTTTATATTAGGGGGCCTTAACTACGATGTACTTACATCAAAAAATAAGTACAATGTACTTACTGTGGTCAAATTGTATTGCAAAACACCGTTGCTGATATTGAGGTGGGATACAGGTAGAGTTAGGGACAGGTGTGGTGGTATGGGTAAGTTTAAGGGTAGGGTTAGGTGTAAGGGAAGTGTCAACTGTGTAAATGTAACTACAGAAATTAATAACAGATGTAATTACAAGCAGGTATTTTTTAAAATGTAAGTACAATGTAAAAACATGTACGTACACAATAAGTGCATTGTATCAAATGATTAATTAAAATGTTAGTACATAGTAGTTAAGGCCACCTAATATAAAGTGGGTCCCAAAATATTGTTCATTACAGATCGGTTATTTTGCACTCCTGGCATAAATTGAGAAATTAATGTCAACGCTTGCAGGTTCGCCGTGCGATTCCTCAAGTTAATTTTACTTTACCAAACCTTTGTAGCAATGGCTTCCACAGACGGCGTCCCGGTTACAGCTCGCCTTACTTCGTATCAGCATGACCATCCGCCTCATCTGTTCCACCGCAGATTATCGGTCTTTACCCACACGAAAGTAACCCAGGGAGCACCTTCACGACACGCTGAAAACAACACCTCAGTTTCCTCCTTGAGTTTTCCGCACGCTGCTTCCAAAACTTCCCCACCATGTCTCAACAATAATGATGGAAGACGAACCTGACAGAAGTCTCGTGCATAATAACTAAATTATATTTTATGCATAATACAGCGCAGTGATTGGATTGAATGAGCTTTAGGTCATGAATATATGTCGAGGATTGCTCGAAACGTTCGAAGCTTTTGTGACGTTGCTCCGACTCAGCTTTTCAAACCAGCTTTTTTTTTTGTTGCCTCTCCGAAAAGTCTTTTGCATTTTACAACGGGTGAACCTTTCTGGATCCGCCATCAAATTGATAAGTTTAATTATATCAAGTGCTGTGAGAAAAGGCTATAAATCTCCACCTCCAACATCCTCACAAGCAATATAGCCTACTAGCCGCGACACCGTATTTATGCGTATAGATGTGACGTAATGACGCAAAGACATGCTTGAATTTCCCGCGAAAATCTACCGGTATCCCTGGAATTAAAATTACAAGCTTACCATCGAGCTAAGGTAAGCAGATAGTATTGAACACTGGCAGGTTATGTACCCTAACCCAAAAAAGTTACAGACTGCAGCTTTAAATGAATCATGCAAGGTGTTAAACTAAGGTTTGCTTGAGTCTGGTGTTTGGAGCATTATTTAACACCCCAAAAAAGCTTGTCTTAAACCATGCAGATGCTATTTTGCGCTGCTCTTATTAGATTGAGTTGGTCATCATGGAAATGATCCGGCTGTGTCTGTGTTCTTTAATTTGTGTGTTTCCACTCCCATCTGCGCTTTTTTGAAATTGCCCTCTCAGGCTAATTTGTCCTGTTTGGTAAATCTGGCCCCAAGTATTTAAAAAAAGCTCTTAAAGTAGCAGAGTGAGAACTTTTTTTGTACTAAAACATAATAAAGTTCAACCGACTCTTTGTACAGTACGTGTCAGTTTATGTGCGAGACGGACTACAGCATCGCCTCCTGTAGGTGAGGCCACAGAGGGAGGATGAGGAGGATGATCCGGGGTGACGACTCCACCGAGACGGACGTGATCCAAGGACGCCACTCGGGCCCCAGGTACATGGCCTTTGCGTTCCCCTCAGCAGCTATAATGAGTTTAATCGGGTTCTTAAGCCGCCCAGTCGGTCTCTGCAGCAGGTGATCAGACGGCCCCAGCCCGACCCCCCAGAGCCCAGCGGCCCACCACCTGAGAGACGCACAATTTAGGCTCTTTTAGCACGGTGGCGTTACAGGCCTCATCTCTCACACTCCTCTGTCCTGCTTTGCCCATGTTTCTTCATCTTTCCATTGTTGTGTCTCTGATCGCCGCACTGGCTTTCTCTCCGTCCTCCTTTTCCGAGTGACGACAATGCACAAATTCATCCAAGACCTCTGCACTACTTTTTACCCTCAGTAAGACCCATTTCTGAATATGAGCTTATATAATTGCTTCTCAAACATGGTTATATAACATGAAACAACGTGGCTATGCAAAAACTCCCAGAGAGAGAAGACGAATGAGAGAAAACGCCTCTGACTCACACACTTAGCACAGTCGTCATCAAACCGGCCGGCTTCATCCATATTTCACGCTAACTTGTACTTTCAAGTACTTTTTCGCAAAGCTTTGATCACTGAAGACAAAAGTCATCACATCCGTGCCAGCAGTTTAAGGTGTGCTCACCGTGAGGGGCTTCAAACCCTCAGAGGGACAATTTTAACCTCACATTGTCATTTAGTCTTGTCTGGATTAAACGCCCCGTCCATCTCACACATAACCTCGTTTTATAACATGCCCAAGTTATGTAGGACTGGAGTACCATAAAAAAACTAGTTTAATGATTACATTTACACAAAATATAATTCCAACTGGCATCTGCAAACTAATGATGATAGAGCTAAATTTACTTTAAGGGAACTGTTTGACTTCATATATTATTCAAATGTTAGATTTTTTTGAAAGAAGTCTCTTATGCTCACACACAAAAACAGTAATATTGTGAAATATTATTACAATTCAACTGTTTTCTATTGTAATATATTGTCAAATGTAATTTATTCCTGTGATCAAAGCTGCATTTTCAGCATCATTACTCCAGTCTAGTGTCACATGATCCTTCAGAAATCATTCTAATATGCTGATTTGCTCAAGAAACATTCAATGTTGAATTATAACTCAATGTGCTGCTTCATATTTTGTGGAAACTGTCATACATGTTTTTTTTTCCCCATGCAGTTCAAAAGAACAGCATTTATTTGAAACAGAATTTTTGGTCTTTACTGTCACTTTTGATCAATTTAATGCATCCTTTATTCGTTGGATAAAAGTATACATTTCTTTTAAAAAATCTTACTAAAATAATTCCACTTGGTTTGATCATTTCTTATCTAATACTATGACATCCGTATAATTTTAGGTATGAAAGTGCACTTTTAGGCGCCAGTTTGAAAATCCATAAAGACAACAAATATCTAAATACAGAATTTGATTTCAAAAAGACTACGTAAATACGTATATTTCATGCCATTTAATGACTTACCATACTGTGGTAGTTGTTTTTAAGCAGTGTATGTAATTAATCAGAATAAGGAAAACATGTTCAAAATATACAGCATTATCATGCTAAAGTCTCTTAAATCAATCCTTCATAAAGCAAATTCAAGTCAAACACGCTCAGAGTACTGAATTTGGTTATTGCTAGTCCCAGAATCTGCTATACATCTAAAAGCACAGAAGTGACAGGACGTAAGAATGACACACTCAAAGATTTACTGATAAAACCCATGCGATAAGAGAGCAAAATAACGAGAACGAGAGAAGTTTATGGCTTTTGTCAGTGTTTAAGTGAGTGTACTTGACCTTCTGTCTGTTTGGAAGATCTGGCACATGTTATTGACTCCCATTTTCCCCGTCCAACAGCACTCGCAACCCTGAGACCCGCTTTTACCCCGTCAGTGCCTCCTCAAATACTTTAGATCAGGTTTAGTTTAAGGTCGACGTCTTTCGCTGCTCCTCCCAGGGCAAATCAAGCCGGGAGAAATACTCGCAAGTTTCAAAGTTGGTTTTTCTGAGCTTCAGATCTTAATGAGACCAGAAAGAGCTTGCCCTGCTACCCGTCCTGCCACTCTGTGACAGTGTCAAAGCATTATCAGGAATTCATACAAACATATGGCATTTATGTATTAACACGTGCCAGATTTATTCTTGGCCACTTTCAGGGCAATAATCATTGTGAAGCTGTTCAACAAATCCTGTGTGTTGGCTTTCTGAAATCAGAGAGAGAGAGAAAGAGAGAAAGAGAGAGAGAGAGAGAGAGAGAGAGAGAGAGAGAGAGAGAGAGAGAGAGAGAGAGACTTCCTTGTAATTGACAGCGTAAGAGTGCCACCCTGTGGACGGCGCTGCTCTGTGGTTCATTTTAAATAAATCAGATGACATGTTTGTTCTTTTCTTTGTTTGTTTGTTTGTTTGTTTTTGCTTATCGTTCAGCCGTTAATGAACACTTAAAATGATAAAAGACTACCAGATGGATTGAGTGTCATCAGAGTTTCATCAACCCTTAGCCTGAATACTAAATAATCTTCAGACAAGAAACCTCTTATTTTTTCTCCCCCCAAAAAGTTTAACAATGTTTTTATTTTGTTGTAAATCTATTTATTATTAGAATTATATTTTAATTGATTTTTTAAATAATATTCTATTTTTTGTATAACTATGAGATGAATGTTTATTAAAATATGAATAGATTTTTATAATAATATTCTATTTGTATAATTATGAGGATGAAGAGGATTATTAGAATTATATTATTTTATAATAATATTCTATTTGTATAATTATGAGGATGATGAAGATTATTCTAATTATATTAATAGATTTTTTTAAATAATATTTCATTAGTATAATTAAGAGGATGAGAGGATTATTAGATATTATATTATTTTAATACATTTTTTATAATAATATTATATTTCTATAATTATGATGAAGATGATTATAAGAATTGTTTTAATATATTTTTATAATAATATTCTATTAGTAGAATTATGATGAAGAGGATTATTAGAATTATATTATATTAATAGATTTTTATAATAATATAATTATGATGAAGATGATTATTAGAATTGTTTTAATATATTTTTTATAATAATATTATATTTGTATAATTATGATGAAGATGATTATTAGAATTGTTTAATAGATTTTTATAATAATATTCTATTTGTATAATTATGAGGATTATTACTATTGTTATTATTATTAACTAAGATGGTATAGCAAATCAATTTGTGTATTTATTTATAATAATAACCTTCCACATGAGTTTAGAGTTCATGTGCAAAAACACAACCATCAAATTCAGATAAAACATATAAATTGACTATATGAATATCAAAACACGATAAACTGTGCATGATGACTGAAACAAAAGCTAATATTGAACACAATGATAATTGTTCCATTGCATGCATTAGTTTTGTTTCATGTTGGATAAATCAATGAATTATTGCTCTTCTCAGTTGCTGTAGAAAAAGTATGACGTTGCTCAAGAAATATTTTTCACCAGACTGCGTTTATATGCGTTTTTGTGGTGGCTAATGTTCAAGCAACCGCATTGTTCCGAGTCTCACTTTCAATTGTTTTCTCTCCAGATTCGTTTTGTGTTTTTCTCCTCCTCGCCGCTCTCAGGAGGCCCGATTGAGAAGACCAGCGTCTGAAGTCACACGTTGGCTTGAGCAAAAGCTTGTTTGGGTCAAATCTAAAGTGTCTGAGTGAAACACGCCGCACCTAAAGATCACCTGCCTGCCTTTCTCAAGTTAAAAAGTCCAAAATGAAAGCAACAGCAGACCTGTTTAAATTAGCCTTTCCCCCTCGTGGCCTCAAATCAAATAAAACACAACAGTTGGAGTCCAAACAAGTTAAAAGAACGTCCTTGTGGGTTTTATCCACTAAAGCAATAGTAACAAGAACAACCTTCTCAAAGGCTAAAATGTCCCAGCGGTCCAACACTCAATAAAGATTTGGCTACTTAAGAAGGTCGAAACAGCAAGCCATTTAAGGGCTTGACATGGACCCAGCTAGCATGCTGCTTTTACCATCACTCATACCGAGGTAATGCAATTCCTCCCAATGTTCTGCGCCTCTGATACATTTAGGCTAATGCCTGATGCAAATGACACAGGGACAGATATAAATATATCTTCATCACCTGCGTTCTCTCGCTCCGAGAGTCCTTGATCTCTAGATGCCCTGTTATTCACTTTAACACACACACACACACACACACACACACACACTGCTGTCTCTCCACACATTCACGAGCAGAGTCTTCGTTCACGTCAGGGGAGTGAAAGCCTATTGATTGTTGTACAAAAGGTTGAGAAGAGATAGCAAAGACTCGGACGGACATGAGCTCTGACCTCTTACTGCTTTCCTGCTTTAGATATTTTGACTCGCTGTTTTTTGCCATTCTGTCTGGACAAACATATGCTTGAGGATTTACTCCGCAACAATTTTCACTCACATATTGCGGTAACACTATAATCTAGTGTAGTAATAACAGTCCATTATGAATAATTACATGCAACTAACCCTAACCCTATAGTAAGTACATGAGCGATCCTATAATTGGAGATACATTTTGCATTTCAAAAAGTCAAGGGAAAAAAAACTGTTACAGAAATTCTTTCCAGTATCCTATTGAAAACATATTCAATTTTAATAATCCTTTTTAGTATTTCCCTTTATAGTACTGTTTGTCAACTCCCTTAAAGTAAGGCAATGGTAACAGAGTTTGACGGTAACAGAATTGACCATTTTAAACTCTTTAGCCAAAAACTCCACTTGCTAGCATAAATGCTAAGAGCACATGGCACTAATATAATCATGATTAAAAGACTTTAAAAAACCTGAATACATTGTTTTCCTTTTGATATTGTGGTAACAATATTGTGGGCAAATATTTTCCCAGAGAGAGCACACATACTTTTAAGTGCTTCAGATCTTATCAGAGAGGGAAAGTGACATCATTTCCTGTATCTTATATAGTTGTTGGAGGTAATTGCAGCAATTTAAAGGCAAAATATGGAACGGTAACAGAATTGACGCAAGATTTATGGACATTTTTATAATACGAGTTATTTTTTAACAATTTACAGTTGTAGAATCAGGAAAATTACTATTTAGGGTAAATAAAATAAATGAAATATTACCAAAAGAAAAGTCAAATATTTTGATTACGCAATGATGACATGATGGGGAAAAAATGCACAAGAAATCATGATTTTCAGCTAGATAAGATTTTTTTTTTACAGAAAATATTATAATGTTATGGCCTGTAACATCTTGTGATCCATGAGAATGAGTAAAAAGTTGAAAAAATGACTTTGGACACCAAATGTGCCTGCAAATATAGAATCATCCACATGTTGTTAATTAATATGACTTAGTACTTTATAAATACTATCACACTGTAACAATGACACCTTGACATAAAGTGTAACTGAAATTGCTAGTAAATATGACAAATCATTTTGTGGTATACTACAATAGTATTTTCTTGTAAAACAAACTCCAGTAATCTTTGTTTTACAGCTTTGATAAAAAATTTTTTACAGTGTAGTATCTGAAATCAGACATTTTTTAATCGACATGAATAAAAAAAAAATGCCCCATTTTCTTTCCAAATACACGTTCTACTTGTTAATTATTTAACAGTTCATGTCTTTGAAAGAAAAATGTATGTCTGTTTTTGGGATTTTTTTATCAAAATATAATAACTTGCATCTTTGAAGCAAATTTCCCTTTTGGATGATGCTGCTCCTTTTCACATTTCCGGGTTTCTCAGAGCGGAAGTCGTCATAGTTGGGTTAAATATTATAGCTGTGAATGAGAGAATACATTTTGTGTGTGTGTGTGCCCAGTTGCTCAAATAGCAAAAGAAAAACGCCACAATAGTGATTTCACAACTTTCAAAGAGAGGGAAAAAATAGAGTGAGATTGATAACGGCAGTCAAAGAGAGAAATATGTTGATATTTACCATCACTCCCTCACAGCAGCGGTAACTTGTTTTTTGTAATTTGATGCAAAAGTAATAAAATACAAAGTATAAATGTTATAAATGTACATTTTTTTTTTTTAAATGAAAATACAAAAAACGTTGCAGGATTTACGATTTTAATAACCGTTAAATCGCATCATCCCAGTCTGTGAAAAGGGTCCATAAAATAAATTTTACTCTGAAATATTCTGAATTTGAGAGTCTTTTTTGGAATTTGACCCCTTAATTTCAAGTTCCCTCCACACCACACTTTCATACTTTATTGGACTATTAGCTAATTAAAAGTTATTTCATGGCAATAATGAATCATTACACAGATTCATTTTTAATTCATAGGGCTGAGGGGGTAAAAAAAAAGAGACACTGTCTGGGACCCGATGACTGTCAGCTCTGAGAATAATCACATATCAGTCTGGAGTTCAGAGCGACGGGCCATTTCACATTCTGACTCTAATTAAAGATGAAACGAGGAGAAGAAATGTTCAACTCGCCCCTCAATCAACATCTGACAGACACCGACCTCACCTCGCATTACCCAACCCCACCTGAGCCGCTTCTGAAGACTGCTGAAGTGATTCAGAGAATGAAGCTGCACTCGTGGTCAGTTCTAAAGCAGCTGGACTTCAGGCCTCCTGAGGGTCAAACTCCAATCTGGCCTCTTGACTCGATGGCGTGCAAGTTTCCCGAAGCTCAAGTAAAGAGCTGAACTCTCACTCCGAGGAAGAAAAACTCTGTCGGACTCGGACCACCACGTGGCGGCCAATGAAATACATTCCAAGCATTATGGTTCCAATCCACCGGTCAGTTTATTAGCACTTCTGGTTTGAAACCGATTACAACAAAAACCACAAGAGAGTCAGACAGAACATTCCAGATTAAGACTTATTTGTCTACTTTTTAAAATAAATCAAATGGCGGTGGCACCATATATTTCAGACAGTATTTGAATGTTCAATGTTATTTAAATGTTAGAAGTCTGATTAAAATTTTGCAGTATTTTTACCTGTTCAGACAGATAATGCTTACAAAGTGTCCCCAGCTATATGGGCTACATACTGTTATCCACACCTGAAATGTTTAAATGCCATTGCACTATAGATAACACAATATCAAAACACGTAGCACAGAAATCAGACACTTTCAAGTCAACATGAACTCACAATTGACCCTATTTACTTTCTAAGTACATCTTCCAGGTATAATTGTGAACAATTCAGTTCAGAGCATTTTAAAAAAAGAAGAAAAAAAGTTAGTTTTTGAGATTTCTCATCAAAATGCAGAAACTTGCTTTGCCTTTTAAGCAAATTTACATTACAGGTGACTTGTCATATGGAGACATATTTAACAATCCAACCAATTTCATATGGATAAAATGAAGACCAAACCCACTTTAAGCTCGTGGAAAATATTTGTTTAAAAGAATTGATAAACACTGAGTAAACTACCATTCAAAAGTTTGGTAAGATTTTTGTAAATGTTTTTGAAAGAAAACCCTCTTTTTGATGGTTAAAACCATCTATTTGATCAAAATTTTTGAAATATTTTTTACAATTTAAAACAACTATTTTCTATTTTAATATATCTAAATATGTAATTTATTCCTGTGATGATTTTGAGCATTATAACTCCAGTCTTCAGTGTCACATGATCCTTCAGAAATCATTCTAATATGATGATTTGCTGCTCAAGAAACATTACTTATCATCAATGTTGAGAATAGTTGCGCCGATTCATATTTTTGAGAAAATAGTGATACATTTTTTGTAGGATTCTTTCAGACATTAAGTGTCCAAAATCATGCACCTTGACATTCATCCCTTCATCCCTTTCTAAAAGACTCCGAGCGCTTATATAACCAGAGTGGCGTCTCTGCGCTCTCATGTTCTACTTATTCAAATGCGTCCCAGCGACTAAATTTCCCTTTGTTTGAATTCTCCTCCAAATCCGAGGAACAAAGAAACAATTATTTTGTTCTTGTTTTGCCGGCCTCAACTTTTACAGCATTCTTTTTGAAGTCGCCCCGCAGATGTTTTTATTTTGTTTGTTTCTCGCTCTGACTGACAAGCTTTGTTTGCTGTTTGTCGACTCTGCATTTGAGGCTGTAGCGCCACGATTACAAGCTTACATCAAAGTTCCTCTCTTCCCCGGCATCCCTGCCCTGCCGGATCCCAGCGGAGCTGTCTGCGCTGACAGCCGCTACGCCTTACATGCGACACCGCGTGTGTGTGCGTTAAAGAGCGAGAAGTGGGTGCTTCAGGCTGAGGACTCTACAGGTTTTGCTTCATGGCCTTGAGCACTGAGGTTGTTCTCTTTGTTGCGACTGCCATGCGCAAGGAGATAAAGTTGACGCGAAGCTTCCAGGCCGACACGTTAATCTGGTCATCCCCCAATCCTCTCGTTCCCGGCAGCCCCGCTTCAAGTCATGTCGCTAAATCCCCCATATCTCCCTCCCAGGCCCGCGGCTCTTGTGTTCGAACAATGGCCTCTTAGCAGGCCTTGGACTGACGCCCGACTCCGCAACTGTCTCTCTCTCGCCCAGACTCTTTTTCCCTTTGTGACAGTGTGCGTGCGCGGCCCTTTTGGTTCCACAGTTAGAGAAGCGCTGACTTGGTGGGCCCCTAATTTGAGTCTCTTGAATGTGTATTTTGGTGGAACAAAGTGGGCCCGAGAACAGAAGACGCAGAGCTGCAACAGAGAGAGCTGAAAAATACATCCAATAGCGCAACAACAAGCTCAGATATCAAATTATTCATGCGCCTAAAAACTTGCAAAGCACCTCTTCAACTCCGCCGCGCCCGACCGCGGCTCTGTGTTGTCAGCCGAGTGCTTTTTTTCTCTTTCGGAGCAGTAAAAGAGAGGTAAGAGAAGACAAACGGGGCATCAGAGTGGCGTGTCTGTGATGCAGAGGGACAGTCGGGGGAATTCGGCGCCGTCACCTCCTCTGTCAAAAGCTCTACTCAAATCTCATTTGAATGCTAATTATTTTGGTCAGTTATAAACTATAGATCAACCCCGACGTCCCTGTGGCTCTTCTATAGGTTCTGTCGTGCCCGTCTGGATCCTGAAATATCGTCCCGGGAGGACGCGAATCACCTTGCTTTCTAACATGTCCCCTGTCTCTGCTTCTTTCATTATACAACACATAACCTATCAGATATTCCTGCTTCTGCTGGCACTCTGGCCTTGTTGCCAGCCATCAGTAAGTGGAAAAAAAAGGCTCAAAGCTTGTTTTATCTCGCCTCAGCTGCCGTTCACAGCTCTGTTTTCCTCTCTCATACGCTCTACGCCACTTGCTCTCTTTCTGTGCTTTTCCCCCATGGACGGGACGATGTCTTGAGAACTCACAATTCTTCTCGTTTTTATTGAGTTTTTTTGCCTTCTTTTCCTCTCGAATGAAAACACTGCATGAAGCAGTACAAAAGCAGCTGTGTTGGAGACACACAAAGACGACACTGAGCGAGCGACACGAAAGAACCGCATCGCTCCCGTTAAACTCAACCAGGCTGTATATATATATATATATATATATATATTGATTTGTCGCATTGTGTCACGTCACTTGTGGTGTATGTAAAATAAATAAATAGTCAGAATATGATGAATGTTTAAACATAAATTATTATATTCAGACAAGGGCTGGGTACCGAACTCGTTACTTTTAAGGGCACCGACCGAATACCGATTCACATTAAATCAATCTGTACCAAATTTCGGTACCTGAGAACGCATCTGGTGATATAGACTAGTGTCTGTGAATATTAAACCACAAAAGACTATTTAAATACGAATTCTGCATGTCTCTGTGCGAATGAATGCCATAGACGCACGGTGTACCACACACACACACTCACTCACTCACTGAGAATCGCGCATGACCACTGTCGCATGTTTCCATCTCTGCCGTCTCAAATGAGGACATGAACACACGAACATCATCTCCAGAGACACTGAGAGTCACTTTATGAGCATTTTACCATTTCATTTGAGAAAAACTACCGTCATATCATAAACGCACAGAAACTCAAAGGTTTTCACGGCAACCCGTCAAAATAAAAGTTTGGTTTACCTTGACATCACTGTTGTACAGTAGAATTTAGATACGACTCAGTTTAATAATAATAATAATAATAATACTAACACTAATGTAATAATAATACATTATCAAAACTTAATTAAAGTAATGTCTTATATCTTCATTTGATTACCAGAATTTTAAAAAGAAAAAATAATAATATGGTTGTTTTTATGAATTAAATTAAGTACCTAGTAGCGTACTATTTACTAGTAAATATTACATTATACAAACATCACAGACAATACAGACAGCGTTTGGTTTACCTTGACAAATACATCACTGTTGTACAGTAGAATTTCAATACGTCTCAATGTAATAATAATACTAACACTAATGTAATAATAATACATTATCAAAACTTGTTTTTAAGTAATAAATTACAATCTTTCTTCTTGTTTTCATTTTAACAGTATAAAGCTCAGTTATTCTTGAAAAAAGTTTAGTTAAATTAAAAGATACATTAAATTAATGTCTTCATTTGATTACCAGAAAATACGCAACACACAATTTGTGGGAAATCTTTTCATAGAAATGATTATGGTTGTTTTTATGAATTAAATTAAGTACCTAGTAGCCTACTATTTACTAGTAAATATTACAGTATACAAACATCACAGACAATACAGACAGCGACCAGGGCAGCTCTGGCATAATGTCAATAACACTTCAATAGTTATTGATGTAAACATCCCTAAAGTACAGAAAAAAGGTATCGCTGGGTACCGGTACCGAATTTCGGGTACCGGTACCAATACCGGTTAAAATGTGAACGGTACACACAATTCAGACACACAATTATATTATGACCGCATAATCCTACTTTCCACCAAAAAACATGCTACAATTACATTCAGTATACTTTACCATCAGGGCTTTGAATCGGAAGTTTCACACATTCACAGAAAATATCTAACTTCTGCATTGACAAATAAACTGGATTTGGCAAGTTTGGAACGTTTGCATGTGCCCTGCCACAAACGACATAAATAATTGTTTTTAGCAACATATGTGTCAGAAAAACATCCATTTCCATTGTTCGTTAAACGACACACAATTTCACTGGAAACAAACACATACTGTGGATTTAAACACATATTTAAATCAACAGAATTTACAACATGTTTAATATAGAACAAAAATCCAGTTTGGAAGGCATTAAACATGCACATGATCACTGGATGTCATCGCAACATATCAATTGGTCCAAAACTCTCTCACGCAGAATAGACCATACTATGATTTACTGTGCACATACTGCAGAGAATAATGCAGCCCACAATGCAATGCACTCAACTTGATTTATGTACAGCAGGATTATCTACAGATAATGTTGGATTCAAAATGTATACATAAATGTCATATCACGTAGTGTAGCTACTACTGTTTGAAATGTTGTTAGATTGTGCAAACTGTTTTAATGCATTATTATTATTAACCCTCTGAGGTACTTCATTTATGGGTCACACTCAGGACCTTCGGGTCAAAAATGACCCGGAGGGCGAGATTAAGATAAAAAACATTTGAGTAAAATCAGTGAAATATATTTTTGTTCAATAATATTTGTTCTTTTCTTTTTTGGTGTTTTAAGATAATTTTATGATTTATAATTCATATTTATGCAATAATTATGACCCATTTTTTCTCATTGAATATAATAAAAAATGTATATATATATAATATTTTTTTATTAAAGCTGTATTTCATTTTAGATCCTAGGCCTCATGAAAGCAATTTTTAAAATGAGATCGGTGTCATCCGGTGAACACATTGAGCATTTTTATCACGCAATAGCACATTTTTACCACTATAGTGGATCTTGCGTTTTATATAAAAACATTTAAAAATCGTAGCTTCATCGGAATGGTCCGAAACTTGCCGACTTTATTGGTACTTGGTATATGAACACCCAAAAAAATTGGGGACAGGATTTGAAAAGTCTAAGTGGTCGTAAAAAAAAAAATAGTCACACTCAGGTCCTTCGGGTCAAAAATGACCCCCATAGGAAATGAATGGGAAATTGGCAAAAATATGAAAATACAGAGTTTTTTGTGCATACAATCTACAAATCATCCAGGATGCAGAAAAAAAGGACTAAACAGTGAAGGGGTGAATCTCTAAAACATCAAGAGTGCAAAACAGACAAAAAAAACTCACACACACACACACACTTATACACACAAAAACACACGCACACACAAATGAATGCGGGCCATTCCAAAAGCGAATTGTGTTTTTGTGTGTGTGAGAGAGTTTTTTTGTCTGTTTTGCACTCTTGATGTTTTAGACATACTACTATAATACTACGACAGTTGTGCAAATATACTGTGAGCAGTATGCAGATCTTCTGATACCCTGATGATGGACTAAATGATGCTAAAATGATCAGTATACAAGAGAGCACACTAAATGGAGTACTGCATGATCCCATCCCACAATGCAATGTTCTGGATGTGTGAACGATAAACAGGACAAAATATCAGCCACGTTAAGACATTTTAAATGATTAAAAGTGCAAAATAATGGTACAAAAAATGAGCCATTCATCCACATTATTTTTGACATTTGCAACAAGACTTTAGATCACAGAGTCGTTCTGACTGAAATCTGAAAGTTCATTAATAGCTGAATGACATTAGCTCAATTGTTTACTGTAACATTTGTAATCTGTGACCTTTAGATTTTCTTTAGGAGCCTGATAAAAAAACAACAATGTGATTTTGCATCAGTTGTTTACCACCCTGTTTACAAAAGTATTCCAAATCAAGTCCTATTGTTCAGCTCCTCAAAGGGATTTATGGTTTCCCAGAAGAAACGTGTCAAGATGCCGTTCATTCAGCAGGATAAAAGTGCAACCTTTCCGTGCGTGCTGCACCGGAGGCCGAGGAGAGAGAAATCGAGGGTCTGCAGCCTCGGCCGGAGTCTGGAGAGACTTTCCGGCGGTCTCCCGACAGCGTTATCGCACTCCGCTGCTGCCACAGGCAGCCGGCGCACAACAAAAAGTCATTCTATAGTTATTGTCCACCCTAATTGTTCTCAAGACTTGAGATAAGTACACTACGTGTCAGAGAATTTCAGAGAGGACCCCCACCTCCCTCAGTAGAACGCACACACACACGCCGTCATTAGCAATGTGCGCGGGGGGAGTGTGTGGCGCGGGCACTCAAAAGCACTTGACTTCCTGCCATCTGAATTAGCGGCTTCCTTTCTTATTTGTTTTGATGGACAAATCGCAAGGCTTTCATCCTTGCATACTTAAAGATGACACCACAAACTGGCAGCCTGTGCTATTGTTCTAGCTCGCGTTTATTCAACACTGCAGCGGCTCGCTCGCATTCATGCGACTCAAAGGAAGGGCCGCTCCTAATTTAAAGGCGTTTATTAAAATTCAGACTAGCCATTACACGGCAGAGCGCGGGGAGAAACTGCGCAAAAAAAACCAACAAGCTGGTTAATCAAAAGTTAATTGTACAATTTTCATGTAGATGAGCACGGCATATACATGACTCCCTGCTCTGCGATTATTGAAATAAATAAACGAGGCTTCTAGAAATGTGGTGGGACTTTGCGGCTGGTAAACAATCAGGCCGAGTTTAATTTGTGGTAAACAAAGTGATTATCCACCGGGGGTACGGAAGGAGAGGCTAAGGTTAAATGAAATTTGCAAATGTACAGATACAAGGCGTTTTGTGTTGGAGTCGAGCAATTATAGAAGCGGTTTAATGAAGCAAGGTCTGGCATCAGGGGAGCCGTTCCGACTTCAGACGACCTACAACCAGTCACACTTCTGAGGAGCACATTAGAGCAAGAACTTCACAGGGAGAGGAAGAAAAGACACACTTGCATGAATGCTAGTGATGTGCAAAACGTTTAAAGCCGACTAGTCGGTGGGTTGTCTGAATGACTACTTATCTGTATAGTTAATTATGCATGTTTACGGTCACTGTCCACCTGACACATATCAAGTGCGTAAAACATAGGCTGCGGTTAAGTCCCTTAATTCACTCGCTAACTTCCTTCCGTCTTGTTCACTCGGATGTATGTCATTGCTTAAGTTGCACAAGTGCCCATTACTGGCGGAAACCTTGCAATGACTTTAAATGGAACGCCCTAAGCCCTTGATCACTTGTGGGTAATTAAGTGTGAGTTGCGGCTGTGACACCTTTCTATCAGAACCAGCATTATCTTCTTGAGCAATTTGAGCAACAGTAGCTCGTCTGTTTGATCGGACCACACGGGCCAGCCTTCGCTCCCCACGTGCATCAAACCTTGAGCCTTGGCCGTCCATGACCCGGTCGCAGGTTCACCACTGTTCCTTCCTTGGAGCACTTTTGAGAGACACTGACCACTGCAGGCCGGGAACACCCCACAAGAGCTGCATCAATGTGTAAAGTGTAAAATGACACTGTTGAGTGTCGATTAGACCAGGGGCCGATATAAGCCTGTCGCCGATATATTGGCACCGGCGCAAATGACGCAGATATGCCACCGATATGAACGCACGCCCAAGCATGTCCATGTGTCTCACACAAATATTCACACAAAATTAAGTCAAAATGCTGGTCTTGTCGAGTATCAACGTAAACATAGTCCGTTATGTCTTATGTGAACGTAAACGTGAAATTTGCCAGTCACGGCCAGCGTTTAAGTTTCATGGCCCACAGAATATCTTGTTGTATGAATATCTGAACATGCAATATATCAAAAGAAAGAACAGACCCTCTTCTTTTTTCTAGCTTCATGCATTCTTTTTTTATCAACACATGAATGTGGGTACTTTTCACGAAAAAAGCAACATTTTGAGGAAAAAGCTGAGAAAATCATGTTTTTAACAAAGACTAACTTACATACAGATGGGATTCAGAACGATGATCAAAACACAGATGGACTAACAGATCGAGTCCATCAACACCTCAAAGCTTCACAGTCCTGGGTCGACATTTCATTCAGTAACATTGCTGCTTAGATTTATATGCTGTTAAATGTTGATGATCGCGATATTTTACATATGCATCTTCTTATATGAGATTGCGCATTTCTACTTCTTCTTCGCCTGTGTTTTGATCAGGAGATTCTGCACTCGTTCAGGAGATGTGTCATAGCACCCCCTACCGTATAACAGTGAAAACACAGAAATCATCAATGGCACGGAAGCGTTTTCTCAAAAGTCGAGATAACAAAAGACAGAGAGAAAAAAACTCACTTGGTGCTCTTGACTGAATAACTTTAATCATGGTTAATCTATATTTATACAGTGAAGACTATGAAGTGATATTTTACATTTGATTATTACTATTACATACAATTTCTGTATCTGAAAATCTAGACCTATGAAAAACCTGAAACTATAATAACTGTTTTTCATTTGTATGCTTTTTCTGTTTGGACACCAATGGGAAAGTGTGTCCAAACTTTTGTCAGGTATTGTACTATAATATACACATAAAGATTATTGGCCGATATATCGGTATCGGAAATTTTACTCCCTAATATCGGGATCGCCCCCCAAAAACCCATATCGGTCAGGCTCTAAAATCAATCTGCATAGGCGATGGACATCGGTTATGCTTGTCTTTGCTCGCTTATTTGAAGGTATCTTGAGTAAAACGAGCTTTGAAACCTGTTTCAAAGTTTGCATTCTAAGGCCAACAAAACGCCGTTGTCGTGAAAATGAACGGCCAGAATCAATAAAAAGTGTTCAGTTGAAAATGGTGTCACGTAAACGGCTCCTAGATGAATAACTAATGTTTTTTTACCACGGAAATGAATCAATGCAGAACTTACTTAAACTGGACAATGACTTTCTTCTACAGCCAAAACAATAATGTTGCTTCTTTTTTTTCTTGTTTAACACTGTGACGCTGCTTTGAAACAATCTGTATTGTAAAAAGCGCTGTATAAGTGAAGGTGACTTGACTAAAACGTCTCGATCTTTAGCAAAGCACATATAAAAGACCTGAAACGGAAGCGATACAACCTGTTTTACAGAATAAGGAAGTTTGTTGCGCATAACTCCCATTGGATCTTACAAGAAAAGAAGAACATGACATATTTAGCTTTTTTTCCATACTGTCATGCTCTAAAAAGGACAAAAAGGACCATAAAAGGACCATTTCATAAAATGTTTCCTACTCTTTATAGGCCAAACGGCAGGTTTCGCAGAGGATGTACTGAATACTGTAGAATATATTGCAAAAATCATATGAACTACTTAACCTCTTAAGCTCTGGGACCATTTTGGGGATTTCCGCCTGGATTTGGCCTACCCAAATTGAAAAGCTTCCCATACCCACATACAGTGGTCTCTAAATACACAATTTTGGAGTCATTTTAAAGGAAACCCTTTGAAGTTTCATAAACCACTGCAAATTATTTGGTTCTACAAGATAAAAAAAAACTTAGATCATTTATCTTGTTTTAAGAGTGAATTTCTTTCTTATTTTAAGGGTGTGTTCACACTTGTAGTTCGGTTCGTTTGGTCCGGACCAAAAAACAAAACATATAGTCCTGGTCCGCTTAGCGTTCACACTGGCATTTTTAACAGCGAACCTAAAGTTACCGAACCAAAGGCATAGGGATACGGTCACAACCTGATTGGTCGGCTTTTATGACGTATATTTCGCGACGGAGCTTGCTTACCGAACATTCAAAACAATGCTGTGTGCTGGATTAAACGCCATCATTTTATGCGTGTACATATGGTTTTATTTTTACCAGCTGAGAACTCATGAAGAGCTCATAAAATGTTCAAAACATTCAAAACAGCAGCAGGATTTCCTCCGTTGTATGCAGAAACGAAGATCGGCATATATTGATATCCTCCTCGTTGCTCCACGTTTGCCTCTACGCATCAAATCAGCTGACTTGTAGCGTCGCATCTTGTGACATCCCGTCCTGTTTTTGGTTCGTTTACATGTCTTTGGTCCGTGTTGCGTTCATATATCAATCGAACCGCACCAGAGTTGGTTTGGAAGCGGACCGAAACCCATCTTTTTAGCGGTCTCGGTCCGCTTGTTTGGTGCGCACTAGGGTTCGGATGGCAGAGTTCATATATGTTCAAATGAACCGCACTAACCGAGCAATCGCACCAGGGTTCGTTTTAATCCAACCAAACATGACAAGTGTGAACTAAGTGTTTAACTTTACACTATAATCCTAATTCAAGAAATCTTGTCAAGTGAAATTATCTTGCTTTACTTATTTTGAGTATCTTATCCCTAAGATTTAGTGTTTTTCTCTTGTTTTTAGACACCCCTCTTTTGCAGTGTGATGGGTCCGCAGAATTTTTATGGTACTTTTCTGGAGCTCAACAGCCCCTTTCACTTATGCGAAAATAACAGCATAGTAACTCCATTTGTGTTCCAAGGAATGTTCCACATGAAAGTAAAAAATGATGACAGAACATTCATTTTTGCGGTGGCTTGAAAAATGTGGGTGAAAAAATCATATTGCAATCAATGATGATAAAAGGAGAGTAACGACAGCATGCACGATAAGCTGGAACCGTACTGGTTAATAACATACATCTGTGATTGTTTGTATTGCATAAATAATACAGAATGATTAATCAAATGTGTTCACAGGCACTTCCTTTCTTACAATAAAGTCTTACATGCAGTTATGAATTTTAGCTCACCATTCATTCCATTGATTTAAATGTGTTTGCTGATTGTTTTGTCTCAAATGGGAATAAAGGTTTTTGCACGAGCCAGCTAGTTGATATCTTAAAATCTTCGAGAGCTTGTCGTGAAACAACACTGCATGTATTTAGACACAATATATATGCATAATCACACACACATGAACAATGAATCCTTCCTAATAATTCATTCCAGGCGTTCAAACTCCAGACTACCTGGCTCTGTTAGCAAATTAAATCCGCTCTCATCTTAAGAGACGGCTTCATTTGTTTTTAACTGCATTTGAACACAGCGACTCTGAAGCGCGGTCCCAAACGTGAGGCGTGTTGGCAGAGCTCGGCCCCTAATGCCCAGCTCTATTAGGGCACAGTCTCTCTACTGGGCTTTGGCGGAAACGAATCCACATTTTCATTCTAACCTCCTGTAGTTTCTTATTCTTTTGTATGAAATTAGAATTTATTAAAGCACTTTGGACAAAGGCATGCTGAGAAAAGTAAGAGCCAAAGTTGGTATCTTTAGCCGGATTGGAAGTGAAGCGCGCACGCCTCAGGAGGGACTGAAGTGCTTCGGAGAGATTCTCATTGGGAAGGTCTTCGTTTTAACAGTCAGTCTGAGCTTTTCACTTCATGATGATCTCTAAACTCTACAATTATGATTGTGTAACCTTGCACAAGCAGTGGACAGCGAGACAAAGAGCAGATGAATAAACAAAATAGACATGTAGGAGTGAGCAGTAATTAATATTTATGCAATAATTATGATCAATTTTTTCCCATTGAATATAATAGAATTTATCTATCTTTTTTTTTTTTATTATTATTATTAATGCTATATTTCAGGTTAAAGTAGAGACTATGCCTATAGAAAACAATTTTTGAAATCAGATTGGTGCCATCTGGTGGAAGCAGTGAGCATTATTATCATGCAATATCATATTTTAACCACTAGATGGATTTACAGCTCTCTGTAGAAAGGCTTGTGAATTCTAGTTGTTTTTGCACATATTTGCCTATTTTTTTTCAGGTTGTGGATTTTAATATATAAGAGATTTTTGTCAAGTTTTTTGTTTGTTTGGTTGGTTTAAATGGTAATTTAAAGTGCCAGTTTTACTTTATAATACAGTCAAACCTGAACACTGAATTAGAAAGAGAACAAATGGAAAGCATTTTGTTACCCATTGTTTTAATTGTAACTTAATACAAATGCAATTCTTTCAGTCAACATTTTTTTATTAACCTTTTAAAATAAACATTTTCATTAAAATATTTTTTTGTACAATTCAATGAACAGTAACTCTTTTTCAAAATTGGCAACAGCAATTATGAACAAAAAAACTAAAATAACAGCAAAAGTATAATAATTATCAAACAGTAAATGGAAATCTTACTTTGTGTGTGTCTGTCTGTGTGTGTGTTCAAGAGAGACATGGTGTGTGACTATTGCATTTTGGATCCAATGTCTCCCCTTTATTTGATTCATTGATTTTATTTCACATATTCTCTGTTACAGTTTCACCAGTCTCATATTTCCCCTATGTGTGTGTGTGTGTGTGTGTGTGTGTGTGTGTGTCTATTTTGCAACCTTGATGGCTTACAGTCACATGCTTTCATTGCTGTGCACTTTATTTCTTACATTAATGAATAATTGCTTTTATTTCACACTTTTCATTATTAATTATTATGTTTTGAACTATGTTGTTTGTGTTGCTGTTTTGCAGTGTAGCCTATTCATTGTCAAAATCCAAAAAAATATATATTTTTAATTATTAAGATAATTGCCATTATTTTATATTAAAAGTTACTAATTGTATATTTTATCGACAATATATTTTAGTTTGCTTTATTGTTTGGATTAGATTAGATTACATTTTAAACTGTCATATGGGGTCATGTTACAACGTGCTCAACCTGTGGGGCATCTTGTCACATTTCACTTCCATTTTTTCGCGGTAAATAAAGAAAAAAAACCACACACAAATGAAACAAAACCACATAATTGTAGCCTAGACGTGTGGGGAAAAATACTTTGAAACCAAAGTTGATTTACACTAAATGTCATGACACCAAAACAAACAGGAAGCATAACTTACCAGAAATGTTTCAGGATGTCAACAAATACATCCAATGGCATGGCACTTTGTTGCATCTGTACAAGGTTTGTGTAAAATAAAACTGCAAAACTAATCCAATGTATGTAACATTATTGACCAGACTCACGGAGCCATTTCTTCAAGGAAGGATTAGGCCTCAACCTCAGAAACAGAAACACAACAGTGACACCTACCGACTGACCTACAGAAGTGCAGAGTCTTTATGGGGCTGAATGTTTTCTGTTTTGTCAGATATCTTGGGCATAGCTATATTTACATCTTCTTTCATTCTGGTTATATCTCTATGTATTATTGTATATTTATAAACACATTTAAAAACCGCTGCAACAGGGCCTGTTTTCATGGCAATAAAACAAACCAGCAAACATCTCCACTAGATGGCAGTAGCTGCTGGTTTGTTGATGGAAGTTTGCTCTAGCTGTTTGATGGACTTCCTGCTGCTGTGGCCAAAACCTGAACATTCAGCTTTCATATGAAGCAGTATCAGATGTTTTGCATAACATCATCCCGTCTAATGATAGATAGATATCCCACAATCCTGTATTAAGTTAATTAAAAGAATAAAAAGTGAGAATGAATTGAGTGAGTGAATCAATGAAGTTAATGAATACATAAAAGTAAATCGTTTTTTAACTTAAGATCCCATTCGTACCTAGAAATAAGCATAAGCATTCACATGATCTTGTTTACATCGTCGCATGATTTCTTGCAGTAAACGATTCTGTTGTATTTCAAGGGTTTCAGTGAAGTCACCTTCATTCACCGGAAATTAATTTTGTTTTAGATGAAAAGCTAATGTTTTTGATTAATTTCTGTTGTAAAAAACTAATTTCAAAATGTAAAAAAAAATATGACACAAAATGAAAACAATAATGTAAATATTATTATTATAAGTGTGAATCAAAACATTAAAAGCGCATTAAAAAAATAACAAGCATGATTTCATCTCTCAAATGTCTTGGTGTGTGTTTTGGTCATAATTTAGCCTTTTTTTAAAGTCTAATTTCAGCTTTTTAACTCCTAATTAGGACTTTTAATCATAATTTAGATTTTCAAGTCATAATTTTGACCTTAAATCCAAAATTTTGAATTTTTAAAGTCATAATTTCAACTGTTCATCTCACAATGACTTAGCATGTCTTTGACTTTTTATCTAATAATGAGGACTTTTAAAATCATATTTTCAACGTTTTAACTTATAATTATGACTTAGCATGTCGTAGTTTCGACTTTTTATCTCACTATTATGACTTAAAATCATATTTTTTACTTTTGATCTAATAACGAGGACATTTAAAATCATATTTTCAACATTTTATCTCTTAATTATGACTTTATGATAATTGAAATAAGCTGATCAGCCTAATATGGTTGAATATTTAGTGTCCCCAGATGTCATAAATAGCTTCTTTGCTGTGAAATTGAAATTTGAGAAATTATTTCAATTCATCTGTGCTGATTCAAAAAAAATTATTTAATTTTTAATTTTTTTAAATTATTAAACATTTTACAAACTTAAAATTATGTAGCAATTTTTATTAGTTTAAATTATTATTATTAGCATTTTAAAAGCAAATTGACCTTTATTTATAAATTTGCATGATTAAATAATTGAAATAATAAAAAAATTATATAATACATTTTAAAACGATTAAACCTTTATTTAGCCATGTTTCATATTTTAAATAATTTTATTATATTATTATTATTTACTATTAGCCAATTTAAAGCACATGAATACTTAATTAAAGCCATTTTAATTATACATTTATTTTATTTAGCCATTTTTATTATTATATATGCATTTGTTTTTATGATATGTACTTTATGATTATTTATTATCATAGCCTTAATTTAGCAAATAAACCCAACAAAAATAAGACAGGACAACGACGTGATTTCATAATGCATTTGTTCATTTATTTGTAAATCCTTGGCCTTCTGCAAGGCAAACAATCAGTGACGTGTGTGCTTTAAAAACCTGTGCAGTTTTTCTCAGCATCATTCTCAGGGAAACAGAGGCAGGACGTTTAAGGTCAGAGGTCATGAGTCTCATACAGTTGCTGTTTCTGTGCAAGATCACATCTTATATAAACTCTTGCTGATGTTAAACCATGAAAATGTGTTTGTGCCTTTCTTAATACTTTAGCCGTATCCTGTGAAACCAAAATAATCTCTCTCGCTCTCTTTATGCGGTGGCTGTATATTTGCTGCTTTGAAACCAAAATTGAAAAATGTTCACATTTGCAATGGCTGATGAGCACAATGTTAAAGACAGGAATAAAACAACCTTTTGACACAATGATATCTTCCATAAAATGTAAGACGATAACTCTGTATCTAATAAATAAAATGGCATGGAACATTCACGTACATGCTTTATCATCTCGCAGGATGTCCCGTCTGCAACAGTGCATAAATACATACCCCCTACAGCTTTACAAATTCTACATGAATCGCGTAATAAAAATAATTAGTTGAACAAACAAACAAACAGACAAAACACTATTTTACAATAACAACAGAAGCCCAACTGGAATGATCGAAAATAAAAAAGAACCCATTTAAATATGTTATAAAGGAGACAAAACCATGTACAGTTTTTAAAACTTTAGAAGCCTTAGTATCTTACAGATAGATATGGTATTTTAGTAACATCGAGGAGAAGTGCATAGCAAAATAGAGCGTAATTATCTTCCAGTCGCGGTGTAAAATCCTGATCGACTGGCGTGTAAAAAAGCATCAAACTCAAACATTTAAGGCAGATCAGATCATTTGAAATTGGCATAGTCTGAGAAAATGTCGACAAAGTCCTGTACCACTCTGTAGCAGAAGTCATACTGTTCCTGCGGGCAGAAAGAAGGAACGAGGACAATTCAGTCGGGTTATTCGCAAACACACAGACACACTTCATTACGCCTTATGCTGCGTTCACACCGAACGTCAGGAGCGAGTGATTTCAATGTTAAGTCAATGGAAAGGCGCGTTGACGCTGGTCTGGAGGTCCTGCGGCGCGATGGACGCGATTCCGCCAGTTCGTGTGAATGACGCGAATTTGACGCAAATTGAGCGTCTTGCGCGATACGTGCGAGAGGTGCTTTTTGTGCATTCACGCGTTTGAAACGAATTTGCGTCTGACGGCGAGTTAAAAAATTTGAACTTTGCCGTCAATTCGCGGCAATCTTTAGGTGTCAGCGCCATAGAGAAACATTGGAAAATCCGAAGCTCTGATCGGTTTGATGGTGTTTATGCTACAAAAATGCAAAAATGTCGTGCCTGAGGTACTGTAGCACTGACTCCAGGGATCCTGAGAGGATTTTCTGTTTGTCATACTCTCGTTAAGTTACGATTAAAGTCCCTGCTAACATACAAACCGAAATAACTAACTGTTCTCACGTCATGTAAGTTAACGTGTAGGTCAAAAACACGAAGGTCTACATTTCAGTGCCTCTCCATATTAAACTGGTTATATGTAAATTAATTTAATTTTAGATATGTTTAAAGTCTACATTATCTGTCCTACTAAGGAGGACTCCTATTTTGATGGGAATTATAGTGAAAGGGAGAGCTCACACTCGCAGTTTATCGGAGTTGTTTTGCAGATACAAAGTTTACGTTACCAGTTATTAACTGCACCCCCGAAAAGGCATACGGTCTGTGTATATGTTTGTTTACTGTCAGTTGTATCTGTGTAATTTGCTGTGTATGTTAATGGTAATGCAACGGAGAGAGATAGTTTGTGAATGAGATGTTAATGCGCACTTCTTATGCTTTTGTTTGTTCAGCGCTGACGATGATTTTTTGGAGTGAAAAATGACATAATAAACTTGACAAACCATCAGTAAAGTTTGGTCATCATTCGGACGGGATATACGCTACATTCTGTGTCCAGAAACATCTTGGGATAAGGTTTTCACACTGACAGCTGTCATTGTAAGATATAGCATCTCCGTTTGTTTGTCCGAGTTAGCAACAGTAACTAAGGGGGGCGGGGCTTACCGATAGGTCATTTCGTCTTGTGTGGATCTAACGGGCGATCTATGGCGTCATGAATCTATAATTTGTTGTCTGCCAAATCGTTTTGACTGAGGGCAAAAAAAAGTTTGATCGCTCTGACTTTAAAAAATATATTTGTCTATTTTTCTGATTGGTTATTGCGGCATTTTTGGCGGTAACTGAGGTTTGATTGGTTAGCGTTAGACAGCACGCCTTCCAGACCGGCGAAATAAAGTGAAACTGAAGCGCGCACTGCAGTGTTGCCTGGAATCACTGTGATCATGAAATACAGTGCAAGATGTACAGCGCTAATCTGTCATATACATCGCATTATAATGAAAACAAGATTGTAATAGAATGTTGTAAATTATCTGTAATTTACTTTAGTTCCCCGTGTATCAGCTGTTAAAGGAAATCCACAAGCGCGGTGAAGCTCATGTGCACCTCCGCGTCCTTTTCTGCAGATGCAAGTAGTTAGATTACTTTTATGTTGTCTATATCTGATTAATCTCATATGGACACATTTGGTTGAGTTTAATAACCAGCTAGTAAAGCGCTGCCGTTACCAACTGGTGTTCATTCTCTTCAGTTTCAGCTCATTTCAACATTAATTTTCGTAATATCTCCATGACGGAGACGCACCACCCACCCCCCAAGCCCCGTCCCCAAATACTTGAGTACTCGTTTTTGAGACCTATCGATAATCGAAATGAGAAATTGACAAAAATTCCCATCCCTAGTTTCATAAATAATTTTTTTTAAGGATATTTAAATATACATGCAGTGAAGATAATGTAGGCATTGCCTGGACCACATTTGTGTGTCTATTAATGTTTAATATATTTTTTTAATGAAAATGAAAAGAGTGTTTTTATGACATATTTCTCCTGAAGCGATTTGTCTATTTCGCTTCAAACGCTCTATTTTTTCTGTGGACATGCGAATGGATTCAACATGTTCAAGCGTCCAACTAGAGCGCATCGGTAGACGCGATTTTAACGCTTTATTCGCGTTTGGTGTGAACGCAGCATTACAGATGTTTACTACGATAGTCATCAAATATGATAGTTACCTCAGTTGTTGTTAACTGTTTTTGTTGCTGTATTTCGTAATATTTTTTTTATCTTTTTATATGAATCATAATTGACTCGATTACTAATTAATTAATTTATATTACTTGAATTAAGTCAATAAAATGAATTAATATTACATTTATTTGAAATTGACATTAAAACGATTATTTTAATCATGGTTGTAATATTATAAATATTCAATTTAATCAATATAACAAATTAATTTATAGTGATAATGTTTATTTAGCTCATTTATATTATTTGTATTAAATTATAATAAAAAGAATAATTAAATTCATAAGATTGCCATTAAAAATATTGTTTTCAATTTTACAGATTAACGTATTATTATTATTTAATTCATTTTATTTTACTCAAATTAAGTCATAATAAAATGTATTAATATTAAATTAATTGTGAATTGACATTAAAACGATTATTTTAATTATGTTTGTGATATTAATAATACTACCAATTAATTTAATTTATAGTATTATTATTATTTCAGTAATTTGTATTACTTGAATTAAGTCAATACAATTAATTAATATTACATTAATTTGTAATTGATTGATTATTTTAATCATGGCTGTGATATTAAAAATATTAATTTAATCAAAATGACTAATTAATTTATACTAAAAATGTATATTATTTAGCTGATTTATTTTGCTTGTATTAAATCATAATACAATTAATTATTAAATTCATATAAAATTGACATTGACATCTTTTCAATATTACTAATTAATTTATATTATTATAATTTCATTCATTTATATTACTTGAATTAAGTCATAATAAAATTAATTAATATTAAATGAAATAGGAATTGACATTAAAATTATTATTTTAATCATGGATGTGATATTAATAATATTAATTTAATCAAAATTAATCTATACTAATAATTGATATTACTTAACCGATTTACGTATATTACCTGTATTAAATCATAATACAATTAATTAATTAAATTCATATAAGACTGACATTAAAAATATATTTTTTCGAAATTACTAATTAATTTATATTATTATTATTTCATTAATTTATATTACTTGAATAAAACATAAAATTTATGAATAAAAACTACCTTCAAAGACCTTAAGATGCTTTCAGAATTCTGTCATTTTGTCACTTTTTTTGTAATATGTATGTATGTAATAGCAAGTTACCACATTTTTATTGAAGTATTCTAGCAGAAATGATGATGCGTTCTGCATGTAAATGGGTAATGGATATGAAGTGTGTGAAGGGTTGAACTGACCACTGTCTGCACCATGTGTGGCCGCTGCATTCGTAAACTTTTCACAGTCTGAAACACGTCCAGCAAACCCTCGGCTTTCACTCGCTCCAGAATATTACTGAGAGCGATAAACGTACCGGTCCGACCCGCTCCGGCACTGCAGAACACACACGCCGAAAAACAGTTAGGAAAGAGCTGGTTGAGCACAAGTACCTGTCCATTTCAAAAAGGTTTAAATGCAAACTGTTAAAGGGGTAATTCACCAAAAAATTTAAATTCACACTCATGCCATCCCTGATGTAAATGACTTTCTTCAGATTTTTAGGAAAATAAATGATGTGTGTAAGAAAAATGATAATATTTTTTAACTATAAATCAATGCTTCTGGTCTGTTAGCACTTTATTTTACAGTCCTGTACCCTATGTATGTACTTATCATAGTAATTACAATAACTATAGGTACTAACCCTGAACATACCCCTAAACCTAACCTTAACCCCTGTAGTTACCTTATATTACCCAGTATTTTCTTAGGTAAGTGCACTGTAAGTACATGTACTGTAAAATAAAGCGGAATCTCTGGTATACTGTCATTCGAGCGTTCACAGGAGGGACTTTGTGACATGTGACGTAAGTGCATTGTGATGTTTGCACGAGTAGTAACGTGGAAGAACGGTGGACCGCCATGGCTTTCCTAACAGGAGAAGCACACAGGTTTGGTTCCGCATTACTTCTGACACGCACTTACGTCACATGTCACATGCATTGTCAAAGTTCATAAAAATATTACTGGGCAACTGGCAAACGACACCATTTCAACGCTGATTTTTACTTGCATTTGGTGTCCTACAGTTTGGGAAACCCTGGTCTATGGGATGACTTCTTTTAGACAGCTAGTTTTACCTGCAGTGCACGACGATGGGGTGGTTTCCCGACTGCTGCTGTTGTTTCTGCACCGATGCGATGATGTCGATCATCCCTTTGCCTTCGGCTGGGATTCCGATCTCTGGCCAGCCATGGAAATGAAAGTGCCGAACCAAACGTGTCTGCTTCTCCTGTTAAGAAAACACATACACACCAACATGCATTGCAATTCATCCATGTGGCCTCCACATATTAACTCCAAAAGTATACCGAAGCGACTTCATGCAATTGGAACTGTATATGCAATATTAGCAATTACTAGGGTTGGGAATCGTGAGAAATTTTCCGGTTCCGGTTCCGCCTAACGATTCCGGTTCCATTAAAATGATTAAACAAATAGTGGTAAAGGAAAAAGGCACAATACGCAACTGAAACAATCCTTTTTGTGTTTATTACTTGCTCTCAAATTAATTTACAGGTTGGCAATGTCAAAAAAAGTCCTATATTGAACATATATTACAGTATTAATTAAGCCATTCTTGCAAAAAAAATTTAATTTATGGACATTAAAATTAAATATGTTCAAATGAACACTGAAATTGTCTTATTACATTTTCTCTTTCTGTCTCTGAATAAAACCAAGTTATAAAATATATTTATTAGTTATATTTATTAATTAGTTGTATATTAATTTAATAGTAATTCAGTTATTCAGCGAACTTGTAAATAATAAGTGGTAATTCAGCATTACATCTCTCTCTCTCTCTCTCTCCCTCTCCCCCTCCCCCTCTCTCTCTCTCTCTCTCTCTCTCTCTCTATATATATATATATATATATATATATATATATAAACACTCTCCTAAAGGATTATTAGGAACACCATACTAATACTGTGTTTGACCCCCTTTCGCCTTCAGAACTGCCTTAATTCTACGTGGCATTGATTCAACAAGCTGCTGAAAGCATTCTTTAGAAATGTTGGCCCATATTGATAGAATAGCATCTTGCAGTTGATGGAGATTTGTGGGATGCACATCCAGGGCACGAAGCTCCCGTTCCATCACATCCCAAAGATGCTCTATTGGGTTGAGATCTGGTGACTGTGGGGGCCATTTTAGTTTAGTTAGTGAACTCATTGTCATGTTAAAAAAACCCAATTTGAAATGATTCGAGCTTTGTGACATGGTGCATTATCCTGCTGGAAGTAGCCATCAGAGGATGGGTACATGGTGGTCATAAAGGGATGGACATGGTCAGAAACAATGCTCAGGTAGGCCGTGGCATTTAAAACATGCATTGATGACCAATTGGCACTAAGGGGCCTAAAGTGTGCCAAGAAAACATCCCCCACACCATTACACCACCACCACCAGCCTGCACAGTGGTAACAAGGCATGATGGATCCATGTTCTCATTCTGTTAATGCCAAATTCTGACTCTACCATCTGAATGTCTCAACAGAAATCGAGACTCATCAGACCAGGCAACATTTTTCCAGTCTTCAACTGTCCAATTTTGGTGAGCTTGTGCAAACTGTAGCCCATCCGCCTCAAGGTTGTGCGTGTTGTGGCTTCACAAATGCTTTGCTGCATATCTCGGTTGTAACGAGTGGTTATTTCAGTCAAAGTTGCTCTTCTATCAGCTTGAATCAGTCGGCCCATTCTCCTCTGACCTCTAGCATCAACAAGGCATTTTCGCCCACAGGACTGCCGCATACTAGATGTTTTTCCCTTTTCCCACCATTCTTTGTAAACCCTAGAAATGGTTGTGCGTGAAATTCCCAGTAACTGAGCAGATTGTGAAATACTCAGACCAGCCCGTCTGGCACCAACAACCATGCCACGCTCAAAATTGCTTAAATCACCTTTCTTTCCCATTCTGACATTCAGTTTGGAGTTCAGGAGATTGTCTTGACCAGGACCACACCCCTAAATGCATTGAAGCAACTGCCATGTGATTGGTTGATTAGATAATTGCATTAATGAGAAATTGAACAGGTGTTCCTAATAATCCTTTAGGTGAGTGTATTGATAGTCTCTATAGTTTATTACTACTGAAATAACATTTACCCGTGTATGAATTCCTACCTGGCAATGGGGACGTGCAAGGTGCAGCAGTCTTCCTTAAACAGTTTGAAACATTACATGTTTTGAGGTTGATTCCTCGCTGTTGCAAATGTTTTGTCAAATTGCTAGTGTCCTTTGCATGTTATTAACTTTTCACACGTGATACATTTTGCTTCATCGTCATTCATTCTTTGGAAATGAATCCTGTGACTTTCTCTTCACCATGCGAAAATATCTGACGCAAAACCGTGAATATGTAGCGCGAGGGCTTTCAGTGCTGAACTGCGTTAATTGGTTGCACTCCTGGAAGCAGCAGGCAACGTAATTAATATTCATGATGAGGTGAGCTGTCGCTCGCTATTAAAGGATACTCTCCCAGCGCTTCGCACACACATTGCACCAGAACCGTTTTCGGAACCGAAACGTAGGAATTTCGCGCGGTTCTGGTATTTTTCAAAAATCAGTATCGGTTCTGCATAAGAACCGGTTCTCGGTTCCCAACCCTAGCTATTACAATGCAAATAAGATCATAATGCACGCTCACCGGGCCGTATGTGAGCACCAGATCTCTGAGACTGAACGTGTCACACAGCGTGTCTCCTTTAATCTCCACCGTGAAGTCCCCGTAAGTCACTGAATCCTCAGTAGGCCAGTACTGAAAACACTTGTCCTGCAACACACACACACACACACCAAATGACAAAGCTGACAGGATTTATTCTTAGAAGTTCTGTGAGAGTGTCTGCGCAACTGGATTTGTAACGTGTGTGTTTGTACCTGATCTCTCTCCTGCAGTTCTGTTAGCATCACGATTGAGTGACACTTCCATTCCCAAACCATCCTCCAGAAATCATCGACCGTGTGCGACAGAGGACCCTGTGTGGCGATGTAATAGTCCTTCTGCCGGTACCCCTGACAAACATAAACACATGAGATATATATGAATACTACAGATCAAAAATAACCATACAAACTGGCCTTGGAGCGAAAATACTTTCCAGTTTATTGGGAAATGCAACATAATACATGGTTTGAGCTGAATTATAAGAATAATAGTCTGACCCAAACTAATGTAAGAGACAAAATAAACAAATACTTTTATTCAGCAAGGATGCATTCATTTGATTAAAGATGACAGTAAAGACGTTTATAATGTCACAAAAGACTTCTATTTCAAATAAATGCTGTTCTTTTGAACTATATTTATCAATGAATACTGAAAAAAAAGTATTTCCACAAAAATATGAAACTGAGTTTGAAGTTTTACCATTTTAAGTTTAATCTAGGATGCAGTTTTTTACCATTTGACTTTTTCCAATGGAAAAATAGCTTAATAATGCTACTGTCATAAGAACAAAAATATTAATTTTTAAGAAAAATAATGTAAAAATAAAGGTCCATGGCTGCCAGGTAAGAAATATTTGTGGATGGTAAACTGTCACAGTCACAGATTAACCCAAATACTAACTCAAGCCCAAAGAAAACTTTCAGAATTTTTTTTTTAATGAAAATTGTCCCTATTTACTTTCTCAACAAGTATCCCTGGTCTTGTGTTAAAAGAAAACAATGCTTATTTCCTTCATGTTTCATCATGAAACGCCTCTGGAACTTGAAAAGAGTCTTAAATACTTACATCAATGAAAGATGCGTTGATATAATCGGTGAACTCCTGACCTCTTCTCATCGATAGGATGACTCGATTAAAATCATCTGAACAAATGAATGAGAAAAGCCATCAAATGAAACATGAATGAACCTATTGACCTCTAGCATAAACTTGGGGTGTTTTGAACTGCATGTCTCACGATTACAACTGAAGGCACAAGAAGAACAGGAAAAGGAAGAGAGATTTCAGATTAACTTCCTTGTAAACAAAGCCGGGCAGCACAATAACATGCATTTGACAGATGGAAAGAAAGTCTATTCAGATTACAAATCTTAATGGCATCCCATTCTTAATTCGTAGAGTTTAATATGGAGTTGGCCCACCATTTACAGCTACAACAGCTTCAACTCTTCTGGGAAGGCTTTCCACAAGGTTTAGGATTCCCCAAACTGTTCCCACAAAGTTGGGAGCATGAAATTGTCCAAAATGTCTTGGTATGCTGAAGCATTAAGAGTTCCTTTCACTGGAACTAAGGGGCCAAGCCCAACCCCTGATAAACAACCCCACACCATAATCCCCCCTTCACCAAACTTTACAGTTGGCACAATGCAGTCAGAGAAACACGTCTCCACTGCTCTAGAGTCCAGTGGCGGCGTGCTTTAACCCACTGCATCCCACGCTTTGTCATCACTTTGTGATGTAAGGCTTGGATGAGCTGCTTGGCCATGGAAACCCATTCCATGAAGCTCTACACACTGTTCTTGAGCTAATCTGAAGGCCACATGAAGTTTGGAGGTCTGTAGCTATTGACTCTCCGGCGAATTCTGCGGACTGTGACCCTCAGCATGCGCTGACCCTGCTCTGTGTTTTTACGTGGCTGAGTTGCTGTTGTTCCCAATTGCTTCCACTTTGTTATAATACCACTAACAGTTGACTGTGGAATATTTAGTAGTGAGGAAATTTCACGAATGGATTTATTGCACAGGTGGCAGCCAATCACGGTACCACGCTTGAGTTCACTGAGCTCCTGAGAGCGACCCAAATGTTTGTAGAAGCGTCTGCATGCCTAGTGCTTTATTTTATTCACCTGTGGCCATGGAAGTGATTGGAACACCTGAATTAAATGATTTGGAGGGGTGTCAATACTTTTTTCAATTTAGTGTATGTTCCTAAAAACTTTCTTCAACTAATATTTAACCTTGTTTTTTTTATTAGCTGGCATAAATTATTCAGGGTTTTCGATGTTCACGAGTGCAGAAGATCTTAAACTCACATGGAATGATCTGAAGGACTCTGTTTTTCTTCATGTTGGCCGGCAGGTTGCCCGTCCTCATGTTTTCCTTCATTATACGCATGTTTGTCAGTTTCTGAAAAAAACAGAAATTCATAAAATCCAGATCGATCAACAATTACACACCACTAGGCTAGTGACGGTACCAAATTTTGGTATAATGCATTATCACGGTATTGAATTCAGTAACAAAAAGTGTTGTCCTCCTAAGAGGTTTAATATCTTTTTTGTTCTAATACGAAAAATAATTGAATACAATAAAACAATACACACACAAACAAAATGTATAAAGTAAACTGTTTCAAACAGATTAAACGGCAAAAGAACTATAAAAATAAAGGATCAAACATTTTCAATCAATATCTAAGGCATGTTTTAGTCCACACTGAAATGTATAAGTCACTTGTTGGCACCAGGCAATGTCCCCTCTAAGCGTGCGTGGCCGCGCAGAAAGAATAAAATGCAGCGCAGACGATAGACACAGCGCGAAATTTAGGGAGAAATCCATTTGATTGTAGTTTAAATGAGAAATAATTGCAGTGCTCTGTTCTACTGCTCTAGAGTTAGTATGGCTATCGTGTTAGAACCGGTGGATGCGGTTTACAGGTTTCATAGAAAGATAATGATTTCACGTGTGAGCACGCAACAGTGAGTCGTGTTTGCGGTCCAAATAGCTCAAAATGAGAGGCAACGAGAAACGCAAAGACGTGGAATAAAACCTCATCATGTTTTAAAGAAGAGTGGCTTGATTAAGTGGTGGAAATAACACCCACCACAAGTGAAGCGTGCAAACTCTAAACACCAAAGTAACACACATCAGTTTAAATAGTGTGTGTGGTTTGGGTTTCAGTGATGTTTAGAGAACTATAAAGGAGTTCACATGTTCCATTGAACATATTTAGATATTAGATCTATTTAATTACTTCAGTTTTTTTGTTTTTAACAAATTTAAGCAGTTAAACTGATATAATAATACTTTCAGTTTAAATACTTCCATTAGTTTTTATTTTATATTATAGGCTATTATAATTGTATTATAGTGAAAGCCTAATAAAGAATTGATCTCACAAGGGGATTGTTTAGGGATCCTTGCCATTAAAACGTTTGAAAACCCTTGATATAGAAAATCTTGGAAATTCATAAACAATAAACAAACATTTAATATAGATGGTTTAACCCTCTCGAGTCGGCTGTCGCGCTGGCGTTTTTTTTTATCAGTGCCAAAGAGACTCAAAAAAGTATCGTTTTTTTAATCATTCAGGCAAGTGTTATACATCATTATAATCTGTTAAGTTTCTATTTTTTTGTGTACAGTCACAATAAAAACAAAATGTTTTGCTTTTTGCAAAATAAAGAAAACAAACATGATGCGCGATCTGCAGCCTCTCTGTCAAAGGCGTTCATTCAGATAGTCTTCAGAAAAGGAACTCCAGCTTAGTGAATACTTGTCTCACAAACATGAGACATATGTCTAAAGAAACGTTGAAATGTCAGGTTTTAAACAATGTAAACCAAATTGAAAACAAATATTCTGTGTTTATGTAATCTGGTTGAAAAGTGATAGATGTCAGTCACCCGCGAGCCACTTCATTATCCGCTAATGCGGCCACGCCCACGGATCGCGCGCTCTATTGAGATTCAAATACTGATGATCCAGAGTCAACGCCCACACATCAACTCATACAAACACATCTAGTGAAGCACTGTAACGTTACTTCAACTACATCGTTTTGAGACGCATTGAGCAATAATCCTGAAATAATAAACCTCATAAAAAGCTGTTCATTTCTTATAGCAACGGATTCAGGGCTGATTGTAAGGTAGGCTTTATTCTGTTAAGTTTATTCTGTTAGCATCTGTGAATATTAAACGCAAAAAGACAGTTTAAATATGAATCCTGCTGCAATATAAAATGTACATCATAGACGCAAGACTGTTTAGACAAGATTTATTTGGCCTGTTTTGGACAGATTAAAATGTGCCTAGTGTCACATCAATAAAGCTTTTATTCGCAAATGTCTGCTCAGATGCTATAAATATAGTACCAATCAAACGTATTTTTCTTCATATTGATGTTTAAATATTATAGCCTAATGTTATTTTTTTAATTTAATGAGTTAATATCGGTTTTTTTTGTAGAAAGTGTTTTTTTTTTTTTTTTCAAAAACCATGCATAAACTTTTTTCTCTTAAAAATACAAGCATGTACATACATGTTGCTTAGATATTATGGTAGCCCAGTTTGTGCTGAATACAGTGTAATTACACTTTTGCCATTAATGTGTTTATAAGCAACTGAAAAAAACAAATGTCAGAGCATGTCTGTAACATAGATCCACTGGAGGCGAGTTGCAGAACCCAAGTGCAGTTTTATTCAATATATCAAAACATAAAAACCATAAACAAAAAACTTGGCTTGGCTAACTTAACTAAACTTGACTTGACTTGGCATGACCTAAACTAGAACAGATAAACAGACTCACCACCAACGGGTTACAACGTTAATAACAGACAAAGACACATGGCAAACATGAGGGCTAAAATACACACACAGACTAATGACAAGACAAGTGACACCTGTGAACAGTGATGAGACAATGAACCAATGACAGGACAAGACACAAGATCACATGAGGGCATGGGATTCACATGACACTGAAACATGACAAAACCAGGAAGTGCATGACAAGACTGTGAACAAGACACTAAAACAAAGCAAGAACATGATAAACTAAAACATGAACCAAGAACAATGAACATGAACCAACACCAAGACACCATGTGACAGATCCCCCCCTCTATGGGCGGCCCCTGACGCCCAAACAACACCAACACATCAATAACCTAACAAAGAGTCTTAACAAAAAGTCTTGGGGGGCGGTCTTGGGGGAGGGATGGGGGGCCAGGCCCGTGCAGGGGCACCGGACCCAGACATGACACGGCCGGGCCTGGGAGCGTGGGCGGACCTGGACCCTGTGGCGTGGGCGGACCTGGACCCTGTGGCGTGGGCGGACCTGGACCCTGTGGCGTGGGCGGACCTGGACCCTGTGGCGTGGGCGGACCTGGACCCTGTGGCGTGGGCGGACCTGGACCCTGTGGCGTGGGAGGCCATGGCGGCAACGGCAGT
Source organism: Gobio gobio (assembly GCF_949357685.1). NCBI lineage: Eukaryota > Metazoa > Chordata > Actinopteri > Cypriniformes > Gobionidae > Gobio > Gobio gobio. The sequence goes on along the minus strand of NC_137113.1, from coordinate 7,861,296 downwards.
TCATCAGGCCATGGCGGCCATGGCGGTAATGGCGGTTCAGGGGCCCACAGAGGCGTGGCCTTCATGGCCTCCATGTACCCCCTGCCCCCCCCCAAAATTTTCTTGGGTGGGACAGCGGGGCCGTGGGCTGGAGCCTGGACGGGGCGTGGGCTGGAGCCTGGACGGGGCCGTGGGCTGGAGCCTGGACGGGGCCGTGGGCTGGAGCCTGGACGGGGCCGTGGGCTGGAGCCTGGACGGGGCCGTGGGCTGGAGCCTGGACGGGGCCGTGGGCTGGAGCCTGGACGGGGCCGTGGGCTGGAGCCTGGACGGGGCCGTGGGCTGGAGCCTGGACGGGGCCGTGGGCTGGAGCCTGGACGGGGCCGTGGGCTGGAGCCTGGACGGGGCCGTGGGTTGGAGCCTGGACGGGGCCGTGGGCTGGAGCCTGGACGGGGCCGTGGGCTGGAGCCTGGACGGGGACGTGGGCTGGAGCCTGGACGGGGACGTGGGCTGGAGCCTGGACGGGGACGTGGGCTGGAGCCTGGACGTGGGCTGGAGCCTGGACGTGGGCTGGAGCCTGGACGTGGGCTGGAGCCTGGACGTGGGCTGGAGCCTGGACGTGGGCTGGAGCCTGGACGTGGGCTGGAGCCTGGACGTGGGCTGGAGCCTGGACGTGGGCTGGAGCCTGGACGTGGGCTGGAGCCTGGACGTGGGCTGGAGCCTGGACGTGGGCTGGAGCCTGGACGTGGGCTGGAGCATGGACGTGGGCTGGAGCATGGACGTGGGCTGGAGCATGGACGTGGGCTGGAGCATGGACGTGGGCTGGAGCATGGACGTGGGCTGGAGCATGGACGTGGGCTGGAGCATGGACGTGGGCTGGGCTCACTGGGGTGGAGAGTACTGTGGGAACGTGGAGCTCCTCATCCACCGTTCCCACAGTAAAAGATGAGCCACTCAACTGAAGTGCATAGTCAATATATCCAGCTAGAGTTCCTGGAGAATTGCTCTCTGGCATCAAATACCTTAAAAGGTCATTAAGTCCATTTAAGAAAATACCCTTGAGGGCAACATCATTAAAGTTCACCTGGTAGCACAGTCCACAAAACTCCTCCACATAGTTCTCTATGGCTTGGTTTCCCTGGCGTAGACGAAGCAAGGATACAACTGCTGGGTCCATTTTGTAGGTCTGTTATTCTGTAACATAGATCCACTGGAGGCGAGTTGCAGAACCCAAGTGCAGTTTTATTCAATATATCAAAACATAAAAACCATAAACAAAAAACTTGGCTTGGCTAACTTAACTAAACTTGACTTGACTTGGCATGACCTAAACTAGAACAGATAAACAGACTCACCACCAACGGGTTACAACGTTAATAACAGACAAAGACACATGGCAAACATGAGGGCTAAAATACACACACAGACTAATGACAAGACAAGTGACACCTGTGAACAGTGATGAGACAATGAACCAATGACAGGACAAGACACAAGATCACATGAGGGCATGGGATTCACATGACACTGAAACATGACAAAACCAGGAAGTGCATGACAAGACTGTGAACAAGACACTAAAACAAAGCAAGAACATGATAAACTAAAACATGAACCAAGAACAATGAACATGAACCAACACCAAGACACCATGTGACAATGTCAAAACTTCTAAAGGGCCCCAAAACAGCTCAGACTCCTAGGGGGTAATGCTGCCTGTCGCCAATACATGACTGTACAAAAACACATTAAGAACCATCTCAGTGTAAACTGCTTAATTTTTTTCATATTATATTAAATTATAAAGAATTGAACTGTCCTGGGGGAGATTTTAATAGTATTTCTTGGTAAAGAAGACTACAGTTAACAGCACTGTAAAATGTGCTTAATTTAGTGACTTCTGAATTTGTTTCTATTTTTATTTAATATATCACTAAGTTACATCAATGGTTAAATAAAATAGAAATGGCATATTAAAGTTAAAAGTTATAACTGCATGATGAAACCACTTTTTTGTGTGTGTTTACATGTGCTGTACAGGTAAAGAAAGTTTTTGCTCAGGAGACCAAAATGTCCGCCCAATAGAGAAAAGTTTTGCTCAACGAGAAAAGAAATTAGAGGGAACATTGGCACCGGGTGGTGTAAAGTTGTAATCGATACCATCTTTATTAGAAGCGCCTTTCAAAAGATGATTCAGCTCTACATAACGCCTCTGTAAACGGTAGTTTAGTTAAAATTGCAGAACATAACGAGTCTTTGTTGGCTTTTGTCAATATTAGCAGATATCAAACACGCGGTACGCCAGAACTTTGCTCTGGTTGCCATGCTGTCCATCGCAAATTCAGGAGTCTTGTTTCGTGTGGATGTCACTCCTGAAACTTTACAGTGTGTATTTTATCAGCGCAGCATTTTCATTCAGCGTCATTCATGCTTCTCATCTATGTTGGGGTTGTTTACATCAGACATGTCTACACACCACCAGTGTCAGTAACTATCCTCACCTTAAACTCCTCCTCCAGGCCCACGCGGTCAAGCGGAGCATTGGTGTTGTGGAGTTTCTGCAGGTGACCCTCCAGAGAAGACACGTCCAGCTCTGTGTCCCCGTACAGGAAGTACTCCAGCAGAGCCTGATAGATGAATGAGTACTGCAACTACAACACACACACACACACACACACACATAGATATTCAGTAACCTTTCAACATGTATGACTTCTAGATAACTTCTTCCACCACCTGTTTTTTTCTATGATGACAATAAAAAATGAAGTAGGTAGATGAAGAATTATGCAAAAACCAACGACATGCGCTACTCACATCTGTCTGAATGAGCTGTGATCTCTGCTCACGTATCCGTGACACGAAACCGGAGACGTCCACCTTCTGTTCTGTGTACATCATATCAATCATGGCATCAATGACGATGAACGTTCCTGTCCTGCCCACGCCAGCACTAACACACAGACACACAGATGCAATTATTCACAAATACAACAAGAATACATTTACTTGTGCAGGTCTTATTGTGAGCGATTCATTAGTGGACAATATATATATATATATATATATATATATATATATATATATATATATATATATATATATATATATATATATATATATATATATATATATATATATATATATATATATATATATATATATATATATATATATAAAAACATATTGGTAAAACTTAAAGCCTTTATGTATGATGCATTATAAAAGTATTTTAATGCAATAATTATGCCTTCTAATGCACCTATCATCATACAGGGACTAGTTTTTCATAGTACAAATTAAAATAATATAAATAATAATCAAAATATCAATGATCATGATGGATAAAAATTATTTTTTCCCATTAGAATATATGTTTATATACATATATATATACATACATATATATATATATATATCTTGTCATCTCGTCATCTCAGTGTGTTGATATATTTAATTATAATTAATTAATATATAATTAATATAATTAGTTAATATATCTTTATTTTATATATAAATATATAAAATATAAATAAATATTATATATAATATTTATTTATGTATGTTGAAAACAAAATATGCACAAACGTGTTATGGGTTATAATTCAATTTCAAAATAAATTGGTGAAACCTGTATGACAAATTTTGTGTCAAATAATTTTTTTAGTTCTACTTTTTTTTGTGACACCATGAAATAGCTTTCATAACGTCTTTACTTCAAATAAATTCCCAATAACTGCAAGTGAAAAAATATCTGCTAACACAATGACAAACATATTTTGCCTCGCCTTACTCTAATCTGAACACTAGAGGGCATGAGTGATCATCCAACCGAATGAACAAACCCCCAAAAGGGCTTTTGACAGGAACTGAAGTGCTCTGTATTGCTGACGCTGCGTTTGGTTGTTTAGGACACAGGGCGAAGGCAGAGGGTCAAGACTATGACACACACACTGACGACGAGCGGACAGACGGGACATTGTGTCATGAAACCCAGGCATTGACCTCCATGAATTCGCTTTATGTATATGACCAATCAGCAGCGAGAAAGGACCTTCCTTCACCTAATTCAAATCACATGCTAATCATTCTGAATAATGTCAATCATTGTCTGATCAAATTAATAATGCATGCATGGTGGACGCGAAAGGGTCTGCGGGGTCTCAAAAATGATTACTGTGGATGGAAGTTATGTAAAATTTGTCCTTTTTCCGAAAGTTGAAATTCAAATGTGCACCTTCATTCTGCAAGTTATTGTTACTTTGTAAAAGTAAGAAGTTTGGCAATGTAGATCAGGAAGTTTGGGCTCTTGATAAAACTTAAATGTCAAATCTTGAAAATAAAGCTTTTTGATAAGATATAATTGTTTAGACCTTTATGGCATTTGAAATATTAAATATTAGGTTGAACTATATAATGTGAGTCATATTTAAAAAAAAATGTATGACTTTCCTACATTATTTAAAAAAAATTAAAGGGTTAGTTCACCCAAAAATGAAAGCTTCATGAGGCCTTGTTTTGAAATCGTCATCACTATGTAAGTCGTTATTTAGGGTTTTTTTGCGCACAAAAACTATTGTCGGCGATTCATAAAGTTATTGTAGAACCACTGTAGTGAGATGGACTTTGTAACGACGTCTTTAGTACCTTTTAAGGGTCTTGAGAGTGTAACGTGCCATTGAGCCAATGGAGGCCTTTCAGAGCCATCAGATTTCAACTAAAATATCTTCATTTGTGTTCCGAAGATGAACGGAGGTCTGACGGGTGTCGAACGACATGAGGGTAAGTAATTAATGACAGAATTTTCATTTTTGGGTGAACTAACCCTTTAATTATATTACACTGCAAAAAAGGCTTTTCTTATTTAGTATTTTTGTCTTGTTTCTAGTCTAAATATCTAAAAATTCTTGAAATCAAGATGCATTTACTGGATAAGTAAAATTACATAGGATATTTTTCTTGTTTTCTGGAAAATCAAATAAAAATGAAGCGAGTTTTTGCTTAAAACAAGCAAAATTATCTGCCAATGCGGTACGAAAAATAATCTTGTTTCTGACTGCAATCTTGTTTCTTGTTTTTGTCCCAAACAGAAACGTTTCGGTTCCATATGCCTTAGTTCCCTGAAGAGGGAATGAGACGCTGCTTCACCGCTGTGGGAACAACGCCATCACGCAGAGGCGTTCCCACAGCGGTGACCCGGGTTGGGTACGTGCTTTCGCACTTGAGACAGAGATGCTCAGCGATTGTCACATATCACAACTATTCAGTGTTTTCAACCACATAATGTTTATTTTACATTTAAACGCACATACGTACTAGCAAAAAACACACACTGATGTCTATCATTATAAAAAAGAGAACACAAGACAATGTGTTATTTATTTTTGCACGATGATCTAGCACAGTGTTTCCCAACCTTTTTTCGGTCGTGGCACCCTTTGAAAATGTTCTCCATTTTGTGGCACCCCCTCGCATACGTTATAGGGGTGTAACGGTACAGATTTCTCACGGTTCGGTACGTATCACGGTTTTAGGTTCACGGTTTCGGGTTCAGTATTTGCTATGTTCAGGGAAAAAAGGGACTACTGTCAAATAAAAATAAAGAAACTAATAAGAACAAATAATTTAAATACAAGCAGCAGCGCAAATAAATACTATTGAGCAAAGATAGGCCTACTAATAAAATAAACTATGCTTTTCAGGTTTTTCAGGTACGTCTAACATTAGTTTTCAGGTACAGAAATTGATCAAATGTAAAATAACATTGCATATTTGAGTGTATAAATTAAAGATTAATCCTATTAAACTTACAAAAGCTATTCAATCAAGGGCAGTGAGTGATGTCCTTGTCTTTTGTTGTTTGACATTAAACAGACAGCAGTAAAGGCTACTGTGTAGGGGCAGATACAAACAACCCTCACATTATCACTGATCCATAATTCACATATCACCGACAAACACACACACATACATACTTGGGACTTCCCCTTTAAGAGCTAGAGAGTTTTGTTGATGCGTTGTTCCGGCGCAGGAGTTGAAATAAAAGTTACGACCGTTTTGGTCTCATGCTGCAATCCTGGCTCTGCGTATCTTTGATAGCTTGCAAAGCTACAACTGCCCCTTTAAGACCTAATGCTCGGATATGCGTCGTCTTTCTCGACTATATTAAGTTTACTTAAGGCATATACAGACTATGTCTGCTAGAATACTCATCAAGATGGACATGTTGACATACTTTTTGTGTGAGTTTGTCCGTTCAAGAACAAGACTTGAAAGAGAACTCAATATTTCGCGCTGTGAGACGTGTGTGTGCTTTCGGATGAGTTCACAGAGACACATTTTCTCACAGTGCGCGCAACTTCTCATTCACGTCCTCTGGCACTACACCCGGGTGATGACGGCGAAAATTACCGGTCATATTCGAACATACGGCAGCACTCACATGCATTGATAAAAGTTTACAAAGAGAGAATTATTTGAAAAATGTGAAAAAATATATATATATTTGAAGGACTTTTACACGGCACCCCTGCTCTCGTCACACGGCACCCCAGGGTCTGATCTAGCAGACCAAAACTGGTCACACTTCACACAAGAAGTGTGACTGCACAGCTTTAGTTCTCGCCTGATATTCTGGTTTCACACCAGGCATGCTGAAAGACAACCCACCTGCAGTGCACCACGATGGGCCCGGCGTACGAGGGGTTCACCTGCTTCACCTTCTTCAGGAACTTGAGCATGCCGATGGGCGAGAAGGGAACGCCAAAATCGGGCCAGCTGGTGAAGTGAAGCTGCGTGACCAGACGGGGGGTTTTGGTGCCGTCGCTGGCCTGCTGTGGTGGACAAAGTGAAGGGTGAGAGTGTGGTGACACAGGAAGGAAAACGCATATATACACACACTTGAACAAACCTAAATGTTAATACGCCACAAACACATAATTGAGTTTAATCTCTGAAGCTACATGCTCACTGAATAAAGTGCAAGAACAATTCTTTCAGAAATATGTATCCATTATAGCAAAAGACATTTCATCTAGCTTGCATGAAGATGACTGGACTTCAAGTGTATTCAGACTTACATATTGCACACAGAATTTGCGTATCGTGTAGTCCACCAGTACTGTGAAGTCTTCCACAGCAACGCGCACGTTACCGTACGTCCAGCATCCCTGATCGGGCCAATACTGATAACACTTATCCTACAGAGAAAAACATATTATAAGCTTATATATATTTTATATTATTTACATTAAAATAAATACTGTTCTTACTTGTATGAAATAAATGTAATTATAAATAAATAAATGTAATAATAAATAAAATAATTTATAAATAAAATATTTTAATAAAATATTAGTAATATTAAAATAAATAGTTTTACGTGTATTAAATAAATTTAATTATAAATAATTACATTTAATAATAAATAAATTGGTAAATAAATAAGGACAGTTAACAAATGCTTATAACCTGCATTTTGGTTGAACAAATACAGCTGCTAATATAGTTATCATTATTTTAGTTTATTTCTTAATTTCTTTTTTAAAAAATATTTAATTACTTGAAATAAAAATTAATTACTTGGATGATTTAATGGATGGATAATTGAATGGATGGATGGATGGATAATTGAATGGATGGATGAAGTATTGAATGGATTGATGGATTTATTATGGAATAGATGGATGGATGGATGGATGGATGGATGGATGGATGTATGGATAATTGAATAGATGGATGAAGTATTGAATGGATTGATGGATTTATTATGGAATAGATGGATGGATGGATGGATGGATGGATAATTGAATGGATGGATGGAGTATTGAATGGATGGATGGATGGATAATTAAATAGATGGATGGATGGATGGATGGATTATTGAATGGATGGAGGGATAATTAAATGGATGGATGGAGTATTGAATGGATGGATGGATTATTGAATGGATGGATGAATGGATAATTGAATGGATGAATGGATGGATGGATTATTGAATGGATGGATGGGTAATTGAATGGATGGATGAAGTATTGAATGGATGGATGGATTATTGAATAGATGGATGGATGGATGGATGGATGGATGGATGGATGGATGAAATTGTTGGATACACGGATGGATGGATTATTGAATGAATGAATGGATGAATGGATAATTGAATGGATGAATGGATGGATGGATTATTGAATGGATGGATGAAGTATTGAATGGATGGATGGGTAATTGAATAGATGGATGGATGGGTGGATGGATAATTGAATAGATGGATGAAGTATTGAATGGATGGATGGATGGATGGATGGATTATTGGATGGATGGATGGATTATTGAATGGATGGATGGATGAAATTGTTGGATATATGGATGGATGGATTATTGAATGAATGAATGGATGGATGGATAATTGAATGGATGGATGGAGTATTGAATGGATGGATAATTGAATAGATGGATGGATGGATGGATGGATGGATGGATTATTGAATGGATGGAGGGATAATTAAATGGATGGATGGAGTATTGAATGGATGGATGGATTATTGAATGGATGGATGAATGGATGGATGGATTATTGAATGGATGGATGGGTAATTGAATGGATGGATGAAGTATTGAATCGATGGATGGATTATTGAATAGATGGATGGATGGATGGATGGATAATTGAATAGATGGATGAAGTATTGAATGATGGATGGATTATTGAATAGATGGATGGATGGATGGATAATTGAATAGATGGATGAAGTATTGAATGATGGATGGATTATTGAATAGATGGATGGATGGATGGATGGATGGATAATTGAATAGATGGATGAAGTATTGAATGATGGATGGATTATTGAATAGATGGATGGATGGATGGATGGATGAATTATTGGATGGATGGATGAATTATTGGATGGATGGATTATTGAATGGATGGATGGATAATTGAATGGATAGATGGGTGGATTATTGAATGGATGGATGGATGGATGGATGGATTATTGAATGGATGGAGGGATAATTAAATGGATGGATGGAGTATTGAATGGATGGATGGATTATTGTATGTATGTATGGATGGATGGATGGATATGACATACATATACATTTCTTGCAGCTAACTTGCATTGTTATGGCAATACAAATATAGCTGCAAATATTGCTTTTTAAATACATAAATAATTACTTTTGATTGATATCGACTTTCCTTAATACATTACTGAACATTCAAACATGAAGATATCTTAATATAAATAAATAATAAACTAATTGAATGTACATTAACTAATATAGTAATGTAACAATGCTAGTATTATTAAAGTCTCAAGTCACTCAAAATAAAAAACAAAAGGCAAGAAAACAGTTTTCTTCAAATCAATAGAAGACCGAGAACACGACACAAGGTCAAAACATGTAGTTGAGTAGATAAACATAAACGCATTACATGTCAATCCTGTAGAGTAAATCTGTCCAACACTGGCCCTGAACAGCTGTAAGTGCATTAGAGTAGTAAAGGTGACTTTTAAGACACCATGATGCTAATCTGAGCTCTTAAAACAGTCTGTCAGTCAGCATTATCCAGCCCGAGAGCGGAGGATAAATCTCTCTTAATGAGAGTTCGCCGACTAATTAGGTTAAAGCCAGAGAGAGCTTTATCAGCCATTATTAAAATCATCGATTCCAAGTCCTACTCAAAGCTGATTTTAATCTCCTCTCCGTTCTGCGTCTCATTGATTGGTCTTTCTAGAGACGCTCCCGACCGTGATGGAGAGGAGAGAAAGGAGTCACACCTGAACATCAGAGGCCATCGGAATGGAGACACTCAATGATCAACTAACTGGGTTTATATCAAATAGATTTATTGAAACATGATTACTTTTTGAAGTAATACGGCATAAGTATGAGATGCTGTGCAATGTTGTGCATATCGACTCGAAGCAGTGTTCATTTTGCTGACAAATAATTTCCGTCAACGACGAAAACGAGACGATAACTAAATAAAAACTAGTGTTGGATGACAAAAACGATGAGGAAAATCTACTGTCATTTTCGTCAACGAATAAAAACGGGACGAAAATGTTAGGGAGGGACGATTATGGAAGAGATCCAGTCAGAACTGATGTCCTGTGTGATAGATGCACACATTTGAATTGTAACGTGCTGATCTAACCGCGGGAAAACACGCTTCAGAGCGCTTCACAATCAATGAATAGCGCACATTTATGCCAGGTAATTGTTGATGAACTAATGCTGAGGAATAATGACAATGTTTACTTCACAATGTTTATATAGTAATATGTTTTAGACGGTTGTAACAATGCATATTTATCTCCCTCTGCTGCGTTCCAGTTGGTTTTTATTATGCCCTTCACTTGCTAACTTCCCTCCGTCTCATTCACTCGGATGCGTCATTGCTTACGTTGCGTGAGTGCCCACTACTGGAGGAGCATCAGCTATGGCCTGAACTGGAACGTCCTAAGCCCTTGATCACTTGGAATCCACTATGGAGTTGATTTATTATTTATTCTTTTCTTTTACAAAATTGTTTAATGCAGAATTCTATATGTATATAGGTGTGTTTGGGTTGTTTTAAAATGTCTAAATTAATTTTTAAGTTGAATTTTCTTCAGAAATTGGAGGATCTAAAGATAGACATTGGCAAATGGAGGACTCTTCCTCTTTCTATGGTAGGCCGTATAAACGCTGTTAAAATGGTTTCTCTACCTAGATTCTTGTATCTCTTTCAAAATCTTTTTTTAAAACATTAGATTCAATAATCACACCTTTTATCTGGGGCTTTAAAGCCCACAGAATATCAAAAATACATTTGCAGAAATCAAGAGAGAGGGGTGGGCTAGGGCTACCCTGCTTCTTACATTACTATTGGGCAGCAAATGCGAAGGCACTTGTTTATTGGCAAGAGGATTATAATACAGAAATCTCGACTGACACTTCCCCCTGGGTTGCTATTAAAAAAATGCTGTTAAAGGGGTGGTAAAACACATTGTTTTGAAGGCTTGATTGTGTTTGTGGGGTGCACTGTAACATGTGTTAATGCTTCGTGCTATGCTATGTGTTAATAATATAACATCGCGGCAACAACACTCCAGCCTAACTATACCACAACAGCGCCGCGATACAAAATGGCCTCACCCCCCCCATTTAATATTCTCGGAGGAGGGGTTTATGTAAATATTGAGCCTGGTGATGTCACCAACCCTGGAGGAATGTGTGTAGTCGCCTACTGGCCTTTTTGCTGTAGTTCTTAGAAACTGATTTCTTTAAAAGCAAATATCTCCCTTTGCTTTAAACTTTGAACGTTGTAACTTTGCAGATGTTGTTTATGCTAAAGCAGCAACATTACACGCTAGCTTAAGTTAGAATAGTGAAATCGTGGTTTACCACCCCTTTAAAAACTGTTCGCTCCCAGCACTCCTCTTTTCAGCTTCTGTATTGCCTGCATCTGTTAACGTTGATAATTTTATCGTTTCAAACTGTTTGAAAATATGGCATCAAATTAAGAAGGGATGCAGATTACCCGACACTGCTATTTTTGCCCCAGTATATCGCAATCACGCATTTCCCCCCTCTCTCTCAGATGCAACATTCAACATATGGAGGCTGAATGGTATTGTTACCTTAGAGGATTTAAATATTAATAAGCATTTTGCCTCTTTTTCTCAATTAAAAGAGAAATTTTCCCTTCCCACAACACACTTTTTTCGACATTTACAGATTCTAAATGATGTGCGTCATGCAGTGCCTAATTTTGAGTCCCTGCCGGAGGAACAAAGGATGTATAGGCTATTGTTGGGCTTACCTGATTCCAAACATTTGATTTCAGATTTTGTAACTGTGTTTTCTGAAGAAATTAGTCATTCTACGCATTCTTTAAAAGCTGCTTGGGAGGAAGAATTGGGCATACAGATAGGAAATGAAGTGTGGGAGGAGAGCCTTAGCAGGATTCGGTCTTGTTCTATTAATTCTAGGCATCAGTTAATTCAGTTTAAAGTGATGCATAGATTGCACTATTCAAAATCTAAATTACATAGAATTTTTCCCACCATTTTTTCTACGTGTGACCGGTGTAAATCTGCAGAGGGCTCTCTTACCCATCTCTTCTGGACATGGCCTAAACTTTATGATTTTTGATGTGAAATATTGAAGTGGTTTTCTGACATGTACGGTTTTGTGTTTAAGCCTGATCCAGAGATCGCACTATTTGGATTTTCTGTCTCTATGTCAGACTATAATGTCTCTGTACAAAGTACCATTATTTACAGAATGATTGAGTAAGAGCATTGCTAAGAGCATCATTCTAAGACTCTAAGTTCCTCAGTTCAAGAACTGGTTGACCTATATTACTGGAATATTGCACATGGAGAGAGTCCGGTATGGAATTATGGGTAACCTTGATAAATTTTACAATATATGGCAACCATTTCTGGATCATCTTAACAGTGACTCTGATCAGTAATGGAGGGAATAGTATGCTGTCTGCTCTGCCCTACGAAGTGCATTTTTGTTTGTAGTTTATCACTGAAAATGCATAAACGCCCTGGTTGTTCTTAGTTCCCTTTTTATTTTTGTTTTATGTTTTTACTTTTGTTTATTTAACTTTTTATTTTAATTTTTTATTATTAATGGTTGATGAGGATGATGATAATTATTTACCATTTATATTATTATTGCTATTATATTATCATTTATTAATTTGTATTGTATCTTTATTTTTTCTTTACCTTTTTGTAAAATGTTAAAATCCTAATAAAAATACTATTTAAAAAAAAAAAAATGTTTTAAAAAATAATTACATTTACGCATTTGGCAGACGCTGTTATCCAAAGCTTTTATCCTTGCTTGCAGTGCCCTTATTACAGGGACAATCCCCCTGGAGCAACGTGGAGTAAAGTGCCTTGCTCAAGGACACACTGGTGGTGATCACTGGGATCGAACCAGCAACCTTCTGCGTATCAGTTCAGTGATTTAACCCACTGGACCACCATTCAACTCTTAAAGGGTTAGTTCACCCAAAAATGAAAATTCTGTCATTAATTACTCACCCTCATGTCGTTTGACACCCGTAAGACCTCCGTTCATCTTCAGAACACAAATGAAGATATTTTAGTTGAAATCTGATGGCTCTGAAAGGCCTCCATTGGCACAATGCACGGTTCACTCTCAAGACCCTTAAAAGGTACTAAAGACGTCGTTACAAAGTCCATCTCACTACAGTGGTTCTAAAATAACTTTATGAATCGGCGACAATAGTTTTTGTGCGCAAAAAAAACCTAAATAACGACTTATAGTGATGACGATTTCAAAACACGGCCTCATGAAGCTTCGAAGCGTTATGAATCAGTGAGTCGAATCATGATTCGGATCGCGTGTCAAACCATCAAACTGCTGAAATTTGGCGATCCAAACTGCTCATTCGACTCACTGATTCATAACGCTTCGAAGCTTCATGAGGCCGTGTTTTGAAATCGTCATCACTATATAAGTCGTTATTTAGGGTTTTTTTGCGCACAAAAACTATTCTCGCCGATTCATAAAGTTATTTTAGAACCACTGTAGTGAGATGGACTTTGTAACGACGTCTTTAGTACCTTTTAAGAGTCTTGAGAGTGAACCGTGCATTGTGCCAATGGAGGCCTTTCAGAGCCATCAGATTTCAACTAAAATATCTTCATTTGTGTTCTGAAGATGAACGGAGGTCTTACGGTTGTCCAACGACATGAGGGGAAGTAATTAATGACAGAATTTTCATTTTTGGGTGAACTAACCCTTTAATTAAAATATAGTTGTTTGTGGTGGGGTAAATTAAACGCGATATGCGGTGACGTCACATTCGTGTTGCATTGTGGGATATGAAGCTGCCTGAAGCGTACATATGAAGTAGACTCGCTCCCTCTGTCAAAATCAAGGGAGCGAGGGTCTGTCCATATAAACTTCCCTCGTCCACTTCACGAACGCACTTCAAAATGGCGGCAGGGATTCCCCCAAGGGGAAGTGCTAAGGGAAGTTTGCAAGTGCGTGTCTAAAACTGGAGTGGAACGCAGAACTCATCTGAACTTGAATGAGCAGCTGCAACTGCAATAGTAAGGGCGCAGACATTTCAAAATAATAGTATATTGTATAGTGTATTTCGAGCTTGTTTATAATTAAAAGTCATGAATTATATATATACACTTTTTTGGTTACACAATACACAGTATTTAATTTCAATCCTATTTAATTCATAGTCAGGAGGAAAGACTAAGAACAGTATTTGACACATATCATTCAATAAAGTATCAGGGTTTTAATAGTTAACTAAAACCATGCTATTCATTACTTGAAATTAAATAAATGTTAACTGAAATAAAACAATTATAAACTTAAACTTATCTGAAGCTTTATATAACCTGATATACTAACTAAAACAGAAATACAAAATTATAAAAACTATATAGACATTTAAAAAAATAAATAAAAAAAAAGTTGAACTGAGCTCTCTTTTTTTATGTATTTGTAATGTCAAAAACACAATTATTTCAAAATGTCAATTATTATTAATGTAACAATAATGCTTAAATGCTCAATTAATGCATTACAATTTTACTAAACTCATTAGATTTTAGTCGACTAAAACTAAAAACAATTCAGATGACTAAAATATGACTAAAACTAAATGGCATTTTGTCAAAAGACTATGACTAAAACTAAATCAAAATTAACACAGACTCAAAGGGAAAAAACTAAAAGCATCAACCAAATGCATGTGTGATATAATGCTAATATATTGCTTTATAATAGCCTTGCGATTCAACAAATATAATGCCATGCAGCTTTCTAACATCCCTGATGACCAACAAGCAAAAATACCAGAAATCCAAAAAAGGATACACACCTCTTTTCTCTCTTTCAGATTCGTTAGCATCACAATAGTGGCTGATTTCTGTTCCCATATCATTCTCCAGAAATCTGCGGCCGTGTCCTGTTTCGGACCTGAAACACAGAGGTCATCTTATCGAGTTGAATTATGTAGCTACTGAAACCGCACATATGTGTGGCTGCTCACCAAGTCTTATTTTTAAATTCAGATGCACTCACCTTGTGCTGCAATGAACTTATTCTTATCTTTATAACCCTGGGGAAACAGGTTATGAAACCAACATTTAGAAAATAACTTTAACACTTTATTTGAATGGCAAAATAGAGTGAACATATTGGTAAAACTTTACTATGTATAATATATTATATTCATAATGTAAGTCATAAATAATCATAACCAAAGGTAAAATGCATTATAATATTTGCAGATTCTGAAATTGGTTTGACGTGTTTTAATGCATTATACTTTATAAAGGTGTAACAATTAATAGATAAGTATTATAATGTATTATCAATGTGGTTATAATTATTCATAGAGATAAGGTGCATTACAAGGCATAATTAATGGATTTTTATAATGCACTTTATATATTTAAGTAAAGTATTACCAAAATGTTTTGCTCTGATAACAATTGTATTTTGAACAAGAAATACATGTTTGAACATTATTATTCTTGTCATTTTATTATTTAAAATAAAATAGTAAATTCTGTACAATTCTGACAATAGAGTACTGCAGGCGTGATCAGGTTTTATAATAGCATTTTTCATTTTAAGAGTAAAATAAGGTCTGTGGTGGTAAACATAACTTGACTATACTCACACTCACAACATAAACTACACACACTCACAACCCAAATGTTGTTATTTAATTAGAAACATAACAGCTTCAACATTTGTTATGGGTTTGTGTTGTATGGTCAACTTATGTTTACCACAGATTATATTACTCATAAATTGAAAACCCTCACTATAAAACCCCCTAGGAATTTCTCCAGGAAACTAGTGGCGAGTTAGTCTTCTGACTTTGACGTCGCGACTGCAGCGCTCTCTTTCTCTGTCGACTTGATCGCAGTGCATTGACACATTTTACGGCATGGCAAATCACTTACGTCAATATATGATGCATTGACATAATCTGAAAATGGGACCCCATCGATCGGTGTTAAAATCACTCTGGAATGATCATCTGGATAACAGGAAAGTCAAAAAAGGTTGTTTATTATTTCTAAACATAGACACAGATTTGATTGCTCCTTCTCAGGCCTTAAGTGAGTTTGTGATATAACTTCTAAACAGAAAATGTACAAGAAAAAATATTTGAAAAATAAAAGTAAAAGAGTGAAATTACATGGATGTGGGCACAAGGAACTGAAAGTGATCAATGCTGCATTTAGAGAAGTTGAGATTAGTGAGGATGAGGGTGTTTGTGAGGGTGGCAGCAGGATTGAGGCAAAATTTCAGTGTGATATCACAAGAAAATTAGATGAGCTGATGTCCAAACATGTATGGCTCATTAACATCAAATATACGGGGATGAAAGCCGCTCAGATATTTATTCCTGCCCATTTCTCCTGCATGCAAAATGTTGATTATGAGAACTGGTTGTTTGCTTACCATATAATCTACCAAGACCGTAATGTGTGTTAGGAGTAGCTTGCTGTATGTTGTTAGGACATAATCAATGATATTCGCTTCACCTGTGACTTTTCATAATGTCTTTACAGCCGAAACAATATGTATTGTATAAAGTGCCATATAAATAAAGGTGACTTGACTTGAACAGATGAAAAGACAAAGAGAAAAAGAGAGATTTCTGGATGGATGGATGGGTGGGTGGGTTGGATGGATGGATGGATGGATGGTAGGGTGGGTTGGATGGATGGATGGGTGGATTGGATGGATGGATGGATGGTAGGGTGGGTTGGACGGATGGAATGGGTGGGTGGGTTGTATGGATGGATGGATGGATGGGTGGGTTGGATGGATGGTTGGGTGGGTGGGTTGGATGGATGGATGGATGGATGGGTGGGTTGGATGGATGGTTGGGTGGGTGGGTTGGATGGATGGATGGATGGATGGATGGATGGATGGGTGGGTTGGATGGATGGTTGGGTGGGTGGGTTGGATGGATGGGTGGGAGTGGATGGATGGATGGGTGGGTGGGTTGGATGGATGGATAGTAGGGTGGGTAATTATTATAATGTTAAGGTGTATTATAGTATTATAAGTATTATAATGTTAATGGATGGATGGATGAATGAATGGATGGATGGATGGATGGATGGATGGATGGGTGGATGGATGGATGGATGGATGGATGGATGGATGGATGGATGGATGGATGGGTGGGTTGGATGGATGGTTGGGTGGGTGGGTTGGATGGATGGATGGTCGGTAGGGTGGGTGGGTTGGATGATGGATGGATGGATGGATGGATGGATGGATGGATGGATGGATGGGTGGGTGGGTTGGATGGATGGTTGGTTGGTTGGGTAGGATGGATGGATGGATGAGTCGGTGGATGGGTGGGAGTTTGGGTTGGTGGATGAATGGATGGATGGATGGGTGGGTGGTTGGACAGATGGTTGAATGGATGGATGGGTGGGTGGGTGGTTGGATAGATGGATGGACGGACAGGTGGGTGAATGGATGGATGGATGGATGGA
This sequence comes from Gobio gobio, assembly GCF_949357685.1. Taxonomy (NCBI): domain Eukaryota; kingdom Metazoa; phylum Chordata; class Actinopteri; order Cypriniformes; family Gobionidae; genus Gobio; species Gobio gobio. The sequence continues at coordinate 7,843,780 of NC_137113.1, read as the reverse complement.
TGGGTTGGGTGGGTTGGATGGATGGATGGATGGATGGATGGGTGGGCGGTTGGATGGATGGATGGATGGATGGATGGATGGATGGATGGATGGATGGATGGACGGACGGACAGGTGGGTGAATGGATGGGTGGATGGGTTGGACGGACGGATGGGTGGGTGGATGGATGGATGGAACATTCAAACATGAAAATATCTTAATAGAAATAAATAATCAACTATTTGAATGTACATGGACTAATATAGTAATGTAACAAAGCCTGTTAATACTATTATTACAATTCAGTAAAAACACAAACAAAAGGCAAGAAAACATAAAGAGAGATTTCTTACATGGTAAGATGTTTGGATATCTGTTCTTCTCCTTGTTTTCTTCTTTATTGGCCTCTTCACATGTTCCTTGGGTCGAACCCCCTGGTAATGACTGTCAACAATACAAACCTAACATGTTAACAACACTAAACCAATGGCCATCCCACCATAAGCACACGTGATCTTGGATGCGGCGTCAAATAGAGCTGGATGGGAAGAACAGATGCCCTCTGCATTATACTTGTGACTTTGCACATGTTGCGAAACGGTGCGTATTGTGATTTACGTGTATATTGCACTCTCTTGTCTCTACACAAATGCATTGTTGTGGATCACGCAGCTGAGATAGTCACCCATCACTAAACTTAAAAATGACTTGATTTAATTTAACTGAATTGCACTTGAATTGTTACCAACCACATTAGTTCTTAAAGAATTGTGTATTTGAGCAAAACTGATCATGCTGTTCGAATTCCCACCAAACTTGTCGTTTTGTTATTGCTGAAAATGAATGATATTACTGACGCTTTGTTCCTGTATGTATAGGCCATTGTTTAACCAGCAGAGCCTCTTCCATTCCGACTTAAATAGTTTAAGTGGCCATTAAGATTGTTGAGCATAAACATCGTTTCCATGGGACAGAAAATTCACATGGTTCATTCAGTGTTCCTGAATCACAGGCCTGTGAGAGGAGTGAATCTTGAATCATGCGTCTAAAAGCAGAGAGGGGCATTCTCGAATGAGTCAAGGCCTGATGACTCCTCAACATCTTAATTCCAGTAATTCTCAGTGGGAAATGAGAGCAGTTGAGCCATCAGCAAATGTGGAAGGATATCTGCTGATCCACATGAATGCGCCCGAGTGTTTCTGTTAATAACAGCACGATAATGCAGCATCAGCTTCTTTACGAGCCACAAGCGAAATAACCGCTAAACTTTCAGCAACAGTGATGTAATCAGTGTAAACAATAATAATGAGCTACAGCACTTGCAGACGGGATCTAGTTTTGTATTTATTTTTATAAATTCTATGACTGGTGTTGAAATAATTGACACCGAGTTACCAATAAAATGAAAACTAACACGCTACTATAATACATGAATAAATATGAAATTAAATATTAAGTTAATGACATTCAGCCTTCAATGATTTCTCAATTAATTAACTAGCATTGTCTTGCATCATTATTAAATAACATATTAAAACTGATTGATGCTGTTGAGATTCAGATTTTGTCTTAGCTGACTAAATTTGTGTCACTGGAAAATTAGTATGCTGTGAAACACACTACTAGAAATATCAAATCAAATATTACATATAATTAAAGGCCCTTTGCTTCAATGCTTTCTCAAATAAATAACTAGGATTGTCTTCATTGCATCATTAAATAATATATATATATTTTCAATATCATATTTGATTGAAGGACTAATTAAAGCTACTAAAGTCATGAGTGTTTTTCTTGTCAATATGATTGTATTTTTGACATTTTTGACCATGAACATACAACCTTAAAATACAACATAAAAACTCACATTATACTCTTCCCGGAAGAGTTTCCCATCATCGGCCGAGCGTATCCGATACTCTTCTTCCAAGTTGTCTACAGGGATGGGGAAATACGTTTTGGATGTGGAAGGGGATCTTGGCAGTAAGACCACCGTCTGTTGCTCTGTAGAGGAAAGCGGTAAATTAATGTTAAAGACAATCACTTGAAAAGTGATGAATCTTTAGGAGATGCAACATTGTATGTGAATTCAAAACAACGTTTACTTCAACACCTCACCAAATGAGATACACCACACATGCAATTTGATTGCCAGATGGCATTCCGTCACTTTTAGTGCAAAAATAACTCTCTTGCTGCATTCTATATAGAACTGCTATAGAAACGTTCACACCTTGATTGCTATTTGAGGACAGCACTGCTATTTCCTGACCTTTTATATTCTGTCTTTCATTGTTGTTGTTGTGTTTGTGTGTGTGGTCCTGGCAACTACATTATGGGGACAACATTTTCCCACAAAGATGCAATATCCGAAATCCTTGTGGGGACATTTTTGGTCCGCATGAGGAAAACATATTAAGTGATTTTTTTGTAATATTTAAAAATGCAGATAATGTTGTGTAATGGGTAGGTTTAGGGGTAGGGTTAGTGTAAGGGGAGAGACTATGCAGTTTGTCCAGTATAAATATCATTATGTCTGTAGAAAGGGCTCATAAAACATGAAAACTCTCTGTCTGTCTGTGTGTGTGTGTGTGTGTGTGTGTGTGTGTCTCTGTGTGTGTGTGTGTGTGTGTGTGTGTGTGTGTGTGTGTGTGTGTGTGTGTGTGTGTGTGTGTGTGTGTGTGTGTGTGTGTGTGTGTGTGTGTGTGTGTGTGTGTGTGTGTGTGTGTGTGTGTGTGTGTGTGTATACATAGATTTGGTCTGAATCATCAATCATGATTGGGTTTGATACTAGGGTAGACTGCCAGTAAAAATGCTCTGTTTACATCTCTATTTTTGAATTCCATAATTCAGACCCAAAAAAAGTCCTTCCTAAATATATAACAGGACACTGTTAAAGGTGCACTATGTAACAATTTTTCAGCAAAATATCCAAAAACCACTAGGCCAGTGTTATATTTTTTTTCAGTTGAGTACTTACAATATCCCAAATGTTTCCAACTATTTGTAAATCGTGAGAAATTGTTATTTTAACCAAGGAACCGGGACGTGTGAGGGAGTCGCCTGTCGATTCACCCTTCGCCGGGAGTTTGATTGACATGCGATCTGACCAATCATAATCCGCCATTTGCCGAATCCGCCATTTTTTTGTTCGACAAAGCAGTCAAGAGAGTTCGTAGATTAACGTTGGTGGACTTGAACTTGGTCCGCGGTTGAAACAACATTCCTTCTGAAGTCCTTTCATGTTTATTTGATACTTTAAATTAACTAGAAGGAAGAGATGATCAGTTCACAAGCAGCTTTAACTGAGGCGCTACAGTGACCTGTCACCACACATTAAAGAGCCACAGGCAACCTCTAGTGGACGGAAAAGTTACATAGTGCACCTTTAAATACATTTTTATTAAAAAAATATCATGTCAAACCTACGGTCACAGTTTTGTCACCCAGGAAAACATGCTATGGGGCCATTCACACAGAACACACTTTTCCATTAAACTGCACTATTTTTCCATTGTTTTTCAATGTAAACATGCACTAGACTGACGTCTTTAGCCGTTGCGCTCCCGTCTCGTGTCTTTTGCAGCATCTTGCGCATGACACGGCATTCTAAAAATGTGGCACTCAAGTTACAAAAAGTTCAACGTGTCTCTAGACCTTCTGCTTTTTTACGTTCCAATGGCCAATGACCGATTTCAACAGGAAAAACGCATTCTGTGTGAACCGGCTCTAACACCATAATTGTATTTTTCAGGAAATACACACAGCATATGCATACTGTATATGCTTCATAAACGCAAATGACCCTTGTAGCACCGAAAGAAACCCACAACCATTGGGTTAGAGGTTAGAGAGGGTGAGATGTTAGTTTAGACATCCATGCCTGTTCATGAGACACAACATATACCTGACCTTCTGATGGCCAGCCAAGATCATCCTCATCCTCATCATCCTTATCATCATCATCATCATCATTATCCACATCTATATATTCCTCTATACAACACACACATAATGACTGGTGTTACTCAGTTGTAAAGCGTTTAGACTTTAAAATGAATAAATGCAAAAATAATGCAGATACCATTTGTACTACAAAACATTTAAAGTCATTGGAAGTAGTAGATTTAATTAGGTTAGTTAATAAATACAACTATAAAATTGAAGTTAAGTGGTGCTTGCCATGCAAATGTCACTAGCTATGTTTCTATCCAAAGTCGCGAATGTAATTTATGCGCAAAAATGCAATATCGCATAAAACATTTGCGGTGTCATAAAACAAACGGTGAGTCGAAGAGAACATAATCGTTTTTTCCGGATAAATTACCGCTTAAAAAATCACTAAGAAGCCACCATATATAACCATTTTCGTATATAATCAATTATTAATCTCAGAGAAACTTGAGCGTCTCAATAAACTTGTTGTCATGTTTTCAGAGGCAGATGTGCTGTTTGGGAACGCAGTCATGTTAGACAGTTCCAGGAGGGAAATATACCGAGCATCTTTGACAACAGACTTCTGAATGACCAAAACAGCATTTCAGATGCGGCGCAAACAAGATTTTTCCGCTGGTAAGTACAGTTATGCTGTTTTATCGCGAAAGTCACAGATTTGTTTTATGCGCATCAAGGAATTTATTCGGTAAATGCAATTCCATCGTAGTTTATGTGCATGTTTTCGTATCGGACTCAAACGCATACGTTTTTTCCGCGCATTTTTGGAATTTATTTACATTTAAATTTATGCATTACGCTTTTATCCAAAGTGACTTACAGTGCCCTTATTACAGGGAGCAACATGGAGTAAAGTGCCTTGCTCCAGGACACACTGGTGGTGACCGCTGGGATCGAACCAGCAACCTTCTGCATATCAGTTCCATGGTTTAACCCACTGGACCACCATCTCACATTTATGCACATCTTGGCGTTTCCATTCATCATTTTTTGATGCGATATAAAAGCATAAAAATAGGTGGATGGAAACATAGCTACTGTCACAATGCTAGGGTGCTGCTATGGGGTTGCTATGGAGTTGTGGGTGGTTGCTTTGTGGTTTCCTACTGACTCAAATCAAAACTCTCTAAATTAGTCTCAGCGACTTTCTGATCTGTTTCGGGTTTCAAGTAACACAATTCTAACTATGAGTAATATAAGTGTTTTTCTGCGTGTTTGCAGACTTAAACACTACCGTTCAAAGGTTTGGGGTCAGTTAGATTGACATTTTTTCAAATAAATTGATACTTTTATTCAGCAAGGACGCATTAAATTGATCAAAAATGACAGTGAAGACATTTTTAATACTACAAAAAAACATTGATATTAATAAGAAATGTTTCTTGAGCAGCAAATCAGCATATTAGAATGATTTCTGAAGGATCATGTGACACTGAAGACTGGAGTTATGATCACAGGAATAAATTACATTTTACAATATATTCACATAGAAAACACATATTTTCATTTGTAAATTAATACTGTTTTTACTGAATGGTAGTGTACATCAAAGAGACAAACAAATGGTGGCACGAAGAGCAAGAGAAAGTTGGTAAACCACTTCCTTTATACAGGTGTGACGTTCACCTCTGAACACTGAAACAATCGCTGATATTTAAATGTTAATATGCTGACTGGACTGAACACAGTCCATGTCCTTTAACACTCAAACTTTTCCTGCATGTATTGAGCTTGTCGTCTCTCGTCTTGGCTAACGGAATATTCCTTGAGAGAGATTTCCGTCAGGATAATAGGAGAAATAGTGCAGAGGAAGTCGATTACATAAATCTGCAAGACCTTCGACAAGACACACAATCTGTGGCGACAATCTGACCCTATTTTGCAGGGGATCGTGGCAATCTGAGATTCTGGAGACTAAATCCAAAGTTTGCTCTGTCTAAGAATCACAACCCTAGTTTTACAGAGACCTCTTTAGTGATGTCTTTCCTATGGCTAACCATGAGCCACAGCTTTTGTGTCAAACAAGCAAACTCTAATTAAAGCAAACAGGAACGTATGTTGAAAGAAGAAACGTCTTCCTCTTTCGCATTGTTTAAGTCATGTTTGAATATTTTTGAGGAAATATTGATAATGGAAACGGCATATTGTTTCCGCTTACATCTTTGTATCCATGCAACAAAACAATACACAGAGTTTAGCCAAAGTTTAATATTCCCTCACTAATATTAAACTAGAAAAGAAAAAGTGTGTCAAGACAACATTTGCTGTTGGCTGACAAAGTCTAGCCTGAAAAATGTTTACTCTCTAACCAACTTTTAAATCTGTTCTGAAAATATAACAAAAATAAGCCATGAAGAAGAAGACGTTTGTGAAATAACAATGTGTTATCTTTGTAAACCTAACAGAAAAATTCAGAAAAATGTATTGCAATTAATGGTTTGGTTTTCCATTGTCAACATCGGGGATGCAGATGACAACATTCCTCAAAAATCAGCATAATATTATCCATAATCCACAGGCAAAATGAACTTTTTAGGCAATTGCAGAGTCGTTCTGTACAGAATAACACGTGTAGCACACGGACACGCTCACATCCTGCTTTCTTATGCCGCACACAACATCTTGAGGCAACAGGAAGCTGAATATAGCATGTTTGATAAAGTGAAACTTGCCAAGATGTCTCACTTTACAACAGAGTGTCCACCACTTACAGTGTTCATCCAATCTTAAACAGCTGACAGATTCAGAGCGGATAAAGAAACCGTTTACCTTGCTCCTCCAGGATGCCATTTGGTACTTTCTTGTCGACGGCTGTAATGACAGCTTTCCTCTGGTTTTTCAACCTGAAAGACAAAAAAGAAAAGGAGGGTTGAACATATCAGGGAAAGACGATATATCACAAACCCAAGTCTTCAAGTTTGTCTCACCAACGAAAACTTGAGCTCTTTTTCATCAGAGGTGCTGTTTCTCCACGGACACACGTTACACAATACACTCTCTACCGCTAGAACCATGCAAAAATCTGTGGGTTTACTTCTATGTATGAATAAATATATGAGTGTGTGTGTGACAGCATGTCTCAGTTCCTGTCCCTGCCCTTAATCAGATAGGGCGGAGCTAGTGAGCATGACAGACTCACAGTTTTTAACTCACAGTGTTTGTGTGCGTGTATATTTGTGCCATACCTGAGGCAAAACCAGGTCAGCAACCCAAGAAAAAGCACCAAGACGGACAGCACCAGCAGTATGGGCAGGATGTGTGAGATGTCCGGGTCCTCTAAAGGAAGAAGGAGAGGCAGTCAAACCCACAGTGAACAAAAGAACAGGAAACTGGCCCACGAACAGAGCCGCTGGAGCTGCTCCGGCGCTGAGCGTTTAAGTGAGGTATGGCAGCCAGTCAAGCCAAGGCATTATTAGTGATTTAATAGAGAGCCTGGTGCTGTTTTGACTGCGAGGATAAGCATCGCTCATTCATTTAACAGCAGGTTTGACATGAAACACCCGCTAAACCCCGCAATCAGCACTTTACTGCTGCCCAAATCACAGGCTGCCTAATCCACCGCAGATTTAACACAAATCCACGCGGCCACGCTAATGCTTACGTAATGCATAAACACTGACAGTGACCAGGGAGGATTCGAATTTCATCTCGCTGGGAAAAGTTATACAACTACAAAAGCTGGTCACAGTATTGGTGGGTTCACATTTTGACCACTGAGTATACATGACTTTTCCGGTTATTTGTGAGTAATACCTACATTTTGGGGAATATAAATTTTAAAATGTCTGAAAATGTCTCAAATTTAAAAAAAAAAATATTTAAACAGTAATGCACTGTAGAAAACAATGCATTCTGGGCGATAGAAGTTTCATTTGTTATGTATATACACAAAAAATTAAGCTTTTTTTAAGACTTACGCATTTCAACTAATAGTAAAATTCCATAAATTTGAATATTTTAACTAACTGTCACCCCCCCTTTTTGAGAATGCACATGAAAATGCACTATCCAAACTTAAAGGGCTGTAATTCAAGAATGCTTTGGAATATAGACCAAAGTTTGGTCTCATTTTAAAGAAGACACTCTGCAGATTATTGCAATACAAAATATGAAAGTATGAAAAAGTTATGGAAGTTTAAATTTACTGTAAATGAAAAATTCTGTACTAAATAATTTTTATTTCATATAAAATATATATTTTACAAAAAATGTTTTACTCTAAAATTACAATAAGATCAAAGCCATATGTCTAACCAAGTTGTGTTCCAAATTTGAAGTTGATATCACAAAAATTGAAGTTCCCATGAGATTTTGTTTAGGCGCTAAACCAAAAATAGCCACTGGTTGCCATTCAAATTCCATTGATTGTTTTTTGATGCATTTTCCTGTACATTTCTGTCCAAATATCCCTTCCATCTCAAAACAGTCACCAAATATGGACCCTTTCGACAATATGTGTTTTGTCAAGATTGGAAAAGATTTTGATTATAAAGTAGTTAAAATAATTGTTGTAATATGAAACATGATACCGCCCACTAGGGGAGGAGCCCGCTAGAATAATTTAGAATAACGTTTCCATGGTAACACAATGTCCGATTTCAAAAACGGTTTTCATAGGATGAATTTTGAGTTTGTAAGCTTTCAAATGATACCTAATTTATGACAGTTACTTAAATATATGATACGAAAAAAGGCGATCAAAAAAAGAGCACCAGGCGTCCCACCTGTGGGATGGTGACAGTTGAGGGGTTAATTGAATCACTGAACAATCCTTAATCAATTATTCAATTAAAACATGTAAGAATTATTCAATTACATTTGATAGAATTTTACTATTAATTGAAATGTATAAATCTTCAAAAAAAGGCATGTAGAACTTTTTTTTTGAGCTACAGGAACAAATTGAACATGAATTTGCAGTAAAAACAAATTTTTCATTTGCAAAAAAACAAGAACCCTCCTTCAGTGCCATACTTTGTTTTTAATGTATGTATGAAATAAGGTGACATCATCTAGCGCCACCTTGAGTGAAACAACTGTATCACAGGGACCTGTTTTCACACAAGACAGTGACAAAATCAAGCATTCTGCGTTAGTTCAGGCAGGCCACGTAGTCAAGCTCCGCTATCAGCTGATTGGAAAAATTCCAACCCCACCTGTATCAGCTGATCCGATTCCTATGCACTCAATTGACCTATCGGTAAGGGATAGGTTACCCCCCCCCCCAGACCCCCCCTTAGTTACTGTTGCTAACTCGGACAAACAAACGGAGTTGCTATATCTTTCAATGACAGTTGTCAGTATGAAAACCTTATCCCAAGATGTTTCTGGACACAGAATGTAGCGTATATCCCGTCCGAATGAAGGCCAAACTTTACTGATGGTTTATCAAGTTTATTATGTCATTTTTACTCCAAAAAATCATCGTAAGAGCTGAACAAACAAAAGCATAAGAAGTGCGCATTAACGTCTCATTCTAAATCTATCTCTCTCCGTTGCATTACCATTAACATACACAGCAAATCACACAAAAACACTAATACATTCTGTGTCCAGAAACATCTTGGGATAACAGTAAACAAACACAGAGCTTATGACTTTTCAGGGGTGCAGTTAATAACTGGTAAACTTTGTATCTGCAAAACAACTCTGATAAACTGCGTGCAAGCTCTCCCTTTCACTACCCATAGACTATAATATCCATCAAAATAGGAGTCTTCCTTAGTAGGACAGATAATGTAGACCTTAAACATATCTAAAATTTAATTAATTTAAACTGAAATGTAGACCTTCGTCTTTTTGACCTACAGTGTTACATGACGTGAGAACAGTTAATTATTTCGGTTTGTATGTTAGCAGGGACTTTAATCGTAACTTAACGAGAGTATGACAAACAGAAAATCCTCTCAGGATCCCTGGAATCAGTGCTACAGTACCTCAGGCACGACATTTTAGTTTTTTGTAGCATAAACACCATCAAACCGATCAGAGCTTCGGTTTTTCCAATGTTTCTCTATGGCGCTGACACCTAAAGATGTCCGAGTTCCGGTCCCAGCGCAACTGATACTCAACTGCATTCGAGGAGAGGGGCTTAGCGATAGGTCAGTTGGCAACTCTCAAACAGTGCGCCTTACTTAAGCGTAGCTTCATTTCAATCTGCCTGCTTGGCTGTTTCTGCTGCACGCTGCTTTGCGACCCACCTCAACCCCAGCTCCTCCTTAAACTGTGTTTGACGTAATCAATGTCATTCTGTTGTCATTGATGCATACGCTGTTCTAAATGGGGGATTTCGCTGCCCTCCCAGTAAAAAAATTGGGAGGTTGTCCCCGGAATCTGCTGCTGTTCCCTGTCTTGGCTTTCCATTGAGCTCATGATGCCAATAAGAAGTTGACTAAAAGTTTGTCTATGGTGTTTTTGACTTAAGTGGACCTGACTGAAATGAATATAAAACAAGAAAAAAAATACGGGAAAAAACGGATGGATCGATGGATCATTTGATTGCAAAATGATACCATAGACCCTTTTTCAGTTAGTAAACTTTGTGACGTTTTTTTGTGGGCGACGCGTAGCTGGAGGCAGAAGGATTCCCCTGATGGCTTCACTAACACTAGCCAGCAAGTGTTTTTAAGGTGAGCTTGTTTATAAAATGACTGGAGTAATTGTATCTGAATATGTAAGGCCACTCTCTGTCCGGGACCGTGACTGTTATTTTAAAAAGTTAACCTTAACGGACAGAACCAGATAGACCTACCCGTACACGCTCACTCAATGGACGATCTGACAGCATTACCTCTGGTTGAGCATTACACCCAGGGCCGGCCCGCGGCATAGACAGAATAGGCAAATGCTTATTTTTACCTTAAACTTTATGAAAGCAGCTGTTCTGGTCACTCAGTGTGATTTTATAAAAAAAATCATGTCAGTTTTTTATAAACACATATCGCTTTTTTAATAACCTAATGCGTTTACTCTACTGTTGTGCAGTTTTAAGAGGATATAGGGCATTTTTTTAATGTTTTTGCCGACATTAGTAATGATACTTATATACAGGTTTATTTAAAATAGCAACATTTTTTTGTAAAATTCACATTAAATATCTGAATTTCTCAGTTTAGGCACTTCATGGTGAAAACATGAATGTGCATAGTTTAGATCGTTAGATGCCTATAACTATGTGCTAAATGGACACGTACAAGACTTAAAACACACAGATTTAACAGATGAGTTTTGTGTCGTACGATCCGAAGTTCTGCCTAGCCAGCACCTGAACACACACTCACTCCAGTCCGCTCGTTTTATTGCGTTTAACCACAGCTGTCGTGGTGTTTTTGTCTGGCAGTAGCAGCAGGTATGCGGTAAAATTTCAATTTGGAGTCTGTACTCTGTCGATCCTGGCACCCAAAAACACAACAAGATGACATGTTGAGCTCAGACTCCAGTTTTTCCTTTGTTTTGTTTTGTGACGTCGGCGCAAAAAGGGTCTATGGCCAATATAAGACACTCTAAAGATAGTATTTCATTATGAATTTAACTTCAGTGAAGGTAAAATTGCTAGATAAAATAGTTTGTGTGTATGATAAATGTGATACTCTGCATTTAGAATTGTTTAGAGAGTTTAGAGAGAAAAAAACAGGAATGCTTATTTCATAATTATTAGTAGTATTAGTATTATTATCATCATCATCATCAACTATAAATAATGAGCACTTACCACTGCCATTGGTATCTGTTGAGTTGGATGCGTCTATATGTGGAGCTTCAGTTACGAAAAAAACAAGGAGCATTGTGTCTGCAAGAGAAGAAGAGAGCATATCAGTAAATTATTTAGAAATATGCAGATCATTTCCTTACTAAATGTGACTACATTACAGTCTAATCAAAAACAACCGAGCAGAAAGATAAACAGCACTGTTTCGCTTCCTTTCCACTAGATGTCACCAGAGTCATTTAAATACAGTTCCAGTACAAACGCATCTCTGTACTGACATTTAAACCATACGGCTAGATGCAAACTCTTAATAGATTAGACATGATTATTTATGTTGGAGGGATTTAAGGTGCACATATGTTACACAAAATATAAAGTGGGTTAAAATAAAACCCTAATCTGAATTAATCTGTGAATTTAGAGGTGTTAAAAGGCTCATCTGATGCTTAATCTACTCATTATTAAACCTGAAAGTGTATTTTTTGGGAAAAGCAGATTATTTACTGTTGCCCATCAGCTGTGTCTGCCGTTCCCCCTAATCTGCATATCACGTGATCGACACATTTAGCAAAGGCAGAAGAGAAGATCTCTCCTCAGGATTTGCTCTCATTACTCAAACGGTGCATGAAAAGTTATGCATCATACTTTTGGTTAGGGGTATATATTTAAAATCCCTAACCCATAGTAAAAGTAAAAGTGATGCTTGATAAATACACAGAGAGTGATAGTGTGTGTGCTAGCGAAAGTAGGCCGGTCTCTATCTTCCTCTCTATCTGGAGGCCAGATGTCGTGGGCTACTTCTGGACGGGAAAAGCCACGAGAATTGATTCAGTCTCAGTTCTGCTATCAGCGCTGCTCGAGAGAGATAAGACACTCCACAAAACACCCACGCACAGCCGCTGATGCTCTTCATTGACAAAATGAAGTGGGTGATGCCGCTAATTCACTAAACCAGCACAATGCATATATAACAGACACCGGTTACAGACAAAGCCCTGCGGTCCTGCAGTGCAAACCACTCAACGCTAGAGAGAATCCTGGAGGTGTTCAGACTCCAAGACTGACAAAATATCAGCAAAAGTAGGGGAGTTCAAACAGTGTCAGTCTAAACTATTTCAGACAATTATTGCATTGCATGATTAAACGTTTGAATGCAAAGTATCTAATTTAAATAAATAACATGCTGATTTTACTTCACTCATTTCTGGTCTGACCGTGCATAATTCATCATTAGTGTAGGTTATGTCACAGATACACTATACTGTTTAAAATATTTGTTAAATGTTTTTAAAAGACATCTCTTTATATTCACCAAGGCTGCATTTATTTGCTCATTGTAATATTGTGAAATATTATTATAATTTAAAATAACTCTTTTCTATTTGAATATACTTTAAAATGTAATTTATTCTGGTGATCATAGAAGAGTTTTCAGCATCATTACTCCAGTCTTCAGTGTCACATGATCCTTCAGAAATCATGCTAATATGATGATTTGCTGCTCAATTAACATTTATGATTATTATCAATTAATTGAAATGAGTTGTGCTGCTTAATATTTTTATGGAAACCATGATGCAATTATTTGATGAATTTGAAAGTTCAAAAGAACAGCATTTATTTGAAATAAAAATATGTTGTAACATTATTTATATATGTCCTTACAGTCACTTTTGATCAAATTAATCCATTCTTTCTGTATAAGTTATTAATTTCTATTTATTTATTTATTATTAATTAATTAATTATTACTATTATTGATCATTATAAATAGGGCCGTCAAATTGATTAATCATCCAAAATAAAAGTTTGTGTTTACATAATATATGTGTGTACTGTGTATAATTATGCATATTTGAGTACACACACACGTATATATTTAAGAAATATTTGCATGTATATACTGTATTATTTATATTATATATATAAATGTTAATGTTATATATAAAATTATTATTATATAAAATATTTTTATATAAATATAAAATATTTTTCTTAAATATATACATACATGTGTGCATTTATATAAACATAACAATTATACCCAGTACACACATATATTATGTAAACACAAACTTTTATTTTGGATGTGATTAATCGATTTGATAGCACTATAAATGCATTATGATTTATTATAAATAATAAATAAATACTTATTATAAATTAACAATTATAATGTATTAATTATTTATTGATGTAATTTATTATTCTATTTATTTATCTATTTATTCATTTCATATTTAATTTATTTTAATGATTAAAATCTTACTGACCTCAAACTTTTAGAGTATAATACATTAAATCCAGATTAAAAAAAGACATCTTAAACCAGTCTAAAACGATTTGCTGGTCTCCTTGTCTGACTACTTGAAAAGTTCCCTTTGAAACCAGCCACAAAACAACACCATAAACATTAGCTTGTCACATCACATGACTACATGTGAACTGCAAAAAAATATTCATAAATTTAAATAGTAATAACGGAGAGTTACTGCTCCCAAAAAAATACACTTTCCTTTATACATTTATACTTTTCCAAAAATCCTGATTATGAAAGAAAAAAAAAACAAGTTAATGGACATTTTTTCTCAACTACTTTGTGTTGCATTATCAGCGTACACCAGGCGTTCTCCCTGGTAACCTCACAGACTGCATCATTCATCAGGCGGGGTTTGAAATAAAGTGCTCTCTGCATTAGCCGCTGTGATAAACCGTGATCAAATGCTACATTTTTCGATAGTATCCCGGCGCATACTGGAGTCCGGACAGCAGCAGAGCATTTGAGTCCATACAGTATCCCACGGCAATTAATACAGACCTGTGAGCTGCCTGCAGCGGCAGAAAGACTGATGGGAGCATTCTAATGAGAAGAAATGACCCTCCCCGTTTCCTGCGGTATGGGGCCGATAGCCAAGCCCGGGGAAACGAGTGCACAGGTAAGCATGAATATATTCCGTAGCGTGCATATGGACTGCATCCGAGTGAATGCATGCAGATGAACAGAATCGTGTGATTTAGCATATGCTTTTTATCCAGAGGGACGTTATGTCTCAGTGGAGATACATGGGGTAAGATGTATTGTTCAAGGGCAAAGTGGGGACAAGTTTTCCTCAGAGACAGCACTGTTTACACACACACACACACACACACACACACACACACACACACACACACACACACACACACTGCTGTGTTTTTGCTAGGACACAGTAGGAAACTGTTAAAGTAAGTGGGGCAAATCAGTGACACACATAAATCTTGTGTAGCCACACTTTACTGCAGGCAAATGGGTCTGACAAACCTGTGTCTCTCAGTCTTGAGTGTTAATAGACTGTGGGAAGCTTCTTTAAAGATAGAGTTCACCTCAAAAATGAAAATTCAGTCATCATTTACTCACCCTCATGATGTACCAAATCATTTCTTCCATGGAATAATACAGGGAATATGTCTGTTTTCCGTACAATGACAGTGAATGGAGACAAAACAACAAAAAAGCAACAAAATCATTGTGTGCGCAGAAAAATCATATTAGAGTGATTTCTGAAGGATCATGTGACACTGAAGACTGGAGTAATGATGCTGAAAATTCAGCTTTGATCACAGGAATAAATTACATTTTAATATATTCAAATAGAAAAGTTTTTAAAAAATTTTAAAATTATTTCACAATTTTAACTGACTGTATGTTTGACTGTATTTTTGATTTAATAAATGCAGCCTTGGTGAGCAGAAGGTAAACTGGTAGTGTATATAATAAATAGTTTTACAAAATCAACATTACAATTCACAGCATTAAAATACTCATGTTTTTATTTTTTAAAAGATTATATTTAGATTAAGCAACACAGATGATGGTAAAGGTAATCTAAATCCCCTTAAAATATAGGATTTTAACATGCACAATTAAACGTTTATTATAAAAAATGTTTTAAAAATCTTATGTCAGCTAATGCCGATATTTACTGTGCATAAGGTAAAACGATGACAATTGTTATTTTATTCGGAGTCTTTAAACAAACTCAACACTAATGCTAATTTTTACCTTTACATAATTACAATGAAACCTCTCGTCCCGCCTCGGCTGTCACCATATCCCACCCTTCCCTCCTTCAGCGAGCATGTGATGTGTTTGCTGTGGTCAGGAGTGGTCTGCTGTCTTTGCCCCCAGCATATATGCCACTTCTTAGAGTCATTATTGTAAATAGGTCATGGGGTAAAACTAACAGACAGGATTCTTTTATACGAAAGACATTTGCAGATAGCCTTGGGTGATTCTTTAACCCGTCCCCAACATGTGCCGGAAACGTCCCTGGATGCACTCGCTGTATTAAATGGTAAGTGAGACCATCTCGGTTTATGTGTGTGTCTGAGCTGCAAACCATGAATTAATGACGCTCTTTCGTGGGGGTTTTTAGCCCACACAAAAACTCCCATCAACCGCTCGGTCTATAAATGAGGAATGCTCCTCTGTTCACACAGACCTATCATTTCCTTATGCAATCAGCTAAAGCAAGAAGAACAAAAGTATGAGTGTATGAAGAGTTTAAACGTACTTGGTTTGAATGTGTGTGACCAAATTCTCAGCACACCTGAAACTAAGATCTGTTCCAAAATACTAAGCCGCCTTGCTATCAACTGTACATGTAGGGAGAACACACACACACACACACACACACACACACACACACACACACACACACACACACACACATACAGTATATACACCGATCAGGCATAACATTATGACAGGTGACGTGAATAGCACTGATTATCTCTTCATCACAGCACCTGTTAGTGGGTGGGATATATTAGGCAGTAAGTGAACATTTTGTCCTCAAAGCTGATGTGTTAGAAGCAGGAAATAGGCAAGCGTAAGGATTTGAGTGAGTTTGACAAGGGACAAATTGTGATGGCTAGACGACTGGGTCAGAGCATCTCCAAAACTGCAGCTCTTGTGGGCTGTTCCCGGTCTGCAGTGGTCAGTGTCTCTCAAAAGTGCTCCAAGGAAGGAACAGTGGTGAACCGGCGACAGGCTCATGGGCGGCCAAGGCTCATTGATGCACGTGGGGAGTGAAGGCTGGCCCGTGTGGTCCGATCAATCAGATCAGTTACTGGAGCTCAAATTGCTCAAGAAGTTAATGCTGGTTCTGATAGAAAGGTGTCAGAATACACAGTGCTTTGCAGTTTGCTGCGTATGGGGCGGCATAGCCGCAGATTAGTCAGGGTGACCATGCTGACCCCTGTCCACCGCCGAAAGCACCAACAGTGGGCATGTGAGCATCAGAACTGGACAAAGGAGGAAGAAGGTGGGCTGGTCTGATGAATCATGTTTTCTTTTACCTCAAGTGGATGTCCGAGTGCGTGTGCGTCGCTTACCTGGGGAACACATGGCACCAGGATGCACTATGGGAAGAAGGCAAGCCGGCGGAGGCAGTGATGCTTTGGGCAATGTTCTGCTGGGAAACCTTGGCTCCTGCCATCCATGTGGATGTTACTTTGACACGTACCTCCTACCTAGCATTGTTGCAGACCATGTACACCCTTTCATGGGAACGGTATTCCCTGGTGGCTGTGGCTCTTTCAGCAGATAATGTGCCTGCCACAAAGCAAAAATGCTTCAGGAATGGTTTGAGGAGCACAGCAATGAGTTTGAGGTGTTGACTTGGCCTCCAAATTCCCCAGATCTCAATCCAATCGAGCATCTGTGGGATGTGCTGAACAAACAAGTCCGATCTATGGAGGCCCCACCTCGCAAATATTTATATTAAATATATAATAAATAAAAATAGGTTCCGATTCATAGCTTCTTAAAATTAAGTATTTTAAATTTTTATAAAGTAAAATATAGTAGGCTATACTCCCTCTCTCTCCATATAGACTGTTGACTAAAGAGTCATTTTACAGATTCCAGGAGCTGCTTACTACAGAAAATCATTACCATTACCAACCCACGGCATCGCTCGACTCTGTCATCATGAGCTTATAATCAGGTGATGCGTGTCTGGCTTTAGCTATACCTAAAAAAAAAAAAACACACCTGTACTGCAACTTTAAAACTGCTTACAGTTTACTGTTTCTATTTATAGTACAGATATTACTGAAATTAAGTGCAGTGGGAAGGATTACAAAATGTCTGGATTCAAACCCTCAGCACCTCAACATGCCATGTCAGAAAAAAACAAAACACGTAGGCCAACTTTTCTTCAAATTAAAAAACACAATTGTCAAGTTAAAGCTGATTTTTTGCACCATAAGTGTCAGTGACGTAATCACGACTGTTTTGGGTGGTTTAGCTAGGCATCAAGCAGGTTAATATAAATACATGTCATGTAAAATACAGCTTTTTGTTTTCTTTGTTACATTTTTTAGATAATTTTGGATGCTGCTTGCTGTTGTTTCAGATGATTTTGGCACTTTTCTCCTCTCATCTCATGCTGTTCTATTTGTAAAGTTTAATTGACCATGAACTTCACAGAATGACAGTGTGGCTTAAACACTGTCGTTCTCGCTTCATCTAAATTAGCGATTCTGCCACATGAAGAGCTCGTTTGCACGGAAAGACGACTGATATGTGTTAAAGAACATATCACTTTAAGAAAGCAGAATAAAAGACAGAACATGGAGACATTTTTTGTGCTGTATAATAAACACATATTATAGTGCTGTCAATCTATTAGAAAAATAACTCATTAATCATGCATTTTTTCTGTAGTTAATCAGAAGTTTTTCTGATTTTTATATTGTAATAATTTCACAGTTAGTCACCAAATTAATGTATAAAAACTTAAAGACAGTATATTTTAAATATTTACTGTAATGGCATCTTTTTATGAATGAAGGCCAGTATAACTGATACTAATACTGCTACTGATGTCTCTATGAAACATTAATTTTTAAATATTAATGATTGGCATTCAACACTACAGTATAATTGAAAGCCGACTTAAAACTTAAAACCCATTTCAATAAATGTCATATTTACCTGTGGCCATAATCAATATACAGAAATTGAATAAAGTCATCAAACACTTTATAGTCTGCACTGCATAAATAATACATTAAATATAGATGAATCCTTAGTAAAGCTACAGTTTTCTCTGTTACCTGTGTTCTTTGATTAACTTTAAATGACAGACATCACAGAAACTGGTTTATAAGGCTGCTGTCACTTTAAGACCTGCCGTTGACGCGGATCACATTTTCTCACAACTCTTAACGTTCACTTAAGATGTTATTTAACTCATTTAAGACTGCTCTTATTAGAATACTCGACAAAACGGCATTTTGGCATAATTCTGTGTGTTATTGTTTGTTCAAGTGCAAAAGAGAACTCAATTCTGTCTGTGTGCGTGATGCTGGTATGCGTCTTTCTGAGCGTTGTGTGTGTGTCACATAGTCAGGAGTCTCAGGACATTCACAGACAGTGTGTTCTCTTTCGTCTTGTTGCACTTGAATGGTTTAGAAGCATTTGCATGAATAAGAGCGTGATCATATAATGTAACGCTATAGCCAAAGGATGACAGAAAAACAGATGCTGCGTTAATTGTATTAAATATTTTTTACGCGTTAAACTGAAAAAATTAATCACATACGTTAACACACTAACTTTGACAGCACATATACATATATACACATATATACACATATATATATATAAATATATATAAATATAAATATATATATATATATATATATATATATATATATATATATATATAAATATATATATATATATATATATATATATATATATATATATATATATATATATTTATTTATTTTTTTATTTTATTTTTTTAGGCAAAATAAAATATTTTGCTTATTCCTTTTGTTTTCTGTATGACTCAGACATGTTCTAGACAGGTTTTCAGCCAAATAATCTACTAAACTGACTTTGAACTTTGCTTGCTACAATACTGCTGTCTCTGTGAATCAGCCGGACGGGTCTGCAGGAAACTAAGCGAGGAACATTTGGCCTTGCGGGGGCTGATCGTCTAATTCAGAGAAACCTCAAAGCGAAGTCAACCCTGGGGGACGCCATTAAAACGAGCTAAACCAACAGAGAGCAGAAGCCTTTTCATTTTCTCAGACATTCTCTATCTTTTAATGATCCTTTTAGATCACATTTAAGATGCTTGTTCCTTCTTTTAGTTTTCATTAATATCCTGTCTTATAAGAAGAGGTCTTTGTGCTCTTTATCGCTCTCTTTCTCAGGACGGCCCATCTGCCATGTGGGCTTTTACACACTGACCCATTTAAGAGGAAGAGACTCAACCAATACACAAACCCACAGCGACCACCAAACAACAACATCGCATTAGACGTTCAAAGTCAGTCTCGACCGTCAAGTTAACCGTCCACCCAACTTCCAATAACGGTGTGTTTGCCTTCGGCGCAAAGCAACCTTGCATTAATGCAGGCCTGCACAGGGAGGTCACATCAGATATGCAGCGGCCTGAATGATGCCCGACAGCACTCTCATCATCTTCCTGAGGGTTGCCATGGAAACATGACAACCGATGTGGTTTGAGAAACAAAGATTGCGGCCTTGGGCTCTGGATGAGAAACACACACATGCAATCACAATATAGACAACCTAGACCACAAAAAAAAGAGCCAACACCAAAACAAAAGTATTTTGGGGACTGGCATATTTTATCATAATGTGACTCTGGGTCGAACATATTGACCACAAATTTCATTTCCGCTGCTTGACAACATATATTTTTAGTCCAGAAACGTTTCTCATCACTCATTTCACTCTGGCGTTTGCTGGAATATTCCCTGGAGAATCATGAACTGACACGCAAATCAATTCTGCCACAGCCATCCGCAGATTGAATGAGCAGCTAATGCTGGCTATGCAGTAACATGGCTTTAGACAAGTATGTGGCATTTGTCAAAGACGCGACACACACAACTACAATTGTGTAAATAAATCAACCTGCTGAAACCAAAAGTGACCAAAAGAGTCATCTTATTCCAGAGCTAATGTGTTTAAGGAACGAACAACTGTTTTTAACAAACATACTGTTTTTCTACTTCATATAACTTTTTTTGCCAAAAACAACATTCTGACAATATTTACCTGTTTCTTTAAGCTCAGCAGTTTTAGAACATAAGAAAAAGATCTACAACTTAAATACTCTTTCTAATTAAATCCCTTAATATATTAGCCTGACAAGCCAGACCCACATCAAGAATTTCACCAATAGGATGGCTCTACAACCAACCAGAGCAACGGAGAAGGTGAAGTGGAGGTAGTTGATAGATTAAACTTTCGCCGTGTCCGGTCGGCAAAACTCCAAACACATCTTCCTTTCTTAAGAATGACTTCAGTGCCGTTCTTTGTTCCTTTCTCAAAGAAAAGCTTAACTCCAGGTCTTCCAGAGTCGCGGCAAAAGCCGATTCGAAAGACAGCTGTTTGCCAGCTTCTTTGTTTACAAGTATCAGGCGGAACAGCCGCAACTCTGCCGACATTATGTTAAGCCCGCCCACCGACTCTATACACGATGTGATTGGCCTGACTAGAGTTTGCTTTTTCCAGCTCGCAAGCCAACGGAGAGTTGCTAAACCCTGGCTGCAAATTATATTTGCTGCCGCTAGGATGCGTCTAGTTTCTAGGCTAATAGAGTATTTCTAGACATATTGTATTATGTATTGTAACTGCATTATATGCGCCAGGCCAGTGTTATTATGTCAATTAAAATTATTTTACTTTTGTATTAAATCTATTAAAAAGCATTTTTGTAAATTGAAATGAATCTTAAAAATAATGTGTTATGTGAATTATTAGATGAAAAACTTCAAACTTAAAAAAAAATTACAAATAAAATAAGTTAAGCTTAAGTACTACAATTTCTAAACCTAAAAATAATAAAATATATATTTAAGTCACCATGAAATCAAAATGGACAATTTTAGTTTTTTTATTGAATAGGCATTCTGTTACCATTGGCCGATGCATGCGTGTGATGCTGACGCAGGAACCAGCCAATAATGAGACGGCGTTCTGCCGTAGAACTCAGAAGCGCTGCACTGTCTTTACTACGTGAACAGCGAAGGAGACTGACACAGATGAGTAGATATTGTTGAATAAAGCTATTTTTGTTTGTTTTTTGAGCACAAAAAGTTCTCATATCGCTTCATAAGATTAAGGTTGAACCACTGGAGTCACATGGACAATTTTAATGATGTCTTTACTACATTTCTTGGCTTTGAAAGTTGCAATGATGTGGCTGCCTATGGCTGTTTCAGAAACCTCTCAGATTTCATCAAAAATATCGTCATTTGTGTTCAGAAGATGAACGAAGGTCTTACGACATAGGTTTGGAACGACATGATGGTAATTAATGACTGAATTTTCATTTTTGGGTGAACTAACCCTTTAACAAAATGACTGAAAACATAAAAATAAATCTAATTCAAAATATGAATACTTTAATAAAGTGTAAATAATACTAAAATAACACTGACATGCGCATAAGAACAAAACAAAACATTTGCTTATGAAGCACACAAAGCTTCATAAACATATATATTTTTTCTGTCCTCATGTTATGTTTTCCAGAGCACTTTAATTTCCAGTAAAACACCCACTGTTTACTGAGGCCCAACACCTGGCCAGGCCAATAACATAGAAACATTTTTAACTGTTCCATGACCACAAGTAAATCTCAAACAGACACCCTGTTAAACACCCAACTACAGTTTTAAAATGTACATCTGGCAACCTTTATCTGAGCTTTCTTTAAAGATGAGTGTGTGTTGATAGATGTGTGACACGCAGTACGTCACAGGCCATGTCAGCTGAGCTTTTACATTATAAAATTCAACAGCTGATCTTCACAGCCAAGGTAACCTGTGATTTCACATGAAACGAAAGGCCAACTCCCCAAACACAAATTAATCCAGAACAGATCAACATTAGCAGATTAATTCTAGGGTTTATACTTTAGTGGAGTGATTCACATTTTATGTCAAATCTGCACTGAAGAACCTACAATTATTAAGAGATTGATTCAGGCTGGAATAAAAATCGCCCAGGAACCTACAGATGAGAAAACTGTACCATAGCTACTTTATATGTACTGTAAAAAAATAAATAAAAAAAACTAAAAAAAACTGATACATAAATATTATATCAATATTGCCCAAAGCATAACACTGCCTCCGCCGGCTTGCCTTCTTCCCATAGTTCATCCTGGTGCCATGTGTTCCCCAGGTAAGCGACGCACACGCACTCGGACATCCACGTGATTTAAAAGAAAACGTGATTCATCAGACCAGCCCACCTTCTTCCACCTTTGTCCAGTTCTGATGCTCTAGTGCCCACTGTTGGCGCTTTCGACAGTGGACAGGGGGTCAGCATGGGCACCCTGACTAATCTGCGGCTATGCCGCCCCATACGCAACAAACTGTGACACACTGTGTATTCTATCAGAACCAGCATTAACTTCAGAGCAATTTGAGCTCCAGTAGCTCGTCTGTTTGATCGGACCACACGGGCCAGCCTTCACTCCTCACGTGCATCAATGAGCCTTGGCCGCCCATGAGCCTGTCGCCGGTTCACCACTGTTCCTTCCTTGGAGCACTTTTGATAGAGACTGACCACTGCAGACCGGGAACACCCCACAAGAGCTGCAGTTTTGGAGATGCTCTGACCCAGTCGTCTAGCCATCACTATCTGGCCTTTGTCAAACTCACTCAAATTCTTACGCTTGTGCATTTTTCCTAACACATCAAATTTGAGGACAAAATGTTCACTTGCTGCCTAATATATCCCACCCACTAACAGGTGCCATGATGAAGAGATAATCAGTGTTATTCACTTCACCTGTCATAATGTTATGCCTGATCTGTATATATATATATATATATATATATATATATATATATATATATATATATATATATATATATATATATATATATATATATATATATATATATATACACACTCACCTAAAGGATTATTAGGAACACCTGTTCAATTTCTCATTAATGCAATTATCTAATCAACCAATCACATGGCAGTTGCTTCAATGCATTTAGGGGTGTGGTCCTGGTCAAGACAATCTCCTGAACTCCAAACTGAGTGTCAGAATGGGAAAGAAAGGTGATTTAAGCAATTTTGAGTGTGGCATGGTTGTTGGTGCCAGACGGGCCGGTCTGAGTATTTCCCAATCTGCTCAGTTACTGGGATTTTCACGCACAACCATTTCTAGGGTTTACAAAGAATGGTGTGAAAAGGGAAAAACATCCAGTATGCGGCAGCGAAAATGCCTTGTTGATGCTAGAGGTCAGAGGAGAATGGGCCGACTGATTCAAGCTGATAGAAGAGCAACTTTGACTGAAATAACCACTCGTTACAACCGCGGTATGCAGCAAAGCATTTGTGAAGCCACAACACGCACAACCTTGAGGCGGATGGGCTACAACAGCAGAAGACACCACCGGGTACCACTCAGCTCCACAACAAATAGGAAAAAGAGGCTACAATTTGCACAAGCTCACCAAAATTGGACAGTTGAAGACTGGAAAAATGTTGCCTGGTCTGATGAGTCTCGATTTCTGTTGAGACATTCAGATGGTAGAGTCAGAATTTGGCATTAACAGAATGAGAACATGGATCCATCATGCCTTGTTACCACTGTGCAGGCTGGTGGTGGTGGTGTAATGGTGTGGGGGATGTTTTCTTGGCACACTTTAGGCCCCTTAGTGCCAATTGGGCATCGTTTAAATGCCACGGCCTACCTGAGCATTGTTTCTGACCATGTCCATCCCTTTATGACCACCATGTACCCATCCTCTGATGGCTACTTCCAGCAGGATAATGCACCATGTCACAAAGCTCGAATCATTTTGAATTGGTTTCTTGAACATGACAATGAGATCACTGAACTAAAATGGCCCCCACAGTCACCAGATCTCAACCCAATAGAGCATCTTTGGGATGTGGTGGAACGGGAGCTTCGTGCCCTGGATGTGCATCCCACAAATCTCATCAACTGCAAGATGCTATCCTATCAATATGGGCCAACATTTCTAATGCTTTCAGCACCTTGTTGAATCAATGCCACATAGAATTAAGGCAGTTCTGAAGGTGAAAGGGGGTCAAACACAGTATTAGTATGGTGTTCATAATAATCATTTAGGTGAGTATATATATATATATATATATATATATATATATATATATATATATATATATATATATATATATATATATATATATATATATATATATATATATATATATATATATATATATATATATATATATATATATATATATATAAAAACAAATAAACAATTGTTTATGCTGAGAAATATTTTTAGGTTTACATGATTTTGTTTTATTTCTAATCTTATTGTTGAATTGTTGAAATTTCAGTTTTGCCATCCTGGATGTCTGGATTCTTAATGAAATGTAATATAAAAAGCAAATTGAGCAAACGTAAAACTGCCTTGCTGCTGAACCCCTAAAGTCAAAACTTTTTCAAACATTTAAAACAAGGCACATTTACCCATCCAACCAATTTGTAAATACTACCAATGTAGATTTTGGCTCATGAATATTAATTAGCTAACGTGACTACAGAACACAACACAACTTCAGTGCAAGCTAATTAATATTCATGAGCCAAGTGTTTCAATACAGAGATATCACAAGCGTTGCATCAGAAGACTTGGAACATAGAGCACAAGTCATATGAACAACTTTCATTTAATTTTGTGATGCTTTATGTCCTTTAATTACTTAAACAAACCATTTTTTCCGTGTCACATCCCAACCAACTTTTCGGAGCATGCTCAAGCTTTTATTTTGACGTAACACAGCAGGTTCAGTCAGATCATTCTCACCCTGCTACATCACAGCGTGTGAGCAGAATTCCTCAGAGACTGTTTCCAGATGCCCGGCTCTAAACCTGACAGACTAGCAGAATGCCGCGCTGTGTGTGTGGGAGCAGATTGCCAGTGCCATGTTGTTGATTAAGGTTGCATAAGGCTGTTTTTCGCTCGGATTGGCCTGTGAGAAAGAGCAATAAAAATCTGGGCCGCACTGGATTTACACTGAGCGCTATTGTCTTGATCACACACACACATAAACAATCCCCGCACAATCACACACAAGAGGCCACTGATCTGAGCCACTTCAGGCTGAGTGTGTCTCTCTTTCCCTGCAGGCCGGGTCACATGAGGGGTGGCATCATACAGAGGGGGCGTGGCCACTGACAACAGTGCCAGGCTAAATAAAGAGATAAACATGGTAAAGATACTCCTGCACCATTCAAACACCCACAGCTGCAACTGCAACAACCTGTGACAAAATCTAAAGCTAGGATCACACCATGCCGACGCCGACCAACTAATGACGACGATAGCAGACTGCGGAGTCGGCTCACATCGGCTTCGTCTGGGTCCAAAGGTGCCCTGACACACCAAGCCAACACTTGTTGTCAGCCCTTGGTCTCGTGCACTGGTTCGCTAGCTGTACAGCCAAGTAGAATGACCGATGAGCACCGACACCGATTCAACATGTCGGATCAGCCGAAAAATAGCCGACGAGGACCAACTTCAGCTGATAGTGTGGAACACACAGAGAAAACTTTCTAGTTGACCGATGTACGAAAACTGCCCTACGGCCGACCGTCGGCTTAGTGTGTTCCGAGCTTAAGACTGAATCGCAATATTCTTTGAGTTTAAAGTCAAAATGAAGCTGCATTTGAAAACCATTTCGCTTCTAAAATCTGATGCATTGAACAAGAATAAAAAAAATCCATCTGAAATGTATTGTAATGCAACAGTGTTGTTATCAAACTAAAACTATTAAAAATAGGGATGCACGATATATCTGCCACCATATCGGTATTGTCCTGTATACGTTCATTTTCAATGTTATCGTTATCGGCCTGATAAGAAAAAAAAAAAGAAAAAAAAGATTTTTTTATATATATATATATATATATATATATATATATATATATATATATATATATATATATATATATATATATATATATATATATATATATATATATATATATATTAGGGATACTCATATTGACCATTTAACCATTAACCAGAAGTAAAAACTTTGAATACTATTGAATACTTAATACTATTAGTTAAACGTTTTTTTTTTTAAAGTTTTTTTTGTTTGTTTGTTTGCTGCATGGTTAAAGAAAAATATGCTGCATTTGTTCACTCATGGAACGCGTCGACACGTACAACCACACGTTTAACCTCGCAAAATGAAGCAATGGGAAAGAAGAAGCCTACTTTGTGAGACCAATTCGACAGAAAGGGCGAAGAAGTTACTTGCAAAATATGCTACGCGGTATTAAAATACAGCAGTAGTACAAGCTCCTGACTGGTGGGCCTTGTTTACGGCTTTTCGTAGTGTGGTTTTGGTCAAGTTTACTAAAGTAAACATTGTCACGTATGTTCTTCTCGCCTGTTTCCTGATGGTTTATAGAACCCCGAGTCGCCCTCTGCTGTTTCAAAGAACAACACAACGGCGAGCACAGAAGGCGTACGCACTGTCAGACAGACGAAAGTATAAACAAGACTGGAGAGGGTGTTTTCTGCTGTGGGTTTAGCTGTCAACAGGCTGCGCTCCAGACTAACCCACATCACATAGACATGTTACTTTTAAAAATAAAACTATACAAGGTGTGGATAGAGGTAGGCCTGCTATTTTTATTTGACAAAAAAACTCTTCCGGTTCTTCAAAGCTTCAAACGGATTCAGTGTATTTTCATTTTGTCATCTTAATTTGGTAATTATTTAATTGAAAAATATTAAGTGTAGGCCTATTTATTTTATTATTTTTAATTATATTTAATCTGATCTGTATGCTGGTTGCACTGTAAAATAAACCTGTGAAAAAAAGTGTCTTAATTTTAACGGTTCACAAACATTCGTCAATCGTATTTTAATTTAATGCCAATTCAATATTATAATCTTATCAGTTAACGGTTAATAATCGGATAATGAGCGGCGGTTGGGAAAATTAAATGAAATGAGCATCCCTAATAAAAATATATATATATATATATATATATATATATATATATATATATATATATATATATATATATATATATATATATATATATATATATATATATATATATATATATATATATATATATATATATATATATACATTAATTATTTATTATGCTGAGAAAGAATTTAAATTATTTTGTTTTATTTCTAATCTTATCTTGTTGTTGAATTGTTGAAAAATTATATAAAAATTAAGATCAGACGATATATTTGTTATCGGCTTTCTAATATAAATAATTTATAGTATAGGCCAACATTTTCAAATTGGTAAATCCCTGATTAAAAATAATTTTAATGAATTGAAATCAAACTGAAATAAAGTATAAACAGTAGATGATCATTTTAAACTTCGTAACTAATTGAAATAAACATGTTTAAATTGAAGTGCTAAAATTACTAAAACTAAATAGAAATATTTTAAAAGAAAATGGAAAATTAAAGCCAATTCCAAATATTAATATAAAATATAATAGAATGTAAATAATACTAAAATAACACTGCAAAGCAAGATAGAATTTAATGGAATTTTTGAATGAATAAATAAAAAAAAATTAATGTTGACAAATCTAACTTTATCATCATGCCTTTGGCTTATTAAAGGTGAAGTGCGTCATTTCTGCACCACTAACATCACAAAATGGAATTGAAAAAAATAGATCCCGAACACCAGGGGAATCAACCTACACATGGCTTGTCTCAACATATTAATCTAACATAAGACTGCACATAAAGCCACATCTGACTGGACAGATATTGCAGTGAAATAAATAGCCAATCAGAATCCAGCTCTCAGCATAAACCCCACCCACCCAAGACTGACTAGATGAGAAGAATATCAGTCTCCGTTGAGGATACTACACAGGACAGAGCTGTAAACCAGGTGGAGCCGTGACATTATAACACGCTCTGATGAATCAGATGGTCCATTGTGAGAAAGAAAGAGTGTGTGCGCACATGTTGTGTGTGTGTGAGAGAGAGAGAGGGAGTGTGCGTGCTGGCATTTTATTAATGAGACATGAAATCCATGCAGGAAACCAGGGGAGGGCAATCCCAGCTTTGATTGGTCCTGAGCCGAGACAGCGCAGGAAATGAAAAGACTCAAATGATCATAGAGAGAAATGAGAGATTGAGCAGACAGAGGGGGAGAGACGTCTCTGGTGTTTTACTATCGTTAAAGATGCTGAGACGCCGTCTGGCTGGAATCATCAGGTTAATAGAACGGTTCATCCACATTCCAAACCTTCTTATGTGGGATATTCACAGAAGTTGCATCCCAAATGATGCACTATGCACTTATACTGTACATGTAGTCAACAGTGCAGTGTATGACTTTTATAAGGTTATTTTGTCATTCAACCACTCCCCTTCCACTATGTAATTAAAGCAGTGATCGTTGAGTGCATGAAGTGTGCAACATGCCACACATCGTTTTTTTTACATTTAACTAAGCGCATCATCTGGGTATTTAAAGTGCACTTTTTCTTTTGGGTATTTTCAGCGTGAACACACAGTATTTATACTACAAATCGGCACAGAATAGTGCATAAGTAAGCAAATTGGGACACACCTAGAATGTTTACGCTGCTCTAAGGATTATAAAGTTGAATAAGGATAGACATTTAAGCTGCAAAAATGATTAAAAAAGCACCATAAAAGTATTACAAATGTGGTCTGTGCTTCTTGTGCACTATATTCCAAGCCTTTTAAAGTCACATGATAGCTTTGAATAAGCAATGACATTCAATCATGCTTCACTGATATCAAAAGAATTTGCTCTGGTGAGCAAAAGAAACTTCTTTCAAAAACATTTCAAAAATCGTACAGACCTCAAACTTCTGAACGGTATGAGTGTACGTGTACTCAAAAAAACTGAGCAGTGAATAAAAAGCTAAATTTGCACATGTTCCTTACTTAATACTATGACTTCATAAGCCTTGGGAGAATGAAAATGATTCTGTGGTGAAGTAAATACTAAAGACACACGAATGTAATTAAAAAAAAAAAAAGAAGAAGCTTTTAGAAATTAAGTTACCCTATTCAACTTCTGATACTGGTGTTCCCATCATGCACTGGGGCTTAATAATAATAATAATGAGGTGGATTTTTCACTGTTTTCCAGCTGTATTTACACTGTTTTATCATTGCTTTTGTTGTTAGGTTTAGTAACTTGCCATTTTGTGGCATCTAGAGTTCATTTTCTACTCAAAGTGACACATTAATACTCAAAAACAATCCATCTAATATTACCGTCATTGTGTGTTAGGTACCAAATATTGAGGTCTCTGTGTTCAGGTGCTGCGTTACTTATGATATGGTGTCTAGACAATATCTATTGTATTATTGACCTAGATGTTTCCAAGTAAAGCATGCACTTTAAAAGCGTGGTTTAATTCAGTGTTATATTGTTTGAGTAAAAATGATTGCAAAGGGAACTAAAACTAAGTAGAAATTACTCAACAACCTTTTACTGGCCAAGTTAAAATTACTTATTTTCTTTGTTAATTTTACTTCACTTAGTTAAGTAGAGTTTACTTAACTCCATATGTGAAATTTACTTTAAAAATCTGTGTGCAAAAAAAACCCGCAAAATATATCTATATTTTTAATTTTCACACCAGTCATACTGACTACTTTTATGGTGCTTTTTAGTCATTTTTGGTCCCCATTCAGTCAGGATCCTCTCCTTTCATGGTCCACTGAGGACAGAAATTCACTCAGGTTTGGAACGACATGATGGAGAGAATGAATTTTCATTTGTTTAAATGCTGTGAGAGAAGAG
Source organism: Gobio gobio (assembly GCF_949357685.1). Lineage (NCBI taxonomy): Eukaryota > Metazoa > Chordata > Actinopteri > Cypriniformes > Gobionidae > Gobio > Gobio gobio. The sequence goes on along the minus strand of NC_137113.1, from coordinate 7,813,283 downwards.
AGCAGCAAAGCTCTTGTAAATGTCACAGTGCAATGAATGAGAACAAGCAGAACGCCAATCTCCAGTCTGATAGATTCCACTTGGCATTTGGAGTGGACAGACCGGGCCACATAAACAGGGTTTATAATGAGCATTAATTTTGTGAGTGTTTGTGTGTTTGTATGAATGTACGGTTGATTCACAATGATTTTGCTGACAATATAAAATCAGGCAACATTGTGAATAATCACAATGATTTCAAATGTGCTTTTATTTGGCCAATGAACGGTAATTTAAACTTCTGTAGCAAACATACTGAACAGTTGAATTAGTTCAAACTATTTGTTTTAATGAAGATTCAAAACTAAAAAAAATAATAACTTTTTTTTTAATAACTAGAAAACATGATTATTTTCATTATTTAGTTGTTTAAATAGAACAATTTTAACTGGACTTTTTTCTGAATCTATCCACCAATTAAAACCATTTCAGAAGTAATAAACACAAATACACATTTGTGGTTAGGTGTCAGTATTTTTTTGTTTTGTTAGTTTTTTTGACGAAAGTACTTTTTTCAGCATTAAACTGTTCAAAAGTGATAAAGACATTTATAATGTTACAAAAAATATATATTTCAATTATGTTCTTTTGATCTTTCTATTGATCAAAAAAAAAAAATTCACAAAAATATGAAGCAGAATTGACAGTAATAAATGTTTCTTAAGCAGCAAATCAGCATTAGAGTGATTTCTGAAGGATCATGTGACACTGAAGACTGGAGTAATGATGCTGAAAATTCAGCTTTGATCACAGGAATAAATTCTATTTTAAAGTATATTCACATAGAAAACAGTTCTTTAAAATTGTAATAATATTTTATAATAATACTGATTTTACTGTATTTTTGATCAAACAAATGCAGCCTTGGTGAGCCGAAGAGACAAAACATTAAAACATTTCACCAACCCCAAAATTTGATTTTAGTGTGTGTACATAAACAAAGAAATTAGAAAATAGTCAAAAGGCTGAAAAATGTCACCCATAGTGTGGATGAGAGACAGAGGGGCTGAACGGGGAGAGAGAGGGTGTGTGTGTGTGTGTTTGTGCAGTGTAAACACATGCTGTCCCCCCCATCTGCCGGCTGATAGGTTATTTCCTTTCCTGTGCAGCCAGGTTTCCTGCTCGAGTCTGACACACACTTCTCAACCTTTGGATAAGATTCATACACTTACACACATTCCTTAAGCAACTCATGGACACTGGTAAACACATGCACAGATTCACAAACACACACGCGCATTGTCTATCCACAGGCGCATTTGCACACGACTCGCTGGAGTATCTCCATGTTCTCAGGCCTCTGTGGAGCGTTTGCTAACAGCGCTGATAATGAGAGACGCTGTGCCAGCGAAGCAGCAATAACAGGAACAATGAGACAACAATATGAACAAGAACATTTTCTTTGAATATTCCTGCAGACGCTGAGAGGATTAGAGAGTGTGACTGTGCTGAACATGCAGCTTTTATACGCGCACGCAACATGATGAACAATCAAGAGAATAATGTGTGAAAGATGAAATTAGACTTTCTAGGCTTGGATTATGTGAATGAAACTGGATCTTAAAAACATTAGAGCGTTGGCGTGAACATAAAAAGATTGAGGTGAGTGTATTTAAGCTCATAGCAGCACTTTAAATAGTGGTAAACAACACAACTCAAAAACCCCACCTCAGTCCATCCAGAAACGGCAAAAACACCTTTCTCAGAAATCATTGCATTTGACATTAGGGGTGTTGAAATGAATCGATGCATCGCGATGTGGACGTGGACGATTCTGCATCGATGCAGTAATAGACCATATGCGATTATAGCCTACTGACGTTTCTCTGACATCATTCGTCACATACGCGCTTCTCGTGCTAACGAAAAATGGAATTCATGTACATCTAGGGTAGGGCTGAACGATATATCGTTATCGTATCTATATCGAGATATGAACTTTCAAGATATTACTATCGAAAAAAGCAACGATATAGATTTCCCCTCTCCGCGCTCGCCCTGCATACAACTCTGGCAGTCACAACAAACATCAGTTTTACGAGTGCCCTTGAATGCACCGCTAAAGCCAGCGCGCACACACTACCAGGGACGTGGGAACTATATTGTGAGAGGGGGGGGCGGCGTTTCCATGGTGATGCGTCATTGCTTGTCACGTGACACACCGCAGCAGCAACAACGCTAAATGAATGATGATCTGCTTTTATGTCATTTTTTCCTTTTTTATTCAGAATATTCACAAATGGGTTAGCTATGGCATGAAATATCTGATATTCCGATTGTCAAATACATGCAAGTGGAAGTATATTGTTGTTTAAACACCTTTATAACGATCGCGTTAGTTGAGCTGTATGCGCGATGGGCGCCGCCGTGTTAGTTTGTGCCGCATCGGATCTGTTGGATTTACAACCTCTATGTTTACAACACGTGAATTCATCCACTACTCCCGAAATACTTAAAAGTAAGTGGCTGGTGAACTGGGAATAGAATAGAGTAAACATTGAAGTTACTTACACAATGTGTATCTGATGTGAATAAAACATGTCGAATTATAATGGAAAGGATTATTATTACCTCTTCCATAGACATCAGTGTGTATTTTACAAACTCTTTTTTAGTACTTATGTGAATTTATATGTTTGAAACCTAAAATAAACAGTATGTGGTTGAAAACACTGAAAAGTTGTGATATATGACAGCTCTGAGCGCGCCTGTCTCTGGCTAAATTCAACATTTGATCATGTGATGCACTTGATCATCCGCTCCAGGGACCAGCCTAGACTGATTACACCTGTGTGATCGTACGTGCGAAAGGCTTAAAAACAATACATTTTCTGACACAAATTTTTGAAATGTAGGCTTAAATCAAACACATTTTAATTCAGATTCTGGTTTTCACCGAACACGTAGTCATATCGTATTGTATCGATATCGAGATATCTGGCATGAAAATCGAGATATGAAATTTTGTCCATATCGTTCAGCCCTAATCTAGGGGGTGTTACAGGGGTGTTGGATCGGCGAAATCATATGTACGGTGTGGAAATCAACCCGCGATATGTGAGGCTGCATGTGTGTGCGTGAAAGTGTGTGTGCAAGGCGTGCAAGTGTGTGTGTGCGAGGCTGCATGCATGTGCATGTGTGTGTGTGTGTGTGTGTGTGAGGTGTGCAAGTGTTTGTTTGTGTGCGAGGCTGCATGCATGTGTGTGCGTGTGTGTGTGAGTGTGTGTGTGTGAGTGTGTGTGTGTGAGGCTGCATGCATGTGTATGTGTGGGTGTGTGGGAGAATGCATGCATGTGTGTGTGTGGGCGTGTGTTTGCGTGCAAGTGTGTGTGTACGAGGCTGCATGCATATGCGTGTGTGTGAGGCTGCATGCATGTGTATGTGTGGGTGTGTGTGAGGCTGCATGCATGTGTATGTGTGGGTGTGTGTGAGGCTGCATGCATGTGTGTGCACGCGCGCGCAAGACGTGCAAGTGTGTGTGTGTTTGCGAGGGGTAACACTTTAGAATAATGGTGATTAGTTAACATTAGTTAATGTATTAACTAACATGAACTAACCATGAGCAATACATTTGTTACTGTATTTGTTCATCTTTGTTAACGTTAGTTAATATAAATCCAGCTGTTCATGGTTTGTTCATGTTAGTTCACACTGCATTAACTAATGTTAACAAGATTTTAATAAAGCATTAGTAAATGTTGAAATTAACATTAACAAAAATAAATAAATGCTTTATAAGTGCAGTTCATAATTAGTTCATGTTAACTAATGTAGTTAACAAATGTTAACTAATGACCATTATTCTAAAGTGTTACCGTGCGAGGCTGCATGCATGCATGTGCGTGCGTGTGTGTGCGAGGCTGCATGCATGCATGTGCGTGCGTGTGTGTGCGAGGCTGCATGCATGCATGTGCGTGCGTGTGTGTGTGCGAGGCTGCATGCATGCATGTGCGTGCGTGTGTGTGTGTATGCGAGGCTGCATGCATGCGCTTGCGTGTGTGTGTGTGTGCGAGGCTGCATGCATGTGCGTATGAGTGTTATTGTAACTTAAGTAAACTACTTGACAGTTTCATGTGCTTTTACTATTTACAAATGATTATTAGTTCTAAATGCTTCTGTCGTCTGCTGTGCTCAGACTTAAGTTGAGTTTGATGTTTGCTACATTCAGGAAGTGTACTTTCTTCGAGCAGATAAAATAAAAAGGAAGTTCATATATCTGACTGCTTGTACTGATTGACAAAAATGTAGCCATGTGCAGTAATATTGAAAATTGAGGAGGCAATCCAATTGTTGACATGATAATCAAAAATCGAATTGAATCGTGAGACCAGTGACGAATCACACCCCTAATTGACATCACAATCATGAGCTCATTAACATATGACCAACCATATTCACGTAACAACATCTATTCTGTATTCAGCAACTCTGCTCTCTCTGGATGCACAAGACACATTGACTAACCTTGGCCTTCAGAGAAAAAATAACATGCAACAGCAACAACAACAAGGAAAACCTATATTTACTTTTTTCAACCGTGTTTGCTGAGGAAATGTTTTGACCCTACCTTGAGCTGTGATGTTTCAGTGTATGATTTGGAGGTCCATTGTAGCCGGCGAGCTGTAGGAGGAATCCAACCATCACATCGCTCCTTCAGACTTAAAACTTTGCCTCATACTCTTTTTCTCTCTCCGAGATATCTTCCCAAAATCAATCTATCTATCTATCTATCTATCTATCTATCTATCTATCTATCTATCTATCTATCTATCTATCTATCTATCTATCTATCTATCTATCTATCTATCTATCTATCTATCTATCTATCTATCTATCTATTTATCTATCTATCTATCTATCTATCTATCTATCTATCTATCTATCTATCTATCTATCTATCTATCTATCTATCTATCTATCTATCTATCTATCTATCTATCTATCTATCTATCTATCTATCTATCTATCCATCCCTTCCACAGATCCACAGAATGAACAGGTGCAGAAATCCAGGAGCTCAACGCAGAAGCACAATGATACCTGGAGGGAGAACAAGAGAGATAGAGACAGATCAGGTTAGATGTTTATTCAGGTAATTATGTAAGCCAGTCCTTATCGCAATATAAACCCTGACAGGGTGGCCAGGCCTGTGTTATAGAGAGCCGCAGTCAGGTTATGGAAGTAAACACTTCAATCATTTTCTCCATAAGGAAATAGATTTTTTAACGATAACTTCGAAATCTTGGTAACACTTTACTTGAAGGGGTGTGCATAAGACTGACATGACACATGTCATGAATATGAAGGAGTTTGTATGCATGTTTATGACAACCGTCGTTAAGTGTAATTCGCTCAGTTGTGTCATTTTTAATGCAAAGATGACATTATTTGAGATGTCTTTGTTATGACAACTTGACATAAACCAATACATCATAACCTGTCAGTGTCTTTGTCATGACAACTTGACATTACCAAGACAACATAACCTGTCATAAATCTTGTTTTCAGTGGTACAAGTTGAATTTGTCCTTTAAAATGTCATTAAGTGTTAATACTCTGTCAAATTAATTTATAACAAAGTCGTGAATATTTCTCAGTTCATAATGTTTTTGGAAAAAAGTTACCTAAACAGTTAATTACAGCATCCCACACATTTATATTTTCTTGAATTGCTTTTACATCATGGATAAGTCTAGCTAAGACATCATCATAATGGCGTACACCTAACCAGTGGTAACACTCTATCATTTTGAGGTGAGTTTTGACTGTTATAAAATAATTTGAAAGAGTATTGACACTTAATGTCATTTTAATGACAAATTCAACTTGTACCACTGTAGTTTAGGTCAAGAAAAATATTCATGACACTGTTATAAATCTGCTATGTCATGTTTATAAAAGGTTATGTTGTCTTGGTAATGTCAAGTTGTCATGACAAAGACACTGACAGGTTATGATGTATTGGTTTATGTCAAGTTGTCATAACTAAGACATCTCAATGTCATCTTTGCATTAAAAACTACATAATTGAGCGAATGACACTTAATGACAGTTGTCATGAACATGCATAAAAACTCCATGTGTCATGTCATGATTATGAAGGTCTCATGTCAGTCTTATGCACACCCCTTCAAGAAAAGTGTTACCGAAATCTTTAAAGACAGCCTTACTGTGAGCTACTAGGTTTTAAATCTATAGCATTTGCTGTCAGCCCATTTCAGCTTATTTTTAAATAACCGTGTTTAACAGTAAAATTCCTGGTGAAAAACTACAATACCCATGATGCTGTACAGAAAATTATACCAGAGAGCTGGAAAAAGCAACACACTCCAAAATAGCTTTTTAGCTCCGCCCACTCCCTACATCTCCCTACATTCTCAAAATACTGAAATGTTTGTATATATACGTGTATTTGCAATAAAAGTAAAGTATATTGTATTTATAAATATTGTAAATGAGTAGTTTTATATTTCTCCAACATTTTTAATTTGATTATGCTGTTTGCAATGCTTCATGGGATTGAAGTTCTTTCCCTCACTCAAGCCATTAAGTACACAGTCTTCTACTTTTGTATTTTTGTCTGATTTTCAAAAACGTTTTGGCTTCAAATCAAAGTTTGTAGTGTTTTGATTCACCTCGTAGCTGATTGGCTTCTTTAACAAAGACTATTTTAAAATCCCTGTGGGAAAAATGGATGAAAATAATCTTTTCGGAACAAGCGCTGCTGAAAAAGGGGCGGGTGCTAATGCACTCAAATGCAACAAACCGAACTACACTTTTTTATACAAAATATATATTTGACAAAATAATTTGAGTCTAAAGAAGAAAATGAAAGCCAAATGTCGTGTTCCAAATTTGAAGTTGATATCACAAAAATTCAGCCCGCCTAAAAGATTTGATTACTAAATGTGATATAGGGAAAAAAGGCAATGAAAAAGCATGCCAAGCGTCCCACTACTGGGACACGGACAGTAAACAGACTAAATAATTCCGTTATGTTTGAAGAAAGCGATCACACAGTGATATGAGAAGCTATCTAGGAAATTGGTTGCCAGGGACAATGGCCAATTATACAGTTTAGAGATATTGTATACAAACACTTGACTGACCAATCATAATCAAGTATTCCAGACAGCCATGTACAGTAAAGCTAATCTTAACACAATGAGAATAATGGGGATAACGAACAGAGGGTCTAAAGATCTTTTTTTCCACATGTATGCGGCCTGGCCTTGACACACAGGGAAAAAAATGGTAATAAACAAATGTTCAATCGTCAACTAAATCACATTACTTTGTGAGTAAATCCTGCATATTATTGACAAAAATAAACCTACATAATTTCAACCCATTTGCTAATCTGATTCAAGTCACGCCCTGTGTTCAGCCAAGAAATGTCAGACTTTGTGTCATTAACTTCTGACAAAGATCAAACTCGTTTGAAAAAAATCCAACAGCAAGTTTCTATGATCTCAACAGAAGTCTACTTTTCACCCATTATATTGTTCAACAGGCTAAAATCTACTTCTCAACAAAATATGTGACCACAAAACCAGTGATATGGGTCAATTTTTTGAAATTGAGATTCATATATCATCTGAAAGCTAATAAATAAGCTTTCCATTGATGTATGTTTTGTTAGGACAATATTTGGCTGAGATACAACTGAAAATCTGGAAAAAAATCTAAATATTGAGAAAATCACCTTTAAAGTTCGGGTCCTTGGCAATGCATATTACTACTAATAATAAATGCTTGATATATTTACAATAGGAAATTTACTAAATATCTTCATGGAACATGATCTTTACTTAATATCCTAATGAATTTTGCCATAAAAGAAAAATCGATAATTTTGCCCCTATACAATGTATTGTTGCTATTGCCACAAATATCCCCGTATGACTTATGACTGGTTCTGTGGTCCAGGGTCACATACAGTAGGGTGATTTCAGGGTGATTGGGACACTTTTTGCCATTGAGATGACTTGGAAAAAGTGTCCCAATCACCCTGAATTCACCCTATACTTAGGATTTGAGGTATCATTCATGTTTTTAGCACAAATAATGCGGGACGAGTTATGCACTAAAGTAAGGGTTTGTTGAAGTTTGAGCAATAGCATCACTAAATCCAAGTGCCACTAATGACATCTCCTCTTAACTTAATGGCTCTCTCAGAACGAGTCCTGTTAAACACAAACATTTCAAATGCACAAATTACACAGGAAATCGACTTCACGCCTCGTTTCTCTTGAGCTCACTGTTGCTGTTTGCGATGGCAGTGAATACATTTAACAGCTCCTGATATTCCACCAACATAGCCACCATCCAGTATTTGATTCAAATTCAGCAGCCGCCTGTCAGTCCATCAGATTCAGATGGCTTTTTTAAAATTTAAACAGCTCTCGGCATCGCCACACATCGCAACGCCCCGGAGCCTGAACGCTTCTGTGTGTAATATAATCCCAACAGCCCCTCCAGAGGATGCCATACATGAATTTAAATGAGGGAGAGATCGATTTGGAGTGGGAGGACGGATTGGATAAAGAGCGAAAAAAGGAAAGACACTTGATAGACACGAGGAGGAGGAGGACGAGGAGGAGGAGGAGGGGACAGACAGGGGTGACAAAGTACAATTTATCTACCTGGGAAATGCTGCAAGGGCACAGAATCTTCAAGCTGGTGAACATTTAGTCTAGCAAACTAGTGGGGTTACCAAGTTTTTTGCATTGTGGGTAATGTGGCCACATATCATTAGAATGTAAGTGCCTTTAAATTTACCATGAAATCAAAAGTGAAAATTCTCATAATCTTCTCATAATCTTTCATCAAAAGCGTCTTCTCACTCTCAAAGACATTTCTTCTCTGATGACGTGTGCACCAACACAAGGACAGCAGGACAACAAACTCAAGTCCCGTCCGGCATTTTTTGTAGTTCAAGAATCCACTTTACTCGGACATCACATTAGAGAACACAAAACAATAGCCATTTCCGTTCCATGCCAACTTTACCATGATACAGTAATGCATCACCCATTTATATTATCACAATATTTCACAATTAGTAACCACTGTAAAATCATTCTAAATCAATATTTTATCTTAAACACTCAAAACCTCAAAATGTATAATTTTTTTGTTTTATACATATTATATATTATATTTATACATGCATTATATCCACTCACCTAAAGGATTATGAGGAACACCTGTTCAATTTCTCATTAATGCAATTATCAAATCAACCAATCACATGGCAGTTGCTTCAATGCATTTAGGGGTGTGGTCCTGGTCAAGACAATCTCCTGAACTCCAAACTGAATGTCAGAATGGGAAAGAAAGGTGATTTAAGCAATTTTGAGCGTGGCATGGTTGTTGGTGCCAGACGGGCCGGTCTGAGTATTTCACAATCTGCTCAGTTACTGGGATTTTCATGCACAACCATTTCTAGGGTTTACAAAGAATGGTGTGAAAAGGGAAAAACATCCAGTATGCGGCAGTCCTGTGGGCGAAAATGCTTTGTTAATGCTAGAGGTCAGAGGAGAATGGGCCGACTGATTCAAGCTGATAGAAGAGCAACTTTGACTGAAATAACCACTCGTTACAACCGAGGTATGCAGCAAAGCATTTGTGGAGCCACAACACGCACAACCTTGAGGTGGATGGGCTACAACAGCAGAAGACCCCACCGGGTACCACTCATCTCCACTACAAATAGGAAAAAGAGGCTACAATTTGCACAAGCTCACCAAAATTGGACAGTTGAAGACTGGAAAAATGTTGCCTGGTCTGATGAGTCTCGATTTCTGTTGAGACATTCAGATGGTAGAGTCAGAATTTGGCGTAAACAGAATGAGAACATGGATCCATCATGCCTTGTTACCACTATGCAGGCTGGTGGTGGTGGTGTAATGGTGTGGGGGATGTTTTCTTGGCACACTTTAGGCCCCTTAGTGCCAATTGGGCATTGTTTAAATGCCACGGCCTACCTGAGCATTGTTTCTGACCATGTCCATCCCTTTATGACCACCATGTACCCATCCTCTGATGGCTACTTCCAGCAGGATAATACACCATGTCACAAAGCTTGAATCATTTAAAATTGGTTTCTTGAACATGACAATGAGTTCACTGAACTAAAATGGCCCCCACAGTCACCAGATCTCAACCCAATAGAGCATCTTTGGGATGTGGTGAAACGGGAGCTTCGTGCCCTGGATGTGCATCCCACAAATCTCCATCAACTGCATCAATATGGGCCAACATTTCTAAAGAATGCTTTCAGCACCTTGTTGAATCAATGCCACGTAGAATTAAGGCAGTTCTGAAGGCGAAAGGGGGTCAAACACAGTATTAGTATGGTGTTCCTAATAATCCTTTAGGTGAGAGTATATATATAGTGCTGTCAAATTGATTAAACACAATCACATCTAACATAAAGTATACATAAATATACTATATATATATATATATATATATATATATATTGTATATTTATGCATACTGTTTATATATATTATGTGCTTCTGTGCTGTCACAAATATATATATATATATATATATATATATATATATATATATATATATATATATATATATATATATATATATATATATATAAACACATAACTTATGTAAACAAAAATGTATGCTAGCTGTGATTGTGATAGCACTAATATACTGTATGTATATATATATATATATATATATATATACACATACATATACATATACACATATACACACACACACACTCATACAAACACACCCACACACACTGTAATAAATGTAAAATGTACATTTTTATATTATATTACACAAAGTGGGAGCAGCAGTCACGATGCAATCAGCACCAACATCTTTTCTTTCATATATCATGACTCAAAAAAGGCAACACTAATATAACGCTTCCAAAAAAAACCTCCATGGAAATCGGCGTAACATCAATAAACACACGTCTCTGAGCCTCTGTGTGTTTCTGTTGTCCCTGGTGAGCAGAAAAATGTCTGTGTAACCTTTAAAGAGCAGATGAAAGGAGCAGATCTCTGACGGGCGATGCCCTGCCCGTGAACTCCCTTGATGAGAAGAGAATAATATCTGATCTCCTCCAGTGGGTCACATCTGATGCTCTCCACGGCGAGTGTCTCTCATGCCGGGGTTCTGCGGGACTGATTTCAGCTTCAGTTGCATGATAACAGGCTCTCGTTCTCTGGATGTGATGGCAAAATAGGGCTGACGTCCTGAGCGTGGAACACACCACAGGATCGTTTGTAAAGGCAGATGCCAGTTGTCAGCTTCATTCACATCCGTTTTATGGAGTAAACCCTGCACAATAATGCATTTAAAGTTCATCGGCCTGAAAAGTGGCACATTTACAGCTCAAACTCCACATTTTTGCAGAGCGGAATTAAATCAATGTACTTCAGCAAAAATAGAAGAGATGTCAAAAAAATGCAAAAAAATTGGTCTGGAAAGCTTAAAAATGTACATAAATACCACAAAATGTATGTACAAAAGAGCCATGTGAATATCCTCCAAACAAACAAGCTTTGAATGATAATAGCACAAGAGTTAAACACCAGAGTCGATGGTTCAGGGGTTTGTTCAAATCACCAATGCAAAGTATGAGCAATAATAATAGTGATTCCTGTCTTCGCAAGCACCACTAATAAATTATACAGTCAGAAAAGAAAGATTTGAAGAGCTATTAAATGTGCAAAGGCCATTTGCGCTGCTATTTCATGAATGCATAATACTGCTGAGACCCACACTGCTCTGTGTGACCCGTCTCATCCAAATCACCTTTAGCCTCTCCTGAGATGCTAAACATCCCCGAATCAAAGACGAACAACTGCTGCTTTTTCAGAAAAATCCATGAGCCAGGGCAGTTTCACTTCCATGTACTGTATCTGGATCTGTGTGCTTTAAAAGCGCACTGAGTGAATCCCTGGGCAAAAATGGCACTACTAATTAGCAGCGTTTGTTCTGCCAGACAGTCTTCTAGCACTGGAGATCAGGGTTTATGTTTAAAACCTCCATTAGCATGCAAGATATCTGAGCAAAACGCGGCTACAATTTACCAGGATTACAGGAACGGTCCTGTAAATACTCAACAAAGCCTCTCTGAATGAAAGTTTAGTCATGTAATGTGCACATGTGCGTGACCCGGGCATTTGGGTTTAACAGTGATTCAGGATGGATTTATCAATAGCCACTCCTTATGTGACTCACTCATATTCACAAGAGCTGTTTTATATGAACGTATTTAATTCAATTATTCCTGGCTGTTCCTCCTGAAAACGGCCCTGCGTGTTGAGACTAGTGTGATAAAATCACTGTGAAAAATTATATCTAATCGTATCAATCCTTGCAGAACTAAACTAGCTATTCTTAATAATTGACTACTGTCTATTAAATTAACTATTTGGGTGATTAATGCAATTATTTATCAGATCATTTAGCTTTTGCCTGGCTTGAACTGGCTTTTTTTATATATATGTATCAGTGATGCGCGGGTCAATGTATAAACAACCCGCACCCGGCCGACGTTTTCAACTAACCCGCCCGCAACTCGGACCGCAAAAAAAAAGAAGAAAATATTGTACCCGACCCGCTTCCTGACCCGCATTTTTTAAAAGTAGTAAATGCTCATCGTAGCTCATTGGGCCATTGAGAAAATGTTTCAGGCCCTGACGTGGTGCGCTCAGAGGTGCAGCAGCGAGAGCAGGAAGTTCTTGAGGCGGCCCATCATTTTCCATTTCAGCTCCAGATGCATATTATTGATGAACGCGATGTTTATGTTTCGACCCGGCTTGAAGAATTCATCAGCCCACATTTGGAAAACATTTGGAAAAGTGTGAAAGCCCTTAGGAGCGCAAACTGTTATTTTTCTGAATGCTGTATGATATAGCCTAGTGTTATGTAATACAGGCTTGATTTATTCATTTATTTCGTTAAATTTTCTTAACAATTAAGATGCTGCATGTGTTTATCCAGTCTAATCGAAGTGTGCGTCTCTCCCCCGACTTTCCCAACAAAAATCCCGCCCCCTCTCAGAAAATACATAAAACTGACTTTAAATGCGTTTAAAAGTAGCCTATTAAAATGGTACAATGGCATTGCTCAGTTCAACGTTTTGGGAAATCGGGCATTTTGTCCCGCGTCAGCATTTATTCAAAAGATAATAACGCTCAACATTCAAAAGGTAAATAAGGATTTATTGACGATCCGACCGACCGTGACCCGAATATCATTAAAAATATTTTTGGATGACTCGTAACCGCGGGTAACCGCGGGTGGCCGCGGGCACCCGCTCATTTTGGATCAACCCGCGCATCACTGATATGTATATATATATATATATATCAGGGCCGTGCAGAGAGTTCTTCAGAGGCAGGGGCTCAAATGTAAAAAAGGGGCAATATGTAAATATATATACATTAGGGGTGTAACGTACACAAAACTGACGGTTCGGTACTTACCTCGGTTTTGAAGTCACGGTTTGCTACGGATTCGGTACAGCAGTTTTACAAAATTGCTTTTTATTAATTTTTATTCAACAGTGGTTTAATGAAAAAAAAATTGTGTCTGTCCTTAAATTAATTCAGTTATAACTAAAAGTTTCTTAAAGATAATGCTGTAAACTATATAGGGAGCCCTTAGGCTACATATTGCTATTAAAGATTAACAACAGAGCCCAAACTATTAGCCTAAATTCATTTGCTATTTATTTTTAGATATAAAAATCAACACTCATAAGCTTCACATAAGGCAGTTTTTACATTAATATCTAAATCTAATTATTATTATTTTTTTCTCCAACTCGTTGTTGAAATATAATCATTTAGTGGCTGTAATTTTCATGACAGGTTTATTTAAACATACATTAAATAAACAAGACATCACTTACAGGCTAAGTGGAATATAATGAATATATATAGGCTAATATAATGAATATATAGGCTAATATAGTGCATGTATTCAGTGAAAGAGTTAATCTCTCTAACGTTAGTGAACTCACAGCTGTGGACACTGAATGACTTCTGAGGTAACTTTAAATGTGATTCTACATGACATTTTTTGTTTACAAGCTGTTTTATTGTCTTTCCGCGGTTGAAACACCGATGGAGCGATTACACAACATATGATACGTTTCAATAAATTGTATTGTATCCTCAACATACCTTAAGATATTCATTGCTTTAGGAAGAGATGATCGCGTTCACTGGCGCGCCGCGCGCTGCCGCTTGAAGTTGAACTGATACGCGTCTCTCTGTCACGTCACATAATAGAGCGTTAAAACGGTATTTATCGTTTGAATTTCGTGATAAAATGGACTGAATACTCAATATGTTCGTGTGGGAACTCGGATTGAAGTGTGTTCCGCGCTTTAAACAAGCCGACTGTTAACTGTTATAGATTGCATTCATAACCGTTCGGTACACGAGCGCACCATACCGAAAGCCCGAAACGTAGTTCGTCTGTCCATGTAATTTTCAACCGATTTATGAATAAGAACAGAAAATTACCGCTTCACTTCACATGCCCAATGGAATTTGAACTTGCTTTGCCAGATCACGATTGGTTGGTGTATATACATGACAAACGCGCATTGGTGAATTGTGTAATACTTTAAAATATATAATATATAGATTTGTAATTAAATCAACACATTAGCTCTGATTATGGATGAAAAAAAAATATTGGTTTACTTTTTTTCCCGCGAGGCCACACACTCTCTGAAAGGACCATATTTGGCTCGAGAGCCGCTTCCGAACAGAGGAAAATCAGCAATCAATCAAAACGCACGCAACCCATAGCAACGCGTTATGACAACGCCTCAACAGAAATTGTCCGACTTTTGAGCCGTTCGTTACTATTGTATACATTGTCATCAATGTCATGTTATAATAATCACATTTATTTAGTTTTATTGACCACGATATTATCATTGATATTTGTCTGAGAGGGGCACTTTTGATTCATTTTGAAAAAGGGCAGGGGCTCGAGCACCCAAAGCCCCCCCCTCTGCACGTGCCTGATATATATATATATATATATATATATATATATATATATATATATATATATATATATATATATATATATATATATATATATATATATACACTGTTGTCTGAGGTCAACTTATGACGTTTGCTTGGTTTTTACATTCAAAAACATCATAATGAATAAGTAATAGGCTATTTTCTTGATGGGCGTGCCGCACTGAAGACTTGGAAGTAAACTCCCACGGCTAGGATTGGATAAGATTTGCATATTTAATGAGCTTCAGCTCCCCTCAGTACATGTGGAAATTGTTTTGAAAGCATCTGGAGAAACGCTCACAGGACTCACAAAATATCTTTATCAAAACAAACACAATGATTCATCTCGCGATTGACTGGAATGTTATTTCTGTATTACTTGGTTGGCCTGATCATCAGTGAATATAACCGCGAACCATACACACACACACACGCGCGCGCAAGAAAGGAATGTTATTTCACTATAACCCGTCGGCAGGCCGGTGATAGCCCTTCTGAAAAACACATAGCCCCGGGACGATTGGGCTTTGCGAGCTGGCGTTACAAGTCCGAGTCTGATCACGAATGAACCAATAACACCTTCTCCAGCCTGTGACCGCGTGCTACGGTATGTAATCAATAGATATCAAACAATCTGTAACAACGCAATACTAACACATATAAAAAAACATATTTTTACTCACATAAGTGTGTTGCACCGTTCCTGTCTGATCCAATATAGAAGGTACAGCATTGTGTTTTAATCTCAATATGTCTGCAAATCCAATCTCAACCTGTATCTTGTTTACAATCGATTGAATATGAAGCTAACTAACGCGCAATGTCTTACGCACGTGAGCTGGAACCAGCATGTTTATTGCTCGGTAGCGCGACCCATTTAGCTTCGCGATTCGGTGGGCGGGCTTGAGGCGGTGCTTCTGCGTCGTATTACGTCAGTGGTCGACATATTCTGAGATCTCTTGCTTTCTGGGCCTGGTGTTTATAAAAGCTTTTCTTTGACTAACAAGGATGTTTTCAGCTCTGATACTTACAGGATATTCTTATATCACAATTAACTTTTATATACCAAAGGAAAGTTGATTTCTCAATTCTTGTAAGGCGGCGTTTGTGCATGAAGGCACCTCACAAAACGAATTTCGGACAGACTTCTTAGGCAGTGTAAACATTTAATGATCTACAGCAAAATAGAGAGAGCTTTGGTGAGAACTAAACAAATATTTAATTACTACATTAGTAATTTCTCGCTAGAAATGACATCAGAAGTGGTATGTTGGTAAAAAAATGTTGGTAAAAAACGCACAAACTGACCAGCAAAAACAACTTTCGGACACCATCTTTTTTATCCAAGATGAACTGTCACAGAATGGAAAGCACAGGATTGTGCGATATCAAAGGTCACCAAAGGATACACATAATGCTGCCTTCAAAACTCGATCAGATGAAGGTATCTCAGGAGACAGGAAGAAAAGCTAACATTAGATTTGGATGTGCCTTGATGCCTTCCGACCTTGAAATGTGCCCTCCGAAGGCAGCTTTTTTCAGGTTTCGGACGCAGCCAATGACTTACTCAATTAGACATTTACCGCCACCTACTGGCAGTTTTAGTTTCTTATTAAGAGTATAATTTCATTTTTTTTTTTTTTTTTATCATATTTCCACTTTAATAAAAACAAACATTAAAGGTATAGTTCACCGAAAAATATTTATTTCTAAAGCTACTTTTTGTGGTGTCTATTTGACGATTTTAAATTACCTTATAGGAGTAATTTCTCAGTCAAATTTGATTTGCGATTAATTGGATTATTAAAATTATCTATTGTTAAGGACTTTTTGTACAGAGGAATTAAATGTAAGTACTTCACAAAGGACAAAGAAAGACCAAAAATGCTTAAAAATAATCAAATAAAAAATGAACAAAATAAAAAAATAAATAATTCATAAAAATAAATGAAATAAAATAAAATGCAATATTTTAAATAATAAAAATAATGCACAAAAGAATCTGAGTTAATATATTTATTTGGAAATTTTTGCTATTAAACCCTCCAGAACACTTACCCCATTTAATATAGTTTGTGCATTACTGTACACAAGACATGTGCTTGTACAAACCGAGCGATGAGTCAAAATGATTGTCTGTGGACAGCATATAAAACAGCTTGAGTAAGTGGCACAGTGGCGATTGAAACTGTCTTCAGCAGACAGGAAGCTGCCAACACGTGGTTTATCAATTCCCTATTGGTAGCGCTTGAAATATCGCTTCTAATCGCGTGTCATTTCCCGGCCCAAAGAAACGAAGGACGGCCTGGATTCAGTGCCCTGATTTTAACTGTCTGTCATAAATAAGGGCAAAACTTTAATCATTAATAGCCGGATTTCCCACTTCGAATAACATGCATATCTGATTACCAAATCACCACAAACCAAGCAGAATAAACAAGCACAAATCAAGATAAGCTAAATATCCAATAGAAAATCTTCTCTCTCTCTCTCTCTCTCTCTCTCTCTCTCTCTCTCTCTCTCTCTCTCTCTCTCTCTCTTCTGTTTTCTTTCCACTTAACTGTATTTTCTTTTCCTGGTGTGCGCTTCCCTCCCTGAGTGGGCATCTGTTTCCTGTCAGTGCAATATCAGGTTATAAAAGCATATCTCTGGGCTGCAGCGTGTGTTGATGATACGGCTGTGTTGATCATGTATCAGAGATGGAAGACAGCAGGACAGACAAAGCCAGGATTCTGCGTCGGCCTCGGGACGCAGATGCGGGTATTAGTGAATATTATGTGACAGCGAAACGATCTATGGCAACACAGAATCTCTGAGAGAGAAGATGGCTGGGAAAGAGACGCGGATCTGATGCGAGATGAGCCTTTAAGACTGAACAAAACAATCAAGAAATCAAAGTTGAAGACTGGATATTGAACAATATTATATTAAATATATGTGTTAAATGTTCTCATTTCACCAGGCACTGGCAAAACGTTTTGTCCCAACAATGTTGCACAAATCAAAGCAAAGTCTCCGTGTTAGTAGACCGCTGATTTAAAAACCCTTCAGACACGTTCATCTATAGCTGGTCAATACTGCGATCCACTCCAGAGTCCCTGAACACTTCTCCTTCAGCTCACTTCCTGTCCCTCGTTTACCAGCGATCGCTCTCTTCCTCTGCTTTCTTCCTCTCAGATGCTGCACATAAACAGCCCCAGTGGAAGAAAGGCCTGCATTGTGTCCACTGCACCTGGGCTAGCCCGGTCCGCGTGGGGGTTTTGGACTCTGGTTACGGTCCAATCTCTGAGTCAGAGCCGCAGAGCCCATTCTCTTTGAGAGAGCATCCCACATCTGTTCTGAAAGCCAGGATGTTTTCTGATTTAAGGAAAGGTTCACCCAAACATTAGAAATCCGTCAACCTTGACTCACCCTCGTGTCGTTCCAAACCTGTGTGACTTTCTTTTTCTCTGTTGAACACACAAGATGTTCTACAAAAAAAAATGTAATACAATTTCTTAAGATCTTTCCAAAACGAGGTGCAGTTTTCCGTTTAAAAAAAAAGGCAGCTGGTGAGTAGTGGCAAGTGGTATATAAAATAAAATAAAACAAAACAAGGATTGTCACACAGGTTTTGAATAACATGAGAGTGAGTAAAGGATGATTCTTTTCATTTATGAGTGAACCGTCCCTTTAATAGTCCAGAATGCTTGCCAAGCATACGTATACTTTCTTGGAGGCTTTGCTGCAGTGTGTGCGAGTGTAACTGAGGTGAAGGAGGTAAAACCGCAGGGTCTCATTAATCACCTGCGCTCTGCCTCCTGCCTTCTGCCGAGCACAGTTTTGTATTTTAGCTGAAGCTAAAAATAGATATCCTTGGCAAATTGCGAGAGAACACACACACCTGTCACCTGTGATTCATTTACGAAGGTACGTACACAAACAAAAATGCACACACACTCCTTTTCACGAACATATACGGGCCAAAATGAACCTTCGCCAAACAGCAAATGTAAATAAAATTGGCTTGGTGAGTAAATGAAACCAGCTGGTCGGGTTTTTAAACTAACGCATGGTTTAAACTGCAACGTACGAACCACAGTCTTTGAAATTAAAATCAAATAGATAGCAATGATCAATTACTGACAAGCTCAATGACTGTAGAGCGTCTTCTAAAATCCTTCTAAAACAACCTCGGGATAAAATTTCTCAGCCAAAATATAGGGATGCAACAATACATTAGTCCACGGTTCAATACAAACCTCGGTTTTTAACCACGGTTTTCAGTTCGGTTCGGGTCTGATGGCTTGTTTTTTGCTATTCTATTCTTAGGCGACAGGAACAGAAAGAGGTTAAGGAGAAAAAATACTTTTTTACTGCAATACTCTTGAAAAACTTGAAAAACCTTACTTAAACTTAAAACTTTACTTTAAAAAACCTTTGTACACATTCCTAGTATATTGTATTATATAAAATAAATATATATAAAGATTTACACTGGCTGCTCAGAGCTGTACAGCAGCATTTAGTATGAAATTGAATGAATAAATGTAAAAATAAAACACTACATAGACTTCACTATAAAATATACATTGATTCTTATTAAAGCTTCTGTATTAATGTTTTTCAGTCAAGAGCAGTGAGTGATTTTCTTTTTGTCTTTTGTTATTTTATTAACATTAAAGGGATAGTTCACTCAAAAATTAAAATTCTGTCATTGATTATTCGCACTGAAGTTGTTTTAAACCTGAATAAAGTTATTTCTTCTGTTGGACAAAATATATTTTGAAGAATGTTGGAAACCAAACAGTTGCTGGTCCCCATTGTAGGAAATAATAATATGGATGTCAATGGCTACCATCAACTGTCTGGTATTCAACTGTCTGTGTTCAACAGAAGAAATTAATACAGGTTTGGAACAGCATTAGATGAGTAAATAATGACATTATTTTAGAGGTGAACTGTCCCTTTAAGTGTTTGTGTTTGTGGGGTGCACTGTAACATGTGTTCATGCTTCGTTTTTAAAAAAATTTCATTATTTTTCATATATTTGACCTTTATTCTACACTGCTCTGTCCCTCCTTGTAAAAACGGTCTGATGTTTTCCGGGTTGTATGAAGCCAGTCCCTCAAAAATACGCAATGGGCTCAGATTGGTTAGCTGGCCCAGTGTGTTGTGATTCGCTAACCGCAGTGCACGTTTGTCGGAAACGTCACGCCCCTTACCTTACCGGTAGACTGTGCTTTGGTCAGTATTAGAAACAATGGCGTCAATAAAACCACACCAATCTGAGCCCGAATCAGACCCAGAACATTTTAGTGAAGATAATCGAGCAGAACCTGTTCAGTCCTCAAGAGTAAAGACTGTGGATCTATAGTGATCGCTACTGAATGGCACTGTTACTTTTGTATTTTTAGAACGATTATAGCCAAATATCTTTCGCCAGAACTATTAACTCAAAACGAACATTAAACATTGGCTTTACTAGTAGCCAAATCAAACACAGAAACATGTTTAGCATGCCTGTAGATAAACAATCCATAAAAGCTCTAATCAAAGAATCATTTACACTAATGCCAAGTTCGCTGTTGAGATTTTAAAAAAAGTATGTAACATTAGGTGTTTGTCGGATAAAGTTAAGTATGAATGAGCATTTAACAAACTGGTTTGCAGAGCCAGGAAAACACATCGACGAAAAATAAATCATACTTTAAACAGCCTGTAAACAGCTTCTGTTTTTAAATCCATCTTTCAGGACAAGCCGTTGTGCGGATCCTGCACTGAACTCATGAAGATTGTGGAAGCTTTCCTCCGTGAAATGTGCAGTGGGAGCCGTGCGCCTGTTGTGCATGATTCACACTGGCAGCGTTTGTCTTGCGCAGCTGAACCGCGGCTCGTGTATTGCAAATACAGTCTAATATTGTCCATTATGACACATTTTCCGGTCTTCTCCTCCGCCCCCTGTCTGTCTCATGCTATGATTTATGATGGGCATCATATATCTGCTGCAAATGCGACCTGTTCCCCGCTGTCTCATACACACATGCATATAACATAGGGCTGTAATGATTTGACCAAAAATAAAAACCTCGATTAATTGAACATTTGACTTCGATTACGATTAATGAACGATTATTTTGCTTTTTTTTTATGCTTTTTTTTTTGCCCTCATAAGGTTTTTGAGTAAGTTCACTGATAAGGTTTGTACTGTAAATATTTTCTACAATTAAAGGTGGAATTGTTTTTTTAAATGAAAAAGTGCATTTCTTTTTGATTTTAAAATACTTGAAGGAAACGGTTGACTTTCAGCAGTTATTGTCTATGGGGCAGATTTCTACTTGTTGTACATCAGATAAAGATAAATTAACACATAGGCCTGCATTACATTTATATGAATGCATTAATGAGAGAGTGATTGTGTGTGTGAATTACTCATACCGTCTCTATTCATTATGACGCTGTGGTTTGTACTTACTTCAAAGGTATTAAAATGTATGCATATAATGGTTGAGTTTCTAAGCTACTTTAGTGACTTTACTTTAGTCACAGGACGGCGTTGACACTGCGTTTCTGCGCGCGATCTTCACGTGATGTGCGAGCTTCTGCCTGAGTGTTCGTTTGTCACAATATATCAGGCATTAGTTCAACATAATACACATCTAATGGTCGAAACTCGCTTTAATGTTCAAACTGGCAGGGCTTAAACCACCTACAAATGACAAAGCTTTGTGAGGACGCAGGTGAAAGAGGTCTGCCTTCAGGACGCGCGCTGTCAGAGACGCGACACGGCTATCTGTGTCACAGAAAAAAGCTGAGCACTGAACGGATAAGTTTTCCGTATTGTTGTTTTTGAATAGAGCACAATCGCTTTAAAAGTTGAAACTGGCAAGCCTTTAAACGCATACTTGACAAACTTTATGAGGACGAAAGTGAAAGCGGCTTCGGGGCTTGCGCGCACCGTCTGTGTGTGTGTGTGTGTGTGTCAGCGCGTAGGCTATAAGAACAGCAATTAACTGACCTGTATAAACTGTGTAAAACATGCAGTTACTATAGTGATTCTGGGCATCTATAAACACAGATACCCGCTCCTGCATCTCTCTGTGTGCCTTCAAACTGCACTTGATGTGACTGACGGGGCGGAGTCACGTGAAAACCAAAATAACCGACATGGGAAAAATATGTCGGTTAGAGGTTCTGAATGTCGGTTTCTGTTATTTTTCTATTAATCGTACAGCCCTAGTATAACATGTTGTATGTTAAATGCACTGCAACGCACCCCCGTCCCTAGGAAGGCTGAACAAAGTGGACCTGCAATCCGGATGAAAATAACAGGGTTTCGTCGGCATTGCGGCAACAACTCTCCAGCCTACTAACTATACCACCACAACGCTTCCCCGCAGCGATACAAAATTGCCTCGCCCCCCTTATTTAATATTCTCGGAGGAGGGGTCTATGTAACTATTGGGGCTGGTGATGTCAGCAGCCCTGGAGGAATGTCTGTAGTCGCCTACTGGCCGTTTGCTGTAGTCCTTAGAAATGGATTTCTTTAAAAGCAAATATCTCCCTTTGCTTTAAACTTTGAACGTTGTAACTTTGCAGATGTTGATTGTGCTCATACAGCAACATTATACACTAGCTAAAGTTAGAAAAGTGAAATTGTGGTTTACCACCCCTTTAATAAGCTGAAATAAAATGTCTAAGCTGAAGTAAAACAAACTGAAATAAAAGTAAATTAAACCTAAAAATATTTTTGGAAAAAAACACACAAAAGCACATAAAGTTACTAAAACTTTAACTAAGAATAAAAGCTAATTCAAAATATTAATAAACTCTATAATTAATACTAAAATAAAACTGAGAACCCCAAACTGAAGCATAAATCCTCTGGATACAGTCGCATTCATTCAATAGTATATTCACTCCACTTTAAGTGCAGTCCATTATTTCATGTTGCTTCATATGTGTTTCTGTGATGCAGTAAGCTCCGCTCTCACAGACAGTGTGAATACTGTAACCTGTTAATAATGTATGAGTGCCAAAATAAACATGCCGCTTTCATATGCATGTGATACAAGTCTAATGCTTTTGTACTGGTCATAGGCCGCAGAACAGAAAAAGACAAAAAAAAAAAACAACACAACCCTCTGGTTTCTCCTTTCCTTCCACACAACACTCTGATCCTCCTCTCGATTGTCCTCCTTTATCAGTCAATCCTGTTCAGTCATGTCAAACGTGCTCCAGCTGAAGGGTTTTATCAGCACTCCCAAAAACACACACACTATTGCTGACTGGGTTTCTCCAGAGCTTCATTTAAATGGAAGATCTGCCGTTATCAAGTGAGGAAGATGGAAAATGTGATTTTTCCTATGAACACTTCAGATGCTGTTATTATTAGAGAACAAACCTGATGCTACACATGCACATTGTTGCGAGACAATGATAAAATACTAGATTTGTATAGTTTCCACAAAAAATATTAGGTTCTTGTTCATGCAAATGTTGCTGCCACAATGCTAGAGAGGGTTAAATGTGTTATGTGGTTAAACTTTTTTAAGTTTAGTTTGCATGCTTCTATGCAGTCACTGAAACACATTGCCCGCTTAAGTTTAACACTTAGGCCAGAAATATACTTTATGCAACTCTGCAAAATGTAAAAGTTAGAGCTTGGCTAGTGCATACAGAAATGTGCTGCTGGCAAGTAACTAACCTTTGGACTTTGCAACTTATTCTCTGTAAGCTATTAAAACACAGAAACGTGTTAACAGTATTAGGGAATGACAAACTACACAGAACTTTGATGTGGTGAGCAGAAGCTTTTCACCTTGACACGTGATAGCATTGCAAAAAGATAAAGAGAGGGAGGTGGATGTGTGAAAAAAATACTGTGACGGGTTTCATTTTGATTAATAGTATTTACTAGGAACCTAAAACTCGCCAGGACGATTCCAGCCATGGAAACCAGGCTGAGCAAAAACAGACACAAAAACACGGAGATGGAGGACAGCACAGGTGTAATAATGAGCTGCTGCTGCTGCAATTTACTTTCTGTAAGAGACAGTCAGACACTACGAGACAGTAAACAACCTCAGGCAAAGTAAATATAAATTCAACATTAGTCGCACCATTTTTTGGTCTGCCTTCCAAGCATAAAATGAAACAATAAAATAATAAAAGAGTAGGGTAGGGTAGAGATTAAAAATAGAATAGAATAAAATAAAAAAATAAAATAAATAGAATAAAGTAATAGAAATAGAAAAAAATAGAATAGAATAAAATGAAATAAAATAATAAAATAAATTGCAAGATTCCCTATAGAAATGTTTTGAATGACTAAAATTAATTATTAAATATATTTATGTAAGACTTTAAAAAATAAAAAATAAATAAATAGATAGAATAGAATAAAATAAAATAATATAATAGAGTAGGGTAGAGTAGAGTCGAGATTAGAAAATAGAATAAATAAAATAGAATAAAAATAAAAGAGATTAATAAAATAAAAGAGAAGAGAAGGGCAGAGCAGAGTAGACATTAAAAATAACATAGAATAAAATAAAAATTAAATAGAATAGAACAGAATAAAATAAAACAGAATAGAATAATAAAATAAAATAAAAGTGTAGGGTAGAGCAGAGCAGATTAGATTAAAAATAAAATAGAATGAAATAATAGAATAGAATAAAATAATAAAATAAATACAATAAAAAAATTAAATAGAATAAATAAAAATAAAAAAATCAAATAGAATAAAATTAGAATAGAATCAAATTGTATATTCCTTATAGAAATGTTTTAAATAACTAAAATGTATTATTAAATACATTAAATGTATGACTTTTTAAAATAAAATAAAAGAATAAATCGAAAAGAATAAAATAGAATAAAAGAGTAGGGTAGAGTATAGTAGAGATTACAATAAAATAGAATAAAAAATTAAATAGAATAGAATAAAATAATCAAATAAAATTGTATATTCCCAATAGAATAGCTCAAATGAATGATTAAATATATTAATTTAAAATTGTATAACTCACTGATATTAAAGTTCTCCATGATCACACAAACAAAAGTTTTATTCGGGAAAAAAAGTGAACTTTGATAATAAATATACAATCTAAAAAATGCTGGGTTAAAAACAACCCAAGTTGGGTTGAAAATGGACAAACCCAGTAAATGGGTTGTTTTAACCCAGCGATTGGGTTAAATGTTTGCTTAAAACAACCCAATTTATGGGTTAAAACAACCCAATCGCTGGGTTTGTCCATTTTCAACCCAACTTGGGTTGTTTTTAACCCAGCATTTTTTAGAGTGTAGTAAATAGTAAATGTAATAAATTTTTTTAAAGAAAGTAAATCAATTAGCAGCTAATTGACTAGTTAGACTAGTCGATTTATCAGCTATTGTGATGTGTTGATGACAATGAGCTTTACATTTAAGACACCAGAGCAAATCCTGAGAGATCCTGTGACATACAGTCTTTCTCTATCCACATTAGATCACACATTTGCTTACCATTACTGGCAGATCGCCATCATAAGCAGGACACACAGAGTATATTTCTCTCCTCCTTGCATTTCTTTGAGAGTAGACCTGATCTGCAGGCCTCCACTTCACAATCTGATCTTGTTTTGACAGCGATGAAAACAATGATGAATGGAATGAATAGCATAAAGGAAACTGAGTCATCTTTGAAAAGGAAAAACAGGACTGATGGACTCTAAAGAAAGCAGGGAATACAGGTGGCTGAAACATTTTCACATGGATCTTTAGATACTGTCTCAGATCTGAGACACAAAGGCACCTCAAAACTCCTTCCAAGGGCCGCTAAGATGCCTTAAAAGCAAACAGATGCTTTAATTGCTGCATTTAGAGCAGTGCTGCAGGATCTCCTGGGGCACTGTTGTATTACAAACACACGCGGTAAAGCCGGCGTGCCACTAGCAATGTTCAGTCGAATGCCTCATTTACTAATAAGCTTCACATGCGAGTGTTAACAGCCGCTGCGACTCAACACGCTGCCGACTCTCGCCGTTTGATATTAGGCATCGTTATGGTTTCAAGTAGTGCAGAAAATAAAATAAATAGCAGAACCTGTAGATGAGCATGTAGATAATGAAGAACTGTTTTTAGGACAGGAACCTAACAAGAAATGATGCCTGATAAAAGCAGGAACCCACAACTGCTTTTTCAGACACTTCATCAGAAACACTTGCTGTTTGTAAACCACAAAGTCACAAGCTGATTTCACTCTGAAGCACACTTCCTTATCACGATTTTATCATTATCAGCTGTATGTACATCCACAGCCACCCTGTAAACATGTTATCAGCTGGCAAGAATCTTCAGACCCTGAATAATAACTTGAGCGACCAATCGAAACTATTTTGTGGCATAAAATGCACGCTTGCGATACAAAGTCTGGTCCAAAAAGAAGGCAGTACATTATGCTGGATTCAAAAATACAGCAGAATCCCAGTGTGCATTGCAATTATATAAGTTTAAAAAACAAATTTGATTGAAAAGATTGTTGAAAGAAATTATGATAATAATATTCACACACAAAAATACATGAATAATATGAATTGATAAAAAATAAATGCTACTAAGTAAATGCACATCTAAATAAAATAAAAATACAGATAATATTTTTCAAAAATATGAATAAATACAAATAAATAAATATGCAAATAAAAAAATAAATAAATTAGTAAATGTATGTATTAATTAATAAGTATAACAGTAAGTAAATAAAAATAATAGTAAATATGCAAATACACACATGTATAAGTATGTAAATTACTAATCAAATAAATAAATACAAATAATAATATTAATATAAAAAATTAGAATAATCAATGAGTTAATAAGTAAATATATAAATAAATCAGAGAGTAAATTATAATTATGTAAAACAAATAAGTACACAAGTAAATAAACAAAATAGTAAATATGTAAATACACAAATGTATAAATAAGTAAAATAGATATGTAATTAAATGCATACATGGATTTGTATAAATATTAGTGCTGGGAATCGATAAATAAAATTAACAAATGAATCTATTTTTTCTGTAATTAATCGCGATTAATCGCAAGTTTTTAATATTTTTGGAGTTTTTGATATTGTATTAATTTCAGTTACTCTCCAGATTAATGAAGAAACAATTTAAAGACAGCATATTTGAAATATGTGTTGTAATGGCATCTTTTTATGAATGAAGGCCAGTATCACTGATACTAATGTCTCTATGAAACATTAATGAGGTTACATTACAGTATAACTGAAAGCTCCCAATTTCAACATTTATTAGGCTTAAAAAAACAGCAACTTTTAATTGAAGTGAACTTAAAACAATCTTAACATAAACCTGTTATAATACATGTTATATTTACCTGTGGCCTTCCCTGTTAGACATATACAGAAATGTTATAGTTCATTTAAGACGTTATTTAACTCATTTAAGACTCCTAATATGAGAATACTCGACAAAACTGGCGTTATTGTTATTGTTTGTTCAAGAGCAAAAGAGAACTCGTTGTGTGCACGAGTCTGACGCGAGTCTGTCTGTGCGTCGAGTGTGTGTGTGTGTGTCAGGGTGTCATGAGACGCACCCACACAGACAGGACATTGACATACAGCGTGTTCTCTTGTGTCTTGTCGCGCTTAGATTGTTTAAAATAATTGACATGAATAAGAGCGTGATCATATGTAACGCTAGGCAAAAATGGATATAAAAACAGGATATCAAATATTTTTAATGCGTTAAAGGCCCACTGAAGTGCCTTGGAACGCGCAGCATTATTCAATGAGTTGACGTAATTTCCCCTAAATGGCTCCAGCTGTTAGCAGCTCCTCCCCTTTTTTGAAACAGCCAATAGCGTTCTGTTATTACCAGTTTGACTAGAGCCTTTCTGTTTTTTTTAAGCCAGTTTCCTCCGAATCTAACTGTTTATCATCATAATCTCTTCCATATCTCCTTGAAATACAGCATTCTGTGCAGCATTTAAATGGGTCCGATATGTTTTGTTGACTCGCGCATTTGATCCGCTCTGTGCTCTTGTGTCTCTAGTCAACGGCTCTGGTCTATGTGTGTGTGCGCTGCTGCGGTGCGCGTGAAACTATCGTGAAACCAGACTTCATTCGCCTCAATCAAAAGCATATTCACAGCGTCTGTATCGTTTCCTATCGCATATATAGTGCGCTATGTGCCGTTCAACATGTAGAAAATAGTAAATGCGTGAACAACTGACCGTTTTCAGGCATTTCAGGGTCTATTTATAAAGCAGGGGGCGGGACTTCAGATTCTAGAGTGCATTTGATTGGACAGAAGATTTGATGAGAAGGTGAAGTCTGCAATGATGTCATCAAAATCTGTGATTCGTTTTAACGGAAGTGAGAGACTGTAAGTTTTGAATGCTTATACCTCCTAAATGCAAATTTTGTCATTGTTTTGGAACACACCAGCTTATTCATAACCTTAAGGCTAAGATCATCATACTAAAAGCTAATAAATATATATTTAATTTCATTTAAACAAATTTGTGTGTGTAGCATTTATTGTTTGTTTTTAAAGAAGAAGTTTGTAACCTTTACAGAATTCCCCATCCAGACTGTGAAACCAGTGACCTTCAATATATATATATATATATATATATATATATATATATATATATATATATATATATATATATATATATATATATATATATATATATATATATATATATATATATTTTTTTTTTTTTTTTTTTTTTTTTTTTTTTTTTTTTTCTGTTGTTGTGCACTCCTGGTGTTTGAGTGTTGTGATAGCTTAGCATCATCTGCTAATGTCCGTCACTGTGAGTGTTTGAGGCGTCATGTGAGTTAACTGTATGTAGTGCGTTTCAAATCAGTTTCTTGAGGCTCAATGACGCTGCATCACAAGGTGGCTGTCAATGTAGACTTTGGAACAGAAAGACGGAGGATTAAAACTGCCAACAAAAACTGACTAGAGAACAGTCCTCGACACCACAACCCTTACAGGAGGGAATGAAAGTTTTTTCTCAGATCAGCAGGCCAGAGGAACTTCCTCCCGTTCCTAATCTTTCACACGGAGTCATTGTTTAAAGCTGACTCAGAATACTCCGAGCTCAAAAACGGAAGGAAAAGAGACTCATGACATCACTTCCTGTGAGCATTTGTGGTCAAACAGAAGAGAATATAAAGTTAGCTGCATTAGAAAACTTCTCTAATTTGAAATGAAACTTTCAGACAGCAAAACCAAATTGACCAAGATGCAAAACAAGTGGACTAGAACGTGGGTCTGTTTCCGGCTCCAACAATCTGTTCACTCAAATGAGAGTCATCTAAAGCTCTCAGAGATGATACTAGCTGTGCCTTACACATAATCACATGTCAAAGACTCGACATGGAACCTGTGCGGTTGCCGCAGCTGTGTCTGGACCCTATGATGATTGTGACCATGTGATGATTTACTGCATATATGAAACACACACAAAAAAGCACATGAACTTCAACAGCTACAATGAGTAAGAAAACTGTAAATGCAAAGTTTTTAGAACAATAGTTCATCCCCAAAAACATCATTATTTAAAGGGGTCATGAGAAATCAAATTTGCCTTGATCTTGGTCTGGGTTTTTGAACCATGAAAATGTCATAGCTTAAAACGTCCTCCTCGGTATAAACAAAGCATTTATTTAAAGGGTTAGTTCACCCAAAAAATGAAAATTAGCCCATGATTTTGTCACCCTCAAATCATCCTACAGGTGTACGACATTCTTCTTCCAGACGAATAAAATCAGAGTTATATTAAAAATGTCCTGGCTCTTCCAAGCTTTATAATGGCAGTGACTTGTTGGGTCATTTTTGAAGTCCATAAAAGTGCATCTATCCATCATATAACTGCTCCACACGGCTCCGGGGGGTTAATAAAGGCCTTTTGAAGCGAAGTGGTGCGTTTGTGTGAGATAAATATCCATATTTAAAACTTTATAGACTAAAATAACTAGCTTCCGGCGGTCAGCGGTACACAAGTCGACTTGCGCTAAAAGAGTAACCCTTGACGTGATGTATAGAAGCATTGCAAGCTTTGACGCCTCTCGAGGATAGGGCTGGGCAACAAACTCAAGCCCCTCTTCTCTTATATATCGAAATCCTCCACCATTTCTCTTTTAAAATTCTCGTTTTAGACTCTAATTCATGACCGGTGTTTCGTTTTGCTCTATCCTCTGCGCTTCTGCATTCGTCAATACGCATGCAGCAAGGGTTCAAGGGTCAAGGGTAGGGCTGCACGATTTGGGGAAAATATCTAATTGCGATTATTCTGGTTAAAATTGCGATTACGATTTAAAATGCGATTTTTTTTACAAATGAAAAGCGTGTATATATAACATTGTGTTTATATATTAATATGACTAATAATAATAATTATGATTATTATTGCTAAATAAAAACAAAATAAGAAATATTACTATTATTATTAAAAATTAAAAAAGTGCATTTAAGAATTAATCTAACAATATAATAATAATAATATTTATATTTTACAGAAAACTTATTTTACAAAAAAAAATTGTTTACCTGATAATATATACAGACAGCCTATGACTAAAAATCATTAGAAAGGTCTATGGATTTATTGTAAAACAAATTTGCTTTTTATGTGATATCAATTTCTTAAAGTCCATGTCTTTAAAATGAAACATGAGCCTCTTATGCATCCAAAAAACTGGGGGAAAAACTCCTGTACATTGAAGAAAACATTTGGATTGTCATATACATTTATTTAGAAGATTTATTTTCTACCCAAAAGTTTCATTCATACTGGAAGCCAGAGAGCGCCCTCGAGCAGAAACTCCACACATACGCCTCAGAGAAGTAATAGTTTTCAGGAAATCCCTAATGAGAAGCGCTGCAGGATGAATAAAAGGAAGATAGAAACGGTTTGACTGATGAAACGAAGACAATAAACACGACTGCATCAAGATATGGTGTATTTGAGTTCTTCAAGCCTTCTCGGGTATTTTCATAATAATAAAGTATGCAGTGCTGATTGACTTATCACTGTATAGAAAACTATAAAATATTGCATTGTCTGCCTCATTCTGTTATAAGAAGCCACATCAACTCGCAAACACTCGACTGACGATATGAAGTGAGTTAAAACGTGTTATTAAACATATTTAGTTGGACAACAGGTTTATGAACACTTCACATTACTAGTTTGTGAAGATGTTTGACACATGTTGCTTTTTCAAACGCACGTTATAAGCGACTCAAACGTGCAGTCTTTCAGACGGAGCAGCGTTTACTCCTGATCACAGAGCGGCTTTTCACTAACACGCTGGACATTTATTTATTTCATTAAAATCGCAGCCTTTGCGCTTTCATAATCGCACATAAGCCAAATCGCGATTGCGGTTCAATTTCGATTAATCGTGCAGCCCTAGTCAAAGGTTACTCTTTTAGGTCCAGTCGACTTGCGTACATTATCTTTTGGTGAACTTACTCTTTAATCAAGCTTCAAAAAGAGCTTGTTTTGATATTGCGGGATTGTGATGTCACACAGGCAAATACATTTGCATGACTGCCTCAAGAGCACGACATTGGCGAATAGCTATCCATCAACACACCACAGGCCCCGCCCACACCACAGGCGTTAGCTTGCTTAACGGCTGACATTTGCCTTCATGTGAGTGCTGTGTCAAAAGCAAATAGAACTTATTATAACAACTGACGCTGTCTACACTGGATACATTATACAGATGCGCGTTCAGTTTCTTACATACTCCATGTGCTTGAGTATGTCGACAACAGGACAAATGAAGGAGTGAAAGAACGTTCGCTTTGACACGTCCTTTTTAAAGGGCTTGTTACAGACTTCAGAAAGATCCCGGCATTGGAAATAAGTGGATGTTTTATTTTAATGGCGTCGGAGGATTATATGTTTGTTCGGAGCCTTTTATTTTGTAAAAAAGGCACAGTATAATGGAGAGTTTGCAAAGAATGTTTGTTAAAAGATTAAGCAGAAACTGTATTGGATCTGACAGCAACTGCATCACAAACCACAAGTAAATGATTTCATAATGTTTTGTCTATTAATGACGGTTTCATATGGACAATGTTTTCAAAACAATAGTGAGTGGGTGTTGATACTGTTTCCTGTGCAATGACGTTAGCCAATCATAACAGTGGCTGTTTAGTGTTAAGCCTTAAAGGAGCCGCCCTTTAAATATAGACAAAGGGTCAGAATGAGGGTTGAAATTATTTTAAAAAATGTAAAAGGTTGAAAACATTTTTTTCCCGCCCAAAAATAACATTACAAGTGAACAACAAGGAGCGTATTAAAATAAAAATACGTCATGACCCCTTTAAGAAATTTTGCATAATGCCTAAGATATTTTCCATACATTGAAAGCAAATGGCGTTGTTGGGATCCAAATATGTACAAAATCTTCCTTTAGACCATAATCCTTAATTTTGTTCACATTCAAATACAGTTTATAAACAAAATGCCTCAAGTGACATGTGAGAATCATTAGCATCAAACCTGCCACTACACTTCTTCATGTGCCATATGTGAAGTATTTGAAGAAGGAGTTTTGGTTTCAGAGGGGTCATGAATTGAGAAATCAACTTTCCTTTGAGCCTTTGATATATAAAAGTTCATCGTGATATAAGAATATCCAGTAAGTTTCAGAGCTGAAAACGTCCTTGTTAGTCAAAGAAAAGCTTTTATTGACACCAGGCCCAGAAAACGAGAGATCTCAGAATATGTCGACCATTGACGTAATACGACGCAGAAGCACCGCCTCAAGCCCGCCCACCGACTCGTGAAGCTAAACGGCAGAATCGATACAGGTCGAGATTGGATTTGCAGACATATTGAGATTAAAACACAATGCTGTGCCTTCTATATTGGATCAGACAGGAACGGTGCAACACACTTATGTGAGTAAAACATTTTTTTTTATACGTATTGCATTGTTACAGATTGTTTGATATCTATTGATTACATACCTTAGCACGCGGTCACAGGCTGGAAAAGGTGTTATTGGTTCATTCATGATCAGACTCGGACTTGTAACGCCAGCTCGCAAAGCCCAACGTCCCGGGGCTATGTGTTTTTCAGAAGGGCTATCACCGGCCTGCCGACGGGCTATAGTGAAATAACATTCCTTTCTTTCGCGCGCGTGTGTGTGTGTACGGTTTGCGGTTATATTCACTGATGATCGAGCGAAATGATACAGAAATAACATTCCAATCAATCGCGGGAGGATGAGAGATAAATCACTGTGTTGTTTGATAAAGACATTTTGCAAGCCCTGGCTGTGGGCTGGGCGATTCATTCCGGTTGCCGTTTGCCACACGTTGTCACTGACAGGGGAGCTGAAGCTCATTAAATAAGCAAATCTTATCCAATCCTAGCCGTGGGCATTTACTTCCAAGTCTTCAGTCCGGCACGCCCATCAAAACCGAGTGTTTTCAGAGAGCCTCAAAACCAAGGCAGAAAATAGCCTATTACTTATTCATTATGATGTTTTTGAATAAAAACCACACAAATGTCATAAGTTGACCTCAGACAACAGTATTAAAAAAAAAGCCAGTTCATGACACCTTTAAGGGTAAGATTCTACAATTCTTAAATCTGTTCATTATGGATTTCCATACAGGTTTGGAATGATTCGGAATGAGGGTGATTAAATATAAAACTCTTTTAAAGAAGAGACAGAGAGTTACTACAAATGCCTTGAGCTGTGTGCAAATGATATACATTTATACAAATCTACACCAGTTACACCATGCAAAGCGCTGTCACTGTGCTGTGATAAACCAGTTGAATGATTCCGTTGGGGTTTTTGTTTTTTTCCTATATATAGAAAAAACTGTCTTTCCTGGTGCAGCTGGAAGTGTTAGCTGCCAGAAAAGAGCAAGACAGCAGAGAAGTGAATCCAACCTGCCAAAAACACGAGACAATGCAGCCTTGAAGCTCACCATAGCACAAAGATGAACTACCAGAACTGAGAACAGTGTCTATTAAAGGAACAGTGCACCAAAAAAAGAACTCACTTTCATCATTATTACTTGTTATTTGCTGAAAATCTTCATGGATCAATTCATAGTCAAAGTGCCAGATTGATGATGTGCTACTGGTTCATGTGTGGTGTAAAGAATTGCAAGTTTGAAGCAGTGTTGTTATTGTTAAATCAAAACTACAACTATTAAAATCACTTTCAGAAATTGAAATAAAGCTAAAATAAAATATAAATATTAGATGATAAACTTAAAAACTTTTAAGATCAAGAACTAAAATGATTCAAATTGAAATAAAAATATAAAGCTATACAGAAATATAAAAAAAAAATCGATTCAAAATATGAATAAAGACTATATTAGTATATAAATAATACTAACACTGGTTTCTTCAAAAACACAGCAGAAAAAGAAAGGAAAAGGATATGGAAAAGCACGAGGATCCATAAATAATGGCAACTTTCATTTTTAGATGAGCTGCTCCTTTAAGTGTGGGAGTTCTCAGATGTTCCCTTGGAAAATGTCCTTAAAAAGGTGTTCCTCAAGGGTGTACGCTAGCACATAGTATGCGTGTGCACACATGCCTCTACAAACACGCCTCATCACAACCATCTTCTTTACATCTTTGTGCATGGTTGCATCTCTCTCTCTCTCTCTCTCTCTGCTGGCTCACACCTCTCTATCGCCTCGTCTGATCTGGGGTCTGTGATTATTCAGCAGTAATCTCGTGGTCAGCTGGTTGGCATGGAGACAGTTTCCCCTGGGAACAGACCTGTACACACTTCTCTACACGGGTCCTGACCTAGACGTGTTCCCTCGCAGCATAGCAACACAAATGTCAGACCGTAATTATTTTCCTCTATTTTTAACCACTTCAGTACTCCTTCGATACAAGTCTATTGTTTTTTGCCTGTTGTATCATTTGACTGACACCATTGCAAGTACAATCACTAAAAAAACAAAGAAAAATAAACTTCTGATGGCCCATTTTTGCAAACAACAATAAGATCAGGATATCATTTTGCAGTGATTTAATCCAAAACATTTGTTGTTGGCTCTGTTAAATCCTGATTTTCGGATCTTAAAGCGGACAAAGGTTTTCCTTTAGTCGCCGGGTTTGTTTTTGTTTTGTTCATATTTCCTTCACCCTGGAAATACACTTCCTCCATGGGATCCCGCGGAACTTTATCTGATCTTGTTGATAAAGCGGCGTTCAGTGAAACACTCATCTGCTGCGATGTGAAATCTAGCCCGTGTGCAGTGAAGCAGCCCCGCATGCAAATGCAAGCAGTGAATCGCAACACGAGGTAATTGCCTTCTTCAGCAGCTCGTCTGCATGTTTATTATATGCTCGAGGTGTTCGGCTGATTTCATTGCGTCTCACATTTACATCAACTCTAGTAAACCCTGAGAGCTATGCAGCACACTGAAGTCCTGAGATTTCTAGAGCGGGAATCTTTTACTGGATAATCCCAAAAAAGCAATTTGCATGTGGGATCAGAAGTCTCTCTCACTTTTTTAAACAAGTTTAGACTTCATGATTATAAGAGTATAGTGAAGTACTGATGCAACTAGCTTTACTTAAACAAGCTGTAAACACATACACATTGCAAAAACACTGATATTATTTGTGTGAATTTAACAAACACATGCCCTGGTCACATATCAAAATATCGAAAGACAGAAATATGATTTTTTATTTTGTTGCAAAACGTAACTATTACTATAATGCTATATTGCCAAAAGTATTGACACACCCCTCCAAATAATTTAATTCAGGTGTTCCAATCACTTCCATGGCCACAAGTATATAAAATCAAGTACTAGGCATGCAGACGCTTCTACAAACATTTATGAAAGAACGGGTCGCTCTCACTCAAGCGTGGTACCGTGATTGGCTGCCACCTGTGCAATAAGTCCATTCGTGAAATTTCCTCACTACTAAATATTCCAAAGTCCACTGTTAGTGGTATTAGAACAAAGTGGAAGCAATTGGGAACAACAGCAACTCAGCTACATAAAATCACAGAGCGGGGTCAGCGCATGCTGAGGGTCACAGTCCGCAGAAGTCACCAACTTTCTGCAGAGTCAATAGCTACAGACCTCCAAACTTCATGTGGCCTTCAGATTAGCTCAAGAACAATCTGAAGAGAGCTTTGTGGAATGGGTTTCCATGACCAAGCAGCTCATCCAAGCCTTACATCACCAAGTGTAATGCAAAGCGTCAGATGCAGTGGGGTAAAGCGCACCGCCACTGGACTCTAGAGCAGTGAGATGTTTTCTCTGGAGTGACCAATCACGCTTCTCTGTCTGGCAATCCGATGGACGAGTCTGGGTTTGGCGGTTGCCAGGAGAACGGTACTTGCCTGACTGCATTGTGCCAAGTGAAAAGTTTGGTGGAGGGGGGATTATGGTGTGTGTGGTTGTTTATCAGGGGTTAGGGTTGGCCCTTAGTTCCACTGAAAGGAACTCTTAATGCTTCAGCATACCAAGACATTTTGAACAATTTCATGCTCCAAACTTTGTGGGAATAGTTTGCGGATGGCCCCTTCCTGTTCCAACTTGACTGCGCACCAGCGCACAAAGCAAGGTCCATAAAGACACGGATGAGCGAGTTTGGTGTGGAGGAACTTGACTGGCCAACCTGATAGAACACCTTTGGGATGAATTAGAGGGGAAACTGCGAGCCAGGCCTTCTCCTCCAACATCAGTGTTCATGTGCATGTAAACTAGGGCTGTGCGATATTGAAGAAAAATGCGATATGCAATATCCTTGTTAAATAATGCGATATTCAATATGCGATACGATATTGCTTTAAGTGTGTAAAATCTATTTCTTTCCCCAACTGATATCTTTCACTTAAAGCATAACCGACTGTGTTTACATGAATACTCATCAAGACATAACTGTGTGTGTATTTGACAGTTCGAGTGTGTAACAAGACACAAAAAAAACAGCTTGTGCGCACGTTTCGGTGTGTGTGTCAGACAGTTGTTTTTCGCAAGTTATTGTGTTTAATAACTCTTTTTAACGTCAAGCAAGTCATAAGTAACAGTCATGTGCTCAGTCTATTCTCTGCTATATGCGTTGACCTAAAACGTACACATTACACAATGTTGAAGTAGCCTATTAAAATCATTCAGATATTGCGTGCCCTTGCGATATGCATATTGCGATATGTACATTTGCGATATTTCAATAATTTCAATATATTGCTCAGCCCTAATGTAAACTAAAGGCAGATGTCCCAAAACTTTTGGCAATATAGTGTGTATATAGTTATATAAGGTCAGTCAGTTTATTTATTACAATTAATAAAAAGAATTAAAGAAAAGCCTATATCATGCAATACAGTCAATTTAAACTTTAAATTGATTGAAATGGTGCCAAATTAAATAACTAATCAGTTTTTACAACAGAAATTAATCAATCAAAAAACATTAGCTTTTCATCTAATACAAAATTAATTTAAAGTTGCTTTGAAGCAATCTGTGTTGTGAAAAGCGCTATATAAATGAAGGTGACTTGACTTCAAAGCACTAAAAAAAGCGTGTGTGTGTGTGTGTGTGTGTGTGTGTGTGTGTGTGTGTGTGTGTGTGTGTGTGTGTGTGTGTGTGTGTGTGTGTGTGTGTGTGTGTGTGTGTGTGTGTGTGTGTGTGTGTGTGTGTGTGTGTGTGTGTGTGTGTGTGTGTGTG
Organism: Gobio gobio; assembly: GCF_949357685.1. Taxonomy (NCBI): domain Eukaryota; kingdom Metazoa; phylum Chordata; class Actinopteri; order Cypriniformes; family Gobionidae; genus Gobio; species Gobio gobio. The sequence goes on along the minus strand of NC_137113.1, from coordinate 7,775,489 downwards.
TGATAAAGATCATGGTTTATCATGCTGTGCAAACATGCAACACTACTTCACTTCAGTCTCAGACAACAGCCACAAAACTGCAAACAGAGACGTGCTCCGGCAGCAGAAAGACTCTCACTCTGATCCACAGGACATTCCCTGAACCCTGGGCACTAAACGCAGCAAATTCATGTTTTTGATGCCTGCAGAATTTACAGATGTAAACATCATAAAAATTTAAATGAAAGCCTGGAAGGCTGATTCCCAGTGGAATAAGTCAGATCAGACCACATTATATTCCCAGTGACTGACTCCCATACCCCTTTTCCACCAAAGCAGAGCCAGAGCTAGATCGGAGCCAGAGCCTAGTTTCAAATCGGTTCTTTGTGTTTCCACACCCAAAGCTCCAGCTCCGAGCCAGGAAAAGTGGTTCTTAAGTAGCACCAAAACATTGCTGGGCTAGAACAGGGCTAGAAGTAAGAACCGATTACGTCAGGCGCTGGGGGCGGGGTCAACAAGACCAACACACACTTGAGATCCGCCATGTTTGAAATAGCAGCTAATGGAGCTAACAGCTGCTGTTCGTTTGTAATCTCCGTCTATACAAATTACGGCGAACTACAAGAATGCGTTGGATTCGCTGTGTTTGCGTTGTGTTTTGATGCCGATGTAGGATCGTAAAGCCATGTGAATGAATAGTAACGCAACGTTTGCATTGTTGATGGAAGGCTTGTTCGCAGCGGTGCTGTGCAGAGACCGATCGCCGTATGATAACGAGTCCAGCGAGAGCATATGACTCCTTATGCTTTTGATTCACTCATGCTGTTTTTTTATATCATACGTGGATCGGTCTGCGCAGTGACGATGCATCTCGCACAAGCCTGGTGTGTGTGTGTTTCCCGCTGCCCAGGGTTGCCAGCAGGTTTTCACAACAAACCCGCCCAATTGCTACTCAAAACAAGCCCAATCGCGTTCCAGGGGGGGGGGATTCCCCAGTAAAAATCACATTTGGGGGTAAAATATGTGTTTTTTGGCATGATTACCTACTAAAATTCGCAATATGGGGCTAAATATCACACAATTGGGGTCGCTTCGTCCCGCGGACATAAAAAAAACAGCCCGCGGCAAAACCACAGACTTGGCAACATTGCCGCTGCCTCGCTAGCGTTGCTGAGAGAGATGAGACGTAAACAGTGACGTAAGACATGGCTCTGTTGTGGCTCTCAGCCCGTGGAAAAGCAAACCGGTTCTTAGAAGGCTCCTCAGTCGAACCAACTATGAACTGGGACTAGCTCTGGCTCTGAATTAGCTCTAGCACTGCCTTGGTGGAAAAGGGGTACCAATGAACTGTCAGCTCTCCTAGATCCACAACACTAAGAAAAAACACAGTGGTCTCTCTCATGTGCGGGGCAGAAATGGATTAGGCGTTCATTAATTCAGCAGTGGGATTATGGAAATCCAGAGCGAGCTCTGACGACAGCTACGGGAAAGTGGCAGAAACAATGATGATTTGTGTTGCTCTGCTCTGACAGGAGCAGCCAGAAACAATAGAGCTCTCATTCCCGACAGAATCAACAGAGATTAGAGGAGACGCGGGCTGAACACAGAGCTCATTTATCCATCCAATCCTACCAAATCACAAGGAATTCTGTGGATTATGACATCACAATCAGCAATTAGCCAATCAGGAGCTGTTCTGTTAAAATGTAAACAGAGGAAGTGAAGTACTGGGCTCTTTATTCCAATGTTCTGTTAACACAAGCATGACTCAATGCCTTGTCTTTTATTCTGACATTTAGCCAAATAAAGGCATGCTGAAATTAATTTAAAATTAACTTCTTAAATAAGTGGTTTTACAAGGGCATCTTTTGTTTAATTCAATTTAAGGATATCAGTGTTTCCCCTAGAATTTTTTCCAGCAGCGGTGCTGTTACGTGCCGGAGGTTGTTACCAAGCCGCTCGTCGGGGGGGTCCGGGGGCATGCACCTCCGGAATAAATAAAAAATTAAAATAAACCATGACTTCTGGCAAGTTTTGTGGATAGAAATAGACATTTTGAACATTAAAATCCAAATTAAGCTTTTCATTAGTTTAAAAGGTGACTATCTTATAGCCTATTTTACTTCAATAACCTGCAGGGACATGCAGAAAGTTCCTAAGGGGCAAGGGCTCAAATGTAAGAAAGGGGCAATATGTAAAAAAAACCAACAAAAAACCCCATAGTGTTTGGATACTATTTTATGTTTTTGCAAAAAGTCTCATGCTTATCAAGCCTGCATTTATTTAATCAAAAATAGCAGAAAAAACAGTAGCCTAATATTGGGAAATATTATTACATGATGTTTTTTTTTACCTTAAGTTTTTATTAATCAAATATATTGTTGTTTTGATTCACATTATGGCTCAATCGTCACCAAGTTTATTAGATGCTGCCCCTTTAAGACGCAGATCTAAAATCATTCTCCCTTTTACGCCCATTTAAGCTAAACTGTGTTTAAGTGAATACTCTCCAAGCCTGTCATTTTGACATATAGGCTATTTTGTTGTGTATTTGATGGTTTAGTCGCGCACACGAAGCATATGTGCAATTCGGTCCGTTTCGCAGCGTGCGTACACACACACACACGCCTGCCTTGAACTTGGAAACAGCGTCTATTGCGCGGATTATTATGCTTTTCATTTAATCAAACACGTTCTGCAATTTAGCCAAAGTGGAGAGTGCATTTGCCAACAATCACGGATTGTGCTGAATCTGACGTTAAATGCATGTTTGAGGAGAAATGACAGCGCGCGCTGTGAAGGGAAGGAAGTTGTGCTAGACAATGCGCGAGCATAGTTTATAATAGTTTTACCTCATATCTTCTTTTTTTAATCCTTGGAAGCGAAAAAAAGATTAATATCACAGCCCTGTGATATTGTGAAAGTGTAAGCAGACTACATTTTTGTTTAGTTTTCTGGTCATCGTCAATCTCTTTCTCTCTCCTTTACAGTGTGTAAGTGAATGTCGTGATATTACTGATCATGTGAAGATTTTGCAGTGGCGCTGAAAATCCAGCGGCGGCGCTGCGCCGCTGTGAATACATTGTAGGGGAAACACTGGATATATAAGGGAATCCAAAAAGCACACAACAATGTCATTCAATTAATTGTGATAATTGTAACAAGCCATTTACAGGAAAATTAAAATAATAAAATAAATAAAAAAATTTAAAAAATAGTGAAATGTATCTAAATCCTAACAGATAAATCCTAATGAAAATAAAATAAGATAAAAAATGGATAATAAAATAAAATGAATTAAAAAACAATAAATAGTGAAATTTATCTAAATCCTAATAGATAGATCCAAGTGAAAAAATAAAGTAAATTAAAATAAATACATTTTTTAAAAAATTATATATATATATGTATGTATATATATATATATATATATATATACATACAAATTAAAATGATAAAATAGTTAAAAATTATAAAACAAAATAAATTACAATAAAGAGATGTATATATATATATAAAATGATAAAATAGTGAAATTTATCTCAATCCTAATAGATAGATCCTAGTAAATAAAATAATAAAAAATAAAATGAAAAATAAATAAATATATAAATAAAATTAAAATGATAAAATAGTAACATTTATCTAAATCCTAATAGAATAAATCCCAATAGATAAATCCTAAAAGATAGATATTTTAGATCTAAAATAAAATACAATAAAGAAATAATCGTTTCTTCTGTAAATGGCTTGGCTAGAATAAAGAGAATGTAAAATCTGGCTCAGGAGCATAAATGACTGCAATGTTTAAGAGGGAAATTATACAGCAATAAAACCCAACCTTATAAATATAAAACAGTGACACACGCCAACAAACATGTGTTTCTCACATTGTCTTGGTCCGGGGCAGGTAAAGTCAGTCTAATGCTATTTCTCTTCATTACAAACCACAACTTCATCTTTATTTGAATTAAGGCTGACTAAACCATTGTTACAGTGTGTCACACTGCCAGCAGGCAAAATAATCCTCAGAGACAGAATAAAGTAAATACACACGGTGCCGTGCATGGCATTTCCCATTCAGAAACAAACCTAATGCAAGCACTGGGACTTTTTTCAATAAACATGGATATATTGCTATATTCCTGTTTATCATTCAGTCTCTCTACTTATCCATCCCTCCATCCATCAACTCATTTAACGACTTGACAATGTGCAGCCTTCATTTCAAGCTTATTTTGTGAGAGGAAAATCTAAATTTCTTATCAGTACTGCACGAGCACAGCCAATTAAAATCTGTTGAATGCTGCAAGAACAGGTTTCATTAGTAGGGAATTGTAATTGCATTCTCTCCTCCCAGCATTAATCTCAGAGAGCAGGAAACAGATCATTATATAGAACACACTGTTACCAGCCTTTCTGCTCTCACACCCTGAAACACAAGATGCAATTAACTCTATGCTGATTTCATAATTCCTCATCTCTGCCATTTGATCATTATTTGTTAATCAGAAAAATCGCAACTCTGGGATTGCCGTGGATTTTGCACATCCTGGGCATTCAAAAAGAGTGTAATGGTGTTTTAGTTCCTAATGCTGTTAGCTCAGTTCCCACAAGTATATAATACATTACAAAAAGGACATTCTAGTAACAGTCGTTTAACAAGTCAAACAAAGTCTTTTTCAGGAAAGCCAAACCTTGCCTTAATCTATTTCTACATGTTTTGGTAAAATTACAAATGTCAACAAAGGAAGTAATACAATTGTTCTCTTACTACTCTAACCTGAAAACTATGGAAGCTTGTTTCCACCACAGAACAAAAAATAAAAAAGGTAATTGCGACTTTTTATCTCACAATTGAGAGTTTATATCTCTCAATTTTGACTTTATAACACGTAATTCCTAGTTTATATCTCGTAATTCTGACTTTATAACACCCAATTGTGACTTTGTATCTCACAATTCTGAGATAAAAAGTCAGAATTGCAAGATGTAAACTCGCAATTGCGAGTTTAAAAGAGTTGTGAGATATAAACTCAATTCTGAGAAAAAAAAGTCAGTCTTTTTTTCCTCAGAATTGGACTTTATAACTCAATCTTGCGAGTTTATATCTCACAATTCGGAGAAAAGAAATCAGAATTGCATGATATAAAGTCACAATTGCGAGAAAAAAAGTCTGAATTGTGAGTTAATAAACTTTCTAACACGCAATCTATCTATCCATCCATCTAAATATTAGGGGTGTATGGTTCATATGAATTTGTTTGAGAGAAAAAAACAATGGTACTGTACGCATGTATTACTTGCTTCAAACTCACTCATAAGCGTACAGTATAGAGTGGCTTGACCACCTTGCAAGTGTGGTTTTCCTTGGCTCATAACTTACATCTTACAGTTGTACCTGTAAATGTTACAAATTCATGTGAGTTTTTCCATTTTGCATAAAGGCTCAAATGAGTCTCCGTTATACTTCACAGACTTCACTGAAGTAGCGAAATAGAACGAAAGGAACAGTTCAGCCAAAACATTTTTTTTTCATTATTTAGTTGTTCCAAACCTGTACGAGTTTCTTTCTTCTGATGAACACAAAAGAAGATATTTTAAAGAATGTCGGTAACCAGACTGTTGTAGGTAGTCATTGACATCCATATTATTATTTTCCTATGGAAGTCAATGGCTACCATCAACAGTTTGACTACCAACATTCAACCAAAATTGTCATTTTTGGGTGAACTATCCCTTGTATAGTGTGTTGCAGCTGTATTGACATGCTTTTGTATTTAAAAGACATAAATTGTGTACCAAATGACTATGTGCTTATGCACTATGTACTCAACTGTGTAGTGTATGAACTTTACATGGTTATTTTGTTCTTCAACATCGCAATCTGGTAGTAAATGTAATTAAAGCTGCAACAGTTGAGTGCATGAAGTGTACCACATTCCACACTTTGTTTTTTCCATTAATTTAGTGCATCATCCAGGTATTTAAAGTGCACTTTTTCTTTTTGGAATTTTAAGTGTGAACACACTACTTACATTATTTATACTTAAAAAACGTCATAGAATAGTGCATCAGTATGCGAATTGTGACGCACCTATAGTTTGCTCAGTAAACAAAGATTTATTGAAAACATACCGATTACCAAACTGTGACTTCAAAACCAACAAACAATTCAGTCAAAAGTACAAAAGCATTGCTTTAATTAGTACAGGATTTAGGTTAAATAAAAACATAAGGTTATGAAATTGCTCTGGAACAAGAAATAGATGAATAAGAGCAAAGATTGCCAGTTTGATACACCAAAAACTAATGTCATGTTTGAACACCGAGAGCCAGAGGCAAATTCCCAAAGGACTGGCTGAGATAAAGCTATTCTCACAAATTTTAGCATATTTGAGGTCTAAATTACATTCTCCTACATTCAACTCCACTACAAATCAGTCACCTATGCAACTAGCTTACAAAGCAGCTCCCTAGGTTGTGCAACAGAGTATTTGTGTCTTATAAATTTTTACAGTCCTCTACTAAAGCTTTGCGCAATCAATGCCTCATTGCCCTACAAACATTTCATTGTTGTGCAACATTGAAATAAAGTCATGTCATGATTAATTAAAAAGGAAGTTCAAGTAGTTTCACATCAGCGTCTTTAGATTCAATTTACGGCCTGTTAAAGGGAATCCATTTAGCGCACAACAGTGAAATGCCATTTCGGTTAATTGCAATATCTGCAAGTCATTTACCAAGGCAGGGCATGACAGGACTCCAGCAATATGAACAAAAAGAACAAGACATACTGTATTATATTGCACAAAAACAACAAAGCACTCAATCACGTTTGAAAACGGTTATCTTCAGATGACCCGGACAGGAGGCGGATGGCGCTCTTATCTGAGTTCTTACCCTTTGGGTCGTTCGTTATGAGAAACAGACTCTGATGTAATGTGATAGTGAGCATGGAACCACCCTTTTTTGGACCACACTCTTTTCCTGCTTCATATTCCGGATGTAAACAAATAGTGACACACACTGCAGAGCTGTTATTATGTGTGTGTATACGTTTGAGAAGGGGCCGAAAGGACATCAACCGCTTCCGCTCCCCAGGGCAGACTGATCTACCGGCCTGTGTTGAGATGACAGAAAATCATTTCAATTCCATCGCGCTTCAAAAGGTCACAAGTTGAATGTTGCATTTCTACTTAGAGCAGCAACTGGAAAATCTTCTCTCTATCCAGAGTCTGTGAGGAGTTACACACAATTTAAGATCTACAGGGTCAATGGAATAAAACACGGATACTATATCAATTCCTTTGCTGAAGGATCACTTTTGGAGTCTGTATTGTTCAATAAATGTGGACACTCATCCGGTCACAAACAGCATTGATTGGTAAATGGTGCCTTCAGATTTCATGAGTATAGATTAAACTATCATTAAACATTAAAGGCAACATTAAATTTTTAAAAGTTGACTGGTATGTACTTTATGCACTATTATTTTTTGCATTACAGAAAAGAGACGGTTTTCACACTAGTAAGCTTTTTGTAGCTTCTATTAATTCAGCTAGTGTTTGCACTTTTGGGGAGAAATAATCTATAAATGGTTTACTTATAGCTCTCTGTGCATATTAAAATTTAAAAGCAGAATCCATCACAACCAAGACCAGAGATATTGAATATGTAATGAAATATAATGCAATTCAAGGTCAAGAGTCACCTGAAAACCTCATTTGAACTCGTGTCTAATTTAACACACCATATGGCAGAACCAAAAGACGAGGTGATGAATCATCATTTGGTCATCATCACTTTTGCAGAGGTGTTAAAACTGCCCATGCTAGTACAGTTCATCACTTCCTAATGACAGATCAATTATGCAGACCAGAAGCTTTGCATGTAGGCATCAAAAGGAACACATTCTCTGATCTATGTTCTCTGTTCTATGTATATTTATTTTAAGGATGGACACTCGAAAGCGACAGCAAATTCTAGCATCCGCCAGACCGCCTTCCATATTCAACATACAAAGAAAGTGTAATGCTTACGCTATGTCCAACGTCATTGTCGCATCAGTTAAGCTTTTTCCATCAGTTGAATATGGAAGGCGGTCTGCCGGAAGATCGAAATTTTACTTTGCTAGAAAGCTTTAAATACGGATATTTTTCTTATGCAAACCCATCGATTCACTACACAAGGCTTTTATTAACCCCCGGAGCCGTGTGGATTACTCTTATAATGGATGGATGCACTTTTTTGGACGTAAAATTTTGGGCTGCCTTTATAATGCTTGGATTAGCCAGGACATTTTTTTATATAACTCCGATTGTATTTGTCTGAAAGAAGAATGTCAAATACACCTAGGATGGTTTGAGGGTGAGTAAATCATAGGGTAATTTTCATGATTTACTTAAAGCGGGTGTATTTTGGCAATTGCGAGTAACGCAGTCATTCCTACTAGCCACTTTGGCTAAGTTGAATTTTATTTATAATATATAAATTTTTCTAGCCTGGCTCCGCCCTCCTGTGTACTTCTGCTCAATTTTCATTTTCCTTCAGTACTCCGTCTGGGACTGCGGTATAGTCTTCGGTTTTCTCAGAACAAATTTTTACCAGTCCAATCAGCGAACAGAGGGAGTGGCTGAGAACGATGACGTTGATGTAGTGCGCTAGTTTGAGTTGTAGTTCAGTAATGGCGGCGGAAAAAAGATGCGAGCAAAGCCATTCATTCCGTTGTGGCACCGCTGCCGAATATCCAGAAGTTAAAGCCGGAGCAAGAACAATCTTTCCTGAGTTTTTTTGGTGGCCATGATGTTGTGTCCCGGGAAAAGTTCGATTTTCCAGCTCGCTCCGTTAGTGGTGAAGGATTTGGCTGAAGCCCCGATAATTGTTTTGCGAACGGTGGGAATGTATTGTCATCATTTACAGTCAGTGCTTTTATTGTCGTCCATCTCCCACCACCCGCGTAAAAATCCCCGGCCGAATTAACTACTGCTTTTGACAAACACCAATGTCGTGTGGTAATTTAATTGCTGTCCGAATCCACATCTCTGAGTTTTAAAGAATATATCACTTCAAAATACACTGTTTATATCCTTTTTGACCACTGCAGAGCACCGTACGGTTGCGCTTTGCTGTAATTTGGATTAATTTCTAGACTTGTATTTCTTTAAAGGCTGGCAAGTATTTACAAGAGCAATTCATTTCATCACGCTCAAAAAATAAAAGGAAGAAAAGCATGTAAACATTTGAATTGGGCCGTTATTTACGGCAGCATTTATTCTTATCATACCAAGCATGATATTTTATTTGCAGCATACAATCATGATATGGACCACGTGAGCAGCGCGTTCCCGATCACAAAACCCTCCCCGCCACAGTGAATAAATCACAATCCGAATGCACAAGGTTTTATCACTGAGGTGGCTGCACATTTATTTTTACGGACTTCCATGTGAGAAACAGAGGCGAACGGCGCATGACATGCGTCACGACCAAACGTTAGCGATTGGTTATGGCAGATCCGTAGTTTTAAACTTCAACAGAGTACCCGCCTTCAAGGAAGTTAACGCTTGTCAATGGAGAGTGGCCAGACTCTCTGTACAAATGAAATGTACGAAAGTCTGGTAGGACCAGGCTAACATTTTTCATCATTGTTTACAAAATACATTTAAAGGTCCCAGGATGTTCCAGGGATGTGTGGCAAACTCCAGGAAATTTCAGAAGTGTAATCTCTTTATCAAGTTTGGCATGAAACTAGTTATAAAAATGTTTAAGTGAGCGAAGTGACGTGTATCCAAGTCCCATACTCGGAATTTGTTCTCTGCATTTCCCCCATCCAGAGAGCCATTTTTGCAGCTGGGCACCCGGGGAGCGAATGGGGGCCTTGCTCAAGGGCACCTCAGTTGTGGGTAATGAGAGTGGAAGAGAGTGCTGTAGATTCACTCCCCCCACCTACATTTCCTGCCTGTACTGAGACTCGAACCCACAACCTTTGGGTTACAAGTCAGACTCTCTAACCATTAGGCCACAACTACCCCAAACCATGCAAACAAAGCATTTAACCATGCTTTGTGGTTGGGGTGTGTGCAAAGGCAAGCTACATGGATCACTGATCTTGAACTTGTCTGGCTCACTGGGGCAAAGAGGAATGAAATCACTTTAAAGAAATGCTTTAAAACATCACTACAACTGCCAACTGAGGTGTTTTCCTAAAACCACAAATAAAATATGATTCTTTCCCTCCGCACCAACTTTGTGTGCCAGTTCAGATGCTGAGTGTGTATCTTAGACCAGATCGATATCTGCTGTGTAAACAGCTGCTTGACTAAACTTGTCTGCATGGCTGCAGATGAAACAATCCTGGAACAGGATCCCTAAAGTTTGAACAAAAGCAAGTTTAGTAACTGCAAGTATCACTCCCTTGAGTTAATCTAATAGCGTTCTGACAGTAAAGAGTCTGTTTTTAGTTGTTAGGTCACTTATTTGACTTTTGTTTAAGGATCACATAACCTTTAAAAGGTGCAAAACATTACAAGTGATAATGTCATATAATGAGAAATCTGCAAATACATCTACAATAGAAGTCATTTTTCACAAATCCCTCTAAAACGGGACATTTTCTGATGTTTTCTATCCATACTTGCAGTTCTTCTCTCTGATAAGAGGTTTCAGTTCCTTCTGTGGTGAGTACGAGCTTAGATTTCTCTGCGGAGAGATTCAACACACATAGCGTTAAAGCTTTGGGAATCTTTCCATGGCAACCAAGACAATAAGAAAGACAGAAATAAAGTTTATACTTGTGTTTTGGTATTTCCAAATAATTAATCTCAACCTTGACACCCTAGGCCACCCTACTCAGTCTTCTACACGCGACTTCAGAGTCATGCCGTTTTGAGTCCATGCAAATGAAAGTCATTCTAAAAATTCCTCCTTATCCCGATGGGAATAAAATCTGCCAGCCGCACCCTTGGGTCCCCGCGTTTCATCTCGCAGAGGATCGCTGGGGAACAAGATTGTGCTGAAATTAACAGCAGCCTCGACTTCAATCAGTTCAACTCTAAGAAGAGGAACAATAAGCAAAACTAGCTCTGCTTGTGTGGGCTCATTTAGTTTGGCTCATAGCGAGCTGAAAATTACGCCCCATACTGTTTTAACGGTGGGTGCTTTAGGGGGACCCGAGCAGACACACCCTATGGTTTTCCTAGCCGTCTTGCTTCAGGAAATAACGGGCATAGCAGGGTCAAGTTTAACAACAAATCCTGCCAAAAGCAACAGAAAAGCCCTTGTATTGATAGCAGAATTACCACACAATGACTCAAGAAAAACAGTAGGAACTGTTCCATAAGGCTATGTGACTAAGTGGTAAGCAGATCCCCTGCTAAATGTGACGGTAATGAGGTGGATTCGTGGAAATGTGACAACTAAAAGTATGTAACCCCCTCCCGAGGGCCTTGGACAGGGCAGACTGCAGTGGTATTTCATCCTGCTGACTATCTCACTGTTGTGTCTAGACCCACACTAAATCTAGACTCGGATCCAACATGATCATGAGTAACACGGTTGAGTCAGATGCTCTCCAGCACCAACTCAACTCTTAGGTGGTCTGGAATCACTTTAATACAGCATTGCATTTTTTAGGTATGAACTTGATAAATGCATCAAAATTGCAAATGTAATTTATTTAGAAAAATCCAGCAAACACGCATTCCTGCAACTCTCAAACTGTAGAGCATGTTGCTAGAAACGCCAAGGTCATGGGTTTGATTCCCAGGAATTGCATGAACTTAAAAGAAAGCTTGCTGCAGATAAAAGTTTCTGCCAAATGCATACATATATGTCGAAAAAAATATTGAAATAGTTTGGAAGTAAAAAAAACGATTTCCTTGTTCAAGAGAAGAAAATAGTTAGCCTGACGTCGTCATACTCAATTCTAGTCTGATACTGCTCCTTTGGGCTGTGATTATGGGCCGTGTTTCAACCGAACCAGGAAAGACCTCAATTGGATAGACCTACAACCAATCAGAGCAACGGAGTGACACATAACGTCAGTTGTCAAATGTCAACAGAACTCAACTGCAATGTGTTGCCAAGTCCGCGGGTTGTTTTCCACATCCACGGGTTGAAGCGACCCCAATTATGTGATATACAGACCCAGGAATGCGAATTTAAGCAGGCAGCCCTGCCAAAATAACATATTTTACCCCCCAAATGCCATTTTTTTCCAGAGAACCCCCTCGGAAAGCTATTGGGCTTGTTTTTGGCTAGTTTTGAGTAGCAATTGGGCGGGTTTTGTTGTAAAAATTTGGCAGCCCTGTCTGCACGCACGCTGGAATAAGTAATCTTAGAAGAAAAAGATGAGTGTAAACGATCTTTGCAGGTGTTGTAAAAAAATAATTTAACGATACACAGAGTACTCACCAACACGATCATCATTTCTGAGAGAATAGTAAAGGTGAATGCATATACGAACAAGTTCTCCGTTTAGGATTAGAACAAATTCAACCCAAGCACCTTTGATGACGTGGATGATTACGTTACTGTTTATCATCTGTCCATCATCGTCTAAAGGCCGCCCTGACAATTTCATTGGTCCGAACAGTTTCTGTTCAGGCATAATTACTCCTATACGGATCAAGTCCAGACCGAACTGCCCGAGCTCAAATGTTGTGGGCGGGGCTAAGTTCGGCTGGCATCCAGGCTAGAAAATAGTAGCTTCCACTGAAACTGGTGCAAAAATATGTAAATGAAATTTAATCCGCATCTTGGCGTTTTTCATCCATTTTTAATGCAATACCCAAAAAAGTTGCATTCAAATATGAGGATGTAAATCTGGCTAGATCAGCACTACCGATAGACTATTGCCGGTAGGCGATTAATCAGCACAAGGTCACATTGCTATGAAAATGTTAGTAAAAAAGGCTGTAGCCCACAGCTTCCTTAGTTTACTTGAAACTTGAAACACCATCTCACGGGGAAAACCAGAACTGAAAGAAGAAAAACATCCCCACAGAAAAATCACATGTCATTATCATACCAAGGGAGGGATCATGTTTACTGTACAAATGTTTATATTTAGATGTTTAGAGATATCGGCTGAGCAACAGAAGGATACTGTTACCAATGCTTAGAAATCTTACAGCTACAGTTTCAGTGTTCAAAAGTTTGGGCTCAGTAAGAATCTTTTCTTTAAAAATAAATTAATACTTTTATCCAGCAGGGATGCATTAAATTGATCAAAAGTGACAGTAATGATATTTATAAGGTTACAATGCATTTCTGTTTCAAATAACTGCAGTCTATTCTTCAAAGAATCCTTGTTTCATAATGGTTTCCACAAGAATATGAAGAATCGACTGTTGTCAACATTGATAATAAGAAGAAATGTCAAATCAGCATATTAGAATGATCATGTGACACTGAAGTAATGCTACTGAAAATGCAGCTTTGATAACAGTAATAAATTACATTTAAAAAAAAAAGAAAAACAGAAAACCGTTATTTTAAATTATAATAATATTTCAAAATATCTCTGTTTTTAGTGTAGTTATTAAATAAATGCAGCCTTGGTGAGCATAAGAAACTTCATTAAAAAAAATAAAAAAATCTTACAAATCTTCCCATCCAAGATACAGACAGACTGAACACATTATCATTATTATTTATGATTATATTTCCCCATGGCACACTGAGGCTCCTGCAGGATGGCCCGATGAGGGATTGGCTTGTTTTAGCACTTAGTTTGCACATCAGTGAGAGAGAAAAAATTCATATCATACAACAAAAATGTGAAGAACTGAGCTTTATTGCACTGCTCATTGTCTTTTTAGTGAACATGTGGTTAGCATGCTATATTTTTCTCACATATAACACAACACATTTTCTGACCTTATTTTGAGGTTCTTCTCAGGAAGGCCGATCACTGTGAGTATAAATATAAAAAAGCTACTTATTAGTACCCGAATGCACTGATGACTGCTGCAATTCAATACAGTAAATAAGACTAGATGTGAGTTTTGGAAATGGCCAAGGAGTTCCGGGTGGTTTCAATATAATATCTAGGATGTTCTTGGTCACTAGATATTGCTGGATCCCCCTCTCAATGTGTCTGACCATTGTATCTGTCAGGCAAATAGATTGAGCTGAATAAGCTTGAGAAGCTGCACAATCAATCAGGAATCAGTTGAGTCCGTAGCACAAGCCTCATAAAAAATAGCCATTAACTACATCCAAAATAATTGCTGAACTATTCAGCAGAACCTAAACTGATTAACATAACGGTCTGATCACCATTTAACGGCACAATTCAACAAACTGCAGTTTTACTAGTTAACGGCGAATTGTTTTTCTGAAACTGAAACCATTATGATAAGGATTAGCACAATAGAGAAGACAAACAGCACTTCAGGGAGGACACAGAGTTGCTAATATCAGACAACTATGTAAATGACGAAGTGTTTAACGGCTGTAAGAGTAAGCCAGAATGCCCACACAGCTTGACTTCATAGACAGACGGAGAAAGTAAGCTGATCGGGTCAATGCCAGAGCATTACATCTTGGAGGAGGTACGTCTATTTTGTGAACACACAATGAATTGCAAGCTAATCTGCTGAGAATATTGTGATCATGACACATGCTGCATATTAAATCAACATCAAACTGCATGCACCACTTATTTTACTTTTATAACGTAACTATTTTCTGTTTGAAACCGAATATAACCAGATTAAATGTAGGGAAGGACTAGATTTATCCATTAAATTGCCAAGTTATCCGCTGAAAGTGGGCGTTATGAGAAAATGTCACAATTTAACAAGGTGGGGATTTACTACGATTTGATTTGTGCAGAACAGCTGTGGTTGCCAGAATAACTGTAAAAATAAAGTCGAAATATTAAAGGGGACCTATTTTTTACAAGATGTAATATGTCTCAGGTGTATCAGTCAAAAGTTTTAAATGTATTATTGTTTTTGAAAGAAGTCTCTTTATATTCACCAAGGCTGCACTTATTTGATTAAAAATACAGTAAAAACAGAAAAATTGTGAAATATTATTTCAATTTGAAAGAAATCTTTTGGAATATATTTCAAAATGTCAATGTCATTTATTCCTGTGATCAAAGCTGAATGTTCAGCATCATAACTCCAGTCTTCAGTGTCACATGATCCTTCAGAAATCACTCTAATATGATGATTTACTGCTCAAGAAACATTTCTTATTATTATCAGTGTTGAAAACAGTTTTTGCTGCTTACATTTTTGTGGAAACTTTGATACACTAGCATTCAAAAGTTTGGGGTAAGAAGGTTTTTATTAAAGAAATTAAAAATTGTATTCATCAGATGCATTCATTTTTGATCAAAGGTGACAATAAAGACATTTATAATGTTATAAAATATTTCCATTTCAAATAAATGCTGTCATTTTCAACTTTCTATTCATCCAAGAATCCTGGAAAAACGCTGTGTGTGTATTTATGCATGTATATATATATATGCGCCTTTACATCTCTTACAAATCCACCATAAAAGATTTCTTTGAAGGTGATCCATTTGCAGGCAGCGCCTTTGATTTGCTGCTGTCAGTAAATTCTGGATTAATCCGCTCATGTGCTGAAACTGTTAGACAAATCACCCGCCCTCTGCACATCCCAGCCGTAAAGAGACAGTTCAGCGGTGCTAAACATAAAGATTTGATGTCTTAATATAAATCATTCACATGTGGAATGTTTCTGTCATACTTTGATGTGATTTCATTGCACTTTAACATCTAGCCGTGCACTAATGCAGCATGTGCTGGATTTGAATGTTAGAGCCGGTCACGGCATTGCTTTTCCCAAAAAGTAAGCGGCAACTTAAATTAGAGCATTCTTTGTCTTTTTGCAGATTAGTCATGTATGTCAAGGTAGAGAGTCACAGACGACATGCTGCTCGGAGTAAAGGCGCCTTTCCTGAGCGGTTTAATTCCAGCCTCCTGGGTCTGCAATGATGGAGCATGTTTTTCAGCTCTCAAAAGCAGCGGGTTAGACGTGCCGCCACTGCTTTTAGCCTATTATCACACAAGCATTGAGCTTCTAAAGCACTGTAGCTTTCAGGGTGATACAAAGAAGTTTTGTTCGAGACCATTGAGCGATAC
Source organism: Gobio gobio (assembly GCF_949357685.1). Lineage (NCBI taxonomy): Eukaryota > Metazoa > Chordata > Actinopteri > Cypriniformes > Gobionidae > Gobio > Gobio gobio. The sequence goes on along the minus strand of NC_137113.1, from coordinate 7,759,383 downwards.
ACTCAACAAGGTCTTCGTTAAGGAGTTTTTGCATCTGACTGCGTGTTCTCAGTGTGTTTAGTCAGATGTAGAGGGAGGGAGAAAGAGCCATGTATCCTTAATACTTGCCCTAAGGTGGTTTTAATGTGATGTATTACACTGACTGTGTTCATATCTACTCTAATAACTCTCAGTTCAAAGGACAACTCTTTCAGTGTTTCGCCCTGTCAAAACCACTAAGAGCCAAAAGCCTCTGTACTGACCCCAGGGCAAGTAAAAAGCATCTTACATTTAACTCCTTTTTGAAGTTAACATATATCAAAATCGACCCTGTTTGCTTTCTAAATAAGTGCTTCTGGTCTTTTAGTGCATTGTCTTGCTGGTGCATGTTATTTTAAAGTGGAATTGTTTGTCTTTGAAAGCATTCATTAAATTGTTTACATGCGCCACCTGTGACAACTTTCATAGTAGCAGCGTGGCCTTGCTAATTCGGCAGAACAGGGCTGTTTAAAGGGGACCTGTTATGCAAAATTCACTTTTACATGGGGTTTGAACATAAATGTGTTTCGACAGTGTGTGCACACAACCGCCCTATAATGGTAAAAATCCACCAACTCCTTTTTTTGAATCCCCATAAATCATAATCAGTGTCTCAGAATATACCATTTGCAGTTTCCATTTGCAGCCCCGCCCACAACTGCTGACGGACTCCACCCTATTAGCATAGACCCCGCCCTCAGTGAGCCGTACACAGTCCACCATTTTTATCTCCTCGCCAGATAGGGCTGGGTATTGTCACAAATTTCACAATTCAATTTGATTACGATTCACAAGATTTCGATTCGATTCGATTTTCGATTCGTTTCGATTCAATTCAATATCGATTATTTTGGAAATGTATCAGGCACAATACATGGAAAATTTTCTCAAGGAAAACAAATTTCTGAACTAATGTTGTAAACTATGGGAGTCAGTTGATACTACATTAGCCTACTAATATTGAAGGTAAAAATTAACTGATTTGTATACAAACACTTAAGTGACACTAAATTATGTTTGTTTTTTTATAATAATAAAGTTATAAAATTAACTAAATTACATAATCATAATTCTACTCCAATTCATTTTTTTTTCAATATAAACATTTAAATGGTGGCTGTCATAAAAACTTGCCAGATTTATTCGTACATACATTAAAAATGACAATGAATATCCTATGTAATGTGGTGTATATAATTAGCAAAATGCTCCTCTCTAGAGTTATTTTTTCTAGCGGACTAACGAGTTTATGGACACTGGATATGGTTTTTCTGAGGTAAATGTGATGTTACATGACATTGTTTACAAGCCATTTTACTTACATCTTTCTCCGGTTGAAACCATAGACTGTAAAAAAATATGGACATAGTGTCCGTGACGTCACCCATAGGATTCTGATGAGCAGTTTTGAAGCTCAAAGTATGGATGAGATGGCCGTTGAAACACTGATTGAGCTATTCTATGTGACATGATACAGATTTCGGTAAGTTGTCCTGTATCTTTTAACACACTTTCAGAAGCTCATTCGTGTTTATTTCGCGCTGGTACTGGTATTAAGGCGGAAGAGAAGATCCGTTCATGTGCACTCCATGCTGTTCTCTTGAGCTGAGCTGCGGCAGAGCGATCTCGCGCCACAGCGCCAAAACGGTATTTATGTTTTTGAATTTCGTTAAAAAATAGACGCAATTTGAAATCTGAGACATTGTTTCACATCAATAGTAATAAAGCACAAAGATAATTGTGATTTATTGGATGGGAGGCACGCTACAATGTTTATTTCATTCATTAACTAAAAACAGGATGACTATTCGATTCTTTGGATTTAAGAATCAATATTGTTTTATAAAAGTGAGAATCGATTAAAATCGAGAAATCAATATTTTTTACCCAGCCCTTTCGCCAGAGCATTTAACAGCAGCATTTAAGAGAGAAATGTAGGCTATTCTTATTAAAGCTACTAAAGTTATTCAGTCAAGAGCAGTGAGTGATTTTCTGTTTATCTTTTGTTGTTTGATTCATATTATCAGCAGATATAGCAGACCTAATATACACATGTGATTTCTTTACTTGCTGTTTACATTCACAGACATAACCGGCTGTGTTTATGTGAAACTGTGTGTTTTTGACATTACATTTTGTGTATTTGACAGTTTAAGCGCATTAAGACGTGAAAGAGAACTTAGTTTAATTCTCACGGGACGCTCCGTCTGACATCCAGCTTTCTCTGTGCATGCGTGATTCGGGTGTGTGCGCTCAGAAAGCCATATATCAGAAGTTTAGATTAATATGGCTTTAAAATGCATGCAGATAATAAACTTTCATGATGATGAAGAACTGCAATGTCACATGAGCGTGTTCGCGATAAAAAAAAAATTACAGCCACGAGCTGTAAAGGCTCCGCCCTCTTCTTGATAAGGGGCGGGGAGCAGCAGGCCATTTGCATTTAAAGATACATGCACGAAAATTGCATGTTTATCCTTCCACTCAAAAATGGGCATTTACAACATGGTATAATAAATTATCTGTGGGGTATTTTGAGATGAAACTTCACAGAGACATTCTAGGGATACTAGTGTAAGTCTAGATTACTTTTATTATTTTATGGTGCTTTTATGGAGCTTTATTGCCTTTTTTTTTTTGAAAGCACCTGGTCAATGTCCGCTGTATAGGAAAAGAGCAATTTGGACAAAACATCTCTATTTTTGTACCAACGTCATACAGGTTTAGAACGACATGCAAGCAAATTTTGACTATTTATTTATTCATGAACTATAGACCTTGTTCACAGCAGGGCCATCTTTGATTTTTAACGGGAATGAAAGCGAGGCTGTGAGGGATAGACATGCATCTCTTAGTTGCTTGTACTTTTTGGATTGCTCTGTTGACGAAACACTGCTAAAAATATCTTTCCCAAGAAATTTCAGTAGACAAAACACTCCAGACAACATGAGCTGTGGAAAATGATAAGTGATTAAGAGCTTTATTCAACTTTTTATAGCGGATGCCACTAAAAACGCGGCAAGTCTATCCCTCACAGCCTCGCTTTCATACCTGTCATGCCGCTGCTCTGAATAAGGTCTATTCCTCCAAATATCGTTTCACATCTTGACTGCAGTGTCACCAGATTGTGTTATTGCTCTGGAATCTCATGCATGTTCATACAAACTAGAACACTGCCGGTCTGTGTGTGAGCATACGGGCTGGTGTGAACTGTGGGGGTTCACACCACAACAACAGTCTCTCTGGGAGGGGCGTGTAACATTTGCTTTCAGTTCTCACGATACAAAAACATTACCAGAGAGAAGATGTCATAGTGCACTCCACCCTGCATGCACTCACACACGGTCCCTCATCCAAATACTACTCTCATAGGAACTGGGGCAAATATGTACAGTCAGACACACACACACACTCACAAATGAAGCAGAAGTTTCTTCAAAGCCGTGAGATCACCCTACGATCACATTTCAAAGTGAACTAGCCTGCAGCTCTGTCTCTCTCTTTGGCTTCAGAGAGAGGTCATCACGGCTGTGTTGATCCTCACACTGAGACTCTGTCTACTCACAAACAGACGTTACATGTCTCAGGCCTGAGATACTGTTTCTTGCTCGGATTCATCAATCAAGATATCAAACCTGGGGATGCTATGGTAGATGGTAGAAATGTGCCAACAAGATTTTGCTATATCGTTTAAACAAAAGTTTGTTTGGGTCATTAAGATATTTTTGTGAAAGAAATTGATCGTTTAAGCAGCAGGCTTTTGGCCTTGCTGCCCTATCAGGCAATGACTTTGTAGGCAGTGTTTGCGCACAAAGGTACTTCATGAAAATGATTTCAGACAGACTTCTGAGGCAGTCACAATATCTGCGTTTCCACTGCAGGAACTTTCCCTAGAAACTAGGGACTTTGGGCTGGTACACAGTGTGTTTCGACTGCAGGAACCAGGGTCTAAATGAAGTTCCGGGTAAATATTTCCCCCTCAAAACGGCCCTGCTCGTGAGGTAGTACTTTTTCAGGGACTTTCGGGTGTGGGACTTTGGCGCTGAACTTTATGCAGCATTTTGACTCCACGCAGGAGTTTTATTTCAGCCACCATTTTTAAAAGTCTGTTACGGTGCATGCAGTAAGAGTTTATTATTTGAATCAACAATGAAGTTGGACGACAGATGGACCGACGACGAGGTTCAGGCTTTATTAAGATTATATGCGGAGGACGAAATCCAGTGGGAACTGGAAAGCCGCGCGCAGTCCCACATCACCGGACTAATCTTCAAGGTACTAGACTGTGAAACACAGACAGCAAAAGGTCTCGGAGTAAAAAGTTCCTGGGACAAATTGTTCCGGGTAATCTCAGTGGAAACAGGGCTTAATCTACACTCTAATCCATATGAATTGAGTGGTTTAGTCTGAATTTTCTGAAGAGACTCGATCGTTTTATACGATGAACTGATTGAATTTAGGCTTTTATTCACATATAAACATTCATCAGTGCACACATCAGGTGTGGTAAACGGAAGCTCAAGCATGTTCGCTTGACGTGCTTGAACCAATGAGTTTCATTCTTGTGTTATGCAGCATGTTTTAGCTTCCGCAAGAAGTTCTCACGCGTCGAGAAGGTTCAGTTGAGCTTCTGTTTATGTCCGCTGATCAATGCTAATACGTGAATAAAAGCCTAAATTCAACCTGTTTGTCATATAAAGCGATCTTGTCTCTTCAGAAAGTTCGGACTGATCCACTCAATTCATATGGATTATTCTTTTTATGAACATTTTGAAGCGTCAAAGTGGTAGGTGTGTAACCTGTCAATGGAGGGCACAAATCTCTCAGATTTCATTAAAAATATCTTAATTTATGTTTTGAAGATGAACGAAAGTCTTATGGTTTTGGAACGATGTGAGAGTTGAATTTTTGGATGAACGAACCCATTAACTGTTAAAAGCCCTACAATCAACTCAAGCCTTTTTATTGGGGTGATTAAGTAGTTAAAGGGTGAAGATATGTGCTGGGAAATGCATATTGCCCCTCATATTTCTGGGCAGCTGGTAATGATATGACATCATTGGCTCTTCCCCTGACAGCTCAAATTCAATCCAGATCTGCTTCCTGTCCATTCAGCTCTCCACCAGACGCAACCCAAGAGAATCGCACACGTCTCTTCCTGTTCAACCCTGAAACAATGCTATTTTTGAAAGCAATAGGAGAGAACTCTTTAATAGCTCAGTTGTTTCTCCATGAGAGTGCATGGACAGTAAATGGACACTTCTGCTTGAGAAAAAGACACTAACAATGACTACGTTTACATGTGCACCAATAATGCGATTCTTACAATAATAAAGTAAAGGACTTAATCACAGTAAGATGTTTACATGACACATCCCATTTACATGGGATTTATTCTGATTATTCGCTAAGAATTGTGGTTATTTTTCCCGCCACTCTTTGCTTACCCCAATGCATAGCATAAATGATGAACTCACACACAGTAGTTGTTACTAGCCACTGTTTTAACCCACTTAAGTCAAATGCAAAACACAATTTTATGGACATATTGTCATTCTGCGCCGTGATAAGCATAGCAATGTCGTGCTCTTCACACCGTCTCTGGATGAAGATAAAGAGCAGAAACTGCGCAGCAAGTTGTGTTGACAGAGTTCAGCGATTCGGAGTGGAGGTAAGCATTCAGAATAATGTCATGAGTTCATTCATGAAGTTGTGTGAACAACACACATTATCCGTGGGCGTCCAAAAACATGCGCACTTTGGTCGGAGCGGTAATGCGATTAAGGTGTTTACATGCCTATTTGTTGAGATTAATCTAATAGTTTAAAGTGACTATGGTTACTACGATTATGAGCTTAAGTTTTATCTAAGTATTGTGTATACATGAAGTAATGTTTAATCGCAACATTGCCAAATATTGTGCATGTAAACACATTCATTCTCATCCATCTCCTACAGAGGATCAAAAGATATCAAGGATTTCCCAAACTCCAATTGGCCAAATATCAGTATGCAATCAGAAGTCAGAATATCAATATGAATTTATGATTTGTCATCAAATTGTTCCAAAACCAAATTATCTGACCTAGTACCCACATTAGTTTTATATCTCTATATTTAGTTTACGTACAACTGTCTTATTTGTATATGATTTTAATTAGAATAACTTCTCTTAAGTAATTCAAGGAGAAACATTTAAGACCACGCTGAAACCTGAATGAATAACTCAATAACAAAACTGAAAGTCCATGAATGAACCAGAACGAAAGCAATGAAAAAAGCAACCTCTGAGCAATAAACATGTCCTCTGGGACGTCCCACGTGTGTTCACAGCCAAACACCAGTTCTTCTCAAAGACTTCAGACAGACAGGTTGCAGATTCCCGTCACAACAATACAAAGACAAACCAGTCCTCATAGATTTACATAGTCGCCCACTAACCGCTTAAACCACTGCTGATTCCAATCCACACCTCAAATATTCCAAGAATCCGAGTGTGTCCTCGGGTACACAGGACGCGTGCGTCTTATCCACTTGCGAGTCAGGACAGGCTCAAAGCACAGGCCTCGGAGTGAGGGACGTGTGAAGAATACACACACACGAGCAGCAGGTAGAGCCGTGAGGTCGTGTTTGCACAGCTGAGTAACAGGAATCTCGTAGGCAAGCACGTGTTGAACGCAACCCAGGGACTGCTCAGCAGATGCTGCCACGCCCTGTCAAACACACAGTCCTCACCCTCCTCCATAAACCCATTACAACTCTAACCATTTCCTGAAGCTCTTTCTAGTGTCACAGAAGTGGATGGGCACCAGATGTGTCTATCAGAAGAGCTTGATTGAATGTCTTCGTTCTTCATCTTTCACTAGCTGTCGCATTCACAGTTTTCTTAGTTAAAGGGTTAGTTCGAAACTTCTGTCATTAGTTACTCACCCTCGTGTAGTTCCAAACCCGTAAGACTTCCGTTCATCTTCAGAACACAAATGAAGAGATCAATGTTTATATGTGAATAAGTTTAAATTCAATCTGTTCATCATATAAAGCGATCGAGTCTCTTCAGACAATTTGGACTAAAGCTAAATTCATATGTATGAATTCATATTCATATGTAAATTCATATGGATTCGTTTTACGATCTCTTTATGAACTTTTGGAAGCGTCCAAAGTGGTAGTTGCATAGACTGTCAATGGAGGGACAGAAATCTCTCGATTTTAGAGGGGGATAGTTCACACTGAAATGAAAATAAAGCCATCTTTTACTCACCCTGCTGTTGTTTCAATGCCCTATGTCCTTCTGTCTTTTTCTCTTCCATATAATGGCAGTGAATGGCGACCAGGCTAAAACACAACGCACGCACTCACAGGAACGCACACAGAGTAACGGCCGAGCTCAGTATTTTGACTGAATAATACGGTTTCTTTCTATATATGGCACGCTTCTCACTGTATCATTGCGTGATACTTTTTTTATCCTTTTTGGGTAACACTTTACTTGAAGGGGCGTGCATAAACCTGACATGACACCACTCATGACATGACACATGAGTTTTTATGCATGTTCATGACAACTGTCATTAAGTGTCATTCGCTCATTTATGTCATTTTTAATGCAAAGATGACATTATTTGAGATGTCTTTGTTATGACAACTTGACATAAACCAATACATCATAACCTGTCAGTGTCTTTGTCATGACAACTTGACGTAGATAGAAGATCGAAGGACATAGGGCATTGAAACAACAGCAGGGTGAGTAAAAGATGGCTTTATTTTCATTTCAGGGTGAACTATCCCTTTAAATATATCTTTATTTGTGTTCCGAAGATGAACAAAAGTCTTACTGGTTTGGAACGATATGAGTAGATGATGACAGAATTTTCATTTTTGAGTGAACTATCCCTTTAAGGATTTAAACAAACCCTTGACACTACGGATTAAGCTTTGACACAATTCCTGCCCCGACTAAACCACAGATGTGAATAAAACCTCAAATTATTTACGTTTACTTTTACAAAGACATATCGCTCTCAGAAAAAAAGGTACAGCACTGTCACTGGGGCGGTACCCTTAGGTACAAAGCGAAAAGGTACATCTTTGTACCTTATTTACCCCTAAATGGTACATCATGGTACCTTTTAGCTTTTGTACCTTAGGGTACTGAAAGCTTCATACCTTTTTTTCGGAGAGTGAAGGTGGGGGAGGGAGTTTTTGTACACCCTGGTAAGCAAGCACCTAGCAACGCCCTAACAACCACCCAAACACTCGGCATCCACTCAGAGTACCCTAAAAATGAACAAACAACCATCTTGAACACCGTAGTAACCAGTCAGAAAACTACAAATATAAAAATAAAAGCTCATTCCAAACTTTTATAATATATAAAATAAAGTTATCATTTATTTACTGAAACAAAATATCGACACACACAGACAGCAAAAGTTATTATTGGGCTAGATGAATCATTGAAATTACGATATCCACTTTATTATTTATATAGCACAATAAAATCTGCTGTCATATTATTCTAATTTACTATGGCAGTCCAAAACCAAAGTCTGTATTAAATGAAAACCATTTAAACATTTTTCCAAAGTCCCCATGCTTTGCTCAAACATGTATAAATTTCTCAAGAGGAAAGGCTTGAGGGTTTTCTATTTTCACATTGTGGCATCCCAATTTATTTTTAAAGATAAAATGGTTCATGACTTAACCCTCAGAGCCCGACGGCATCGCCCACGACGTCACACGGCACCTCTGATAAATATCTATATTATTTCATGAAACTTTTATCGATTTTCTTACCGTTTTTTCCAGCAGAAAGCTAACGAGCTAGCCATCACGGGGGTGTCTTTGGTGTCTTTGTAGCCTTTACAGAAGGTTTTCTATCCAGCCTGGAACATGTGCATCTTTTTGGAGTTGTTCAGCAATAAATCAAAACGCTTACATCCAAGATATATCCACTTGATGTCCATAATTTATAAATTTTCCTTCATTTTTGCCGCTAGCGCGATGCTAGCTGCCATTTTGGATGAGGGTTTGACCAATGACAGGCTGATCCGTCATCCACGTTGGTGTGCGTCATTACGCATGAACCACAGCGCTGTTATTGTGGAGAGAGAGAGACGCACGGCTAGTAGTGAGGAGAGAGAGAGAGAGACGCGCTGCAGTTTTTAGTAGTTTTGTGGAGAAAGTTTGAGGAAAAAGTTTGAGGAGAAGTTCCTGATAGGAACTGTTTTGAGGCTTGGCACCAGTAAATATCCAAAATCCAAAGAGGCCAAAAGCGCCTGGACTTTTTTTGGAAAAATGTAAATAGTTTTGGTTCTGTATAAGTTATCATGTTTATTCCTGAGTTCCAGGACTCTAAAGACTTGAACAAACTGTTTTCCAGAGGAAATATGCTTAGCTTTTATTTATTTGTGTGTGTTTTCAATAAATATTTGAGTGATTAAATTTCCGTTTTATGTTTTCATTTGTCTTTATGGTCCCATAACTTATTTTACATTCAGGTGACATCAATGCAACACAAATATACTGACAGAGCAACTTGTCTTGAAAAAAAAGAGGTGTGTCAATTGTCTGTGCACAACAGGGTTGATGTTTTACAAGCTTTTTTAGTAAATAACACCAGGCGGAAAATTAATTGTAAAAATACCCTTAGGTCTTAAAGGGTTAACTGTAAAATTTAAGAATGCTGTGATGCACAGTAACAAAATGCTTCAGAGATCAAAATGGACATTTGTTTCATTTCCCATAAATAAAGCCAAATGACAGAACCAGACAAGAGAGAGAGGCCGAGGAAGAAAGAGAGAGTACGAAGAGGTTTTGGGTTTGCCTCACAGGAAGTTGCCTGTCTGCCTTTCTTCACTTTCCTGTGTTTGAACATACGAGAATAGCCGAGCGTTCCAGTAAATGAATACATGCCCAAACAATGTGCTGGATCTTCCGTCTGCTCTCTCCTGTGCTTCAGGAGACAAACTCAGAGCCAACAAAGTCGAGACGCATTTTATATCGGAGATTCTCTCAATAACATACACAATTAAATACTTTGTACACTAAGAAATTTAAAGAGAAATACGGACACATCTGATCAGTGCATTGCCACAAATCCTGCTGGAGTACAAGATTCCCATTGACTTTATTTAGACAGCTTAATTCTCTCAATTACAAAAGCAAACAAACTTCAATCCTGCTAATGAGCCTTTATTCCTGCTCTTCCTGATCGTTTTGCTCTGCACTCTTTACACAAAGCACCAGGCCTTTCTTCTGACCCTGACAGATCTAACGAGCGCCCAACAAATAATCGGTTTCGCCCGCTAAACTGCAACGGCTTTGGACCAATTAGCTCCTACTGTTACCCACAAGCAAAAAAAACTGCTTCAAAGAGAATATTAAACACAATAACACCGATGAGAACACACAACACAACAGGGCACTACAAAAAAAACGGATGTTCTGTATCCCTGTGCACATTTTAAACTACTACATTATTAAATGAAACACTTGCCAGTTAAAACAGATTCTGTGATTTCTGTTATAAAGGAGGAAACCGGTACAGTGCATCTTTTTATATTCTAGGTTAAGAAAAAAGAAGTAAAACTACAAGCACCATCTGTAGTACACAGATGACCACCGAAAATAATTCTGATTCAGTTTGCAAAAGCAAACAAAAAGGCCTTCACATAAATCTCTATTGTACTTTTGCCTCATAGACTTCACCTGTAAGTGACTTCCAGATACTGAATTGTATTTAAAGGGTTAGTTCACCCAAAAATGAAAATTAGCCCATGATTTACTCACCCTCAAGTCATCCGAGGTGTATATGACATTCTATTATATTAAAAATGTTCTGGCTAATCCAAGCATTATAATAGCAGTAATAGTTGCTCTGTTTTTGAAGTCCATAAAAAATGCATCTGTCCGTCAAATAACGTGCTCCATGCGGCTCCGGGGTGTTAATAAAGGCCTTCTGAAGCGAATCGATGTGTTTGTGTAAGAAAAATATCCATATTTAAAAAATTATTTTATTTTTTTCTATGGCTCTGCATCAGCTGTCCCTCGCGCCATCACTTCCGGCAAATAAGGTCAAAATACATGTAAAATACCGACGCGATCATAGATATATACATAGATTCCTCATCAGCGCCTGCGTGGATCGGTCGAATGAGGCATCTACGTTTATATATCTTTGATAACGCCAGTATTTTGACCTTATTTGCCGGAAGTTATGGCGCTGGGAAAACTAGATGACATTCGTCTGATAAGAGGTAAAAAAAATAACATAAATGCTGTTCGGTTTCTCGCAAAAACCGATCGTTTCGTGTCTTAAGACATCAATGTTTCGACACGAGCCGCATGGTTTAATAAGGATTTCTATGTCTCATTGCTCTCATACTCTAAAATATCCCCATTGACATGCATTATACGACTATTACACTGCAACGGTTGGAGTTAAAAATCTTCATTTGTGCTCTACTGAAGAAACAAAGACACCTACATCTTGGATGCCCTGGGGGTAAGCAGAAAAACATAAAAAAAAATGTTTTTGGGTGAACTATCCCTTTAACTCAGAATAATCCTTGAAACAATTGGAAGACATAAACAGATCTGAAGTACTTCAGGAGGAATCAAGCATCTGTTGAGACTTCTATTTTGTACAAAAACGGCACATGTTGACAGAAAGTGCCTTTATCTTGAGGAATTTTAGATAAGAATACAAATATAATCCTTGAGAAGATGATTTTTGTTCTTTTCCAAGGGAGACGGTGTTCTAACCCACTCTAAAGTACAGTACTCGAGTTTATCATCAGGGATTGTTACCTCCATGAGAAACAATATTCCAAACTGCATCCATAACATGCTATTTTGATGCATGCGAGTGTGTTTGACTTGTACCAAATTATACTGATCTGATACTGAAAACTTTCTTCAGTTAAAGCTGCTGTCCGTAACTTTTTTGTGTTCAAGATTTACAAAAATGAATTAACTTATATCGTGATACAGTTTTCTGCCATATCACCCAGTCCTAAGACAGCTGCAGCTCATACAGAACGCCGCTGCCAGGATTCTGAGCAGAACCAGAAAATACGAACACATCACAGCACTTCTCAAGTCTTTACACTGGCTTCCAGTTACATTTAGAATTGATTTTAAAGTACTGTTACTTGCTTATAAATCGCTCAATGGCCTAGGACCTCAATACACTGCAGATATGCTGATTAAATACAAACCCAACAGATCACTCAGTCAGATCATCAGGATAAAGTCAGTTAGAAATACCAAGGGTTCACTCAAAGCAAGGAGAGTCTGCTTTTAGCTATTATGCCAGCCGCACTGGAACCAGCTTCCCCGAACAGATCAGATGTGCTCCAACAGTAGCCGCCAGTGATGCGCGGGTCAATGTATAAACAACCCGCACCCGACCAACGTTTTCAACTAACCCGCCCGCAACTCGGACCGCAAAAAAAGAAGAAGAAAATATTGTACCCGACCCGCTTCCTGACCCGCATTTTTTAAAAGTAGTAAATGCTCATCGTAGCTCATTGGGCCATTGAGAAAATGTTTCAGGCCCTGACGTGGTGTGCTCAGAGGTGCAGCAGCGAGAGCAGGAAGTTCTTGCGGCGGCCCATCATTTTCCATTTCAGCTCCAGATGCATATTATTGATGAACGCGATGTTTATGTTTCGACCCGGCTTGAAGAATTCATCAGCCCACATTTGGAAAACATTTGGAAAAGTGTGAAAGCCCTTAGGAGCGCAAACTGTTATTTTTCTGAATGCTGTATGATATAGCCTAGTGTTATGTAATACAGGCTTGATTTATTCATTTATTTCGTTTAATTTTCTTAACAATTAAGATGCTGCATGTGTTTATCCAGTCTAATCGAAGTGTGCGTCTCTCCCCCGACTTTCCCAACAAAAATCCCGCCCCCTCTCAGAAAATACATAAAACTGACTTTAAATGCGTTTAAAAGTAGCCTATTAAAATGGTACAATGGCATTGCTCAGTCCAACGTTTTGGGAAATCGGGCATTTTGTCCCGCGTCAGCATTTATTCAAAAGTTAATAACGCTCAACATTCAAAAGGTAAATAAGGATTTATTGACGATCCGACCGACCGTGACCCGAATATCATTAAAAATATTTTTGGATGACTCGTAACCGCGGGTAACCGCGGGTGGCCGCGGGCACCCGCTCATTTTGGATCAACCCGCGCATCACTGGTAGCCGCATTCAAATCCAGCCTCAAAACACATCTGTTCAGCTGTGCATTTACCGAATGAGCTGTGCCACTGGACGTCCGACTGATTGCACTTCATCTTATCTATGTATCCTCTTTTTATATCCTCTTTTAATTTAAACTTGTTTTTATTTTTGGTTAGTGCTGTCTGGTTGGGAGAGTTGGGAAGCGAGACGGTACACTATATGGCACCAAAAATGGTTCTTGGCTCTTAATCATAGGGGAACCTTTTTTAGTGCTATAGCACCAATTTTGGTGCTTCAGTGGTTCTTCAGCAGTTCTTCAGAGGTGCTATATAGTACCTTAGTCAAAGAACCGGTGAAGAACCACTGAAGCACCAAAAGTGGTGCTATATAGCACTAAAAAAGGTTCCCCTATGATTAAGAGCCAAGAACCATTTTTGGTGCCATATAGAACCTTTTTTTTTAGAGTGTAGTGTGTCTCACAAACCGAAAGTCTGATTCTTCTGTTCAAACAGGGGAGATCTGAATTTAGTATCGTTATTTTCTTTCTTACACATGGTATTTTTAGTTCTTATGCATATGTTGTGATTACTCTATCAATATTTTAACACCTTTTCTATGCAAAGCACTTTGAATTACCATTGTGTATGAAATGTGCTATATAAATAAACTTGCCTTGCCTTGATATTTTGTTTTCTATTGTATTAGCCATACTTTGCACCGCAATATGCCAAGAACACAATATAAATCGTTTAAAACCTGATTTAAAGTATGCTTTCATTTATGACTAACATGGTTGCAGTTACCAAACTGACTATTAATTAAAGTGATTCGTTAAAAGAGCTGACAATGTGCCTGTCCCTAAACCACACTCATAATGTAAATGAGTCAGTGAATACTTCGAACGTGAACTACGTGCACATCTCACCAACAACAAACAGACTTGAGATGCACTTCTTCACAAATACTTTGGTTCTAATTCTGTCTCTGGCTGTGCCTCTGTAAGACACCTACGCTCCTGAGGACCGCATGCGTGACATTCCTCTCCTCCGCGTGCTCACTTTACAGATCTGCAGGGATGGAAGTGAACAGTGAGTCCCACCAAAGAGCCCGTCCCAAAACTCCACATCTCATCATTGCCCGCAGCTCGTTCCACTAACCCACATTGCGAAGAAACCTACGGATCACTCAACCCAGGTTCCCAACCCAGCCAACGCGCTCCATCATAACCCGAGATCCTCTGTTGATCGTGAGCAGCATGGACCAGACATGCAAATGCATGGATAAAGATGAACAGAAGACGTTAGAGAAAACAAACCAATCTCAAGTGCTGGCTGCATGCGAGTATTTATGGGTGTATCAAACGCACCGGAGCGCACAGTTCCTTTACGCGCTCCAGCGTACTGAAAAAAAACAACATTCCTACACATGTGCCACATTTAATGTTGCAGTTAAAAACCTTTAGATTCAGATTAAATAACCCTCGTCGTTCTCTTACCGTGAAGTCCAACACGAATGCAGTTTTTTCAAGCGCAAGGGTGATTATGATCCGGGAGTCGGGAGCGCAGAACGCGCCGGGCGGCTGGGTGAAAGCTGACCGCTGCTGCTGCTGGAGGAAACAGGAGGATTTGTGTTGATCTGCAGATTTACTCCTCTGTCAGGGGTTCACCCGCTCCTCTGGAGATCTCCGTGAGCTCAGAGCCGCCTAGCGACCATTTCTGAAATCATACGAACAAGCGTGAGTCCAAAGCGCAGCCTCAGCCTGACAATCAAATGCTGGTGTTGCCTATGGCAGATATGTTTTCTTCCTCTAGGGGGCGCGCAGTGGCTCAAAAAGCTGAACTCCTCCAGTGAACTCCATTAAAAGAGCTCTTTTTTATTATTTTATTTGATTTTTTTATATGTATTATTATTATTTTCACATTAAAAAGTAATGTAACTAGTCAAAAATTAAGCTCTGCTTCTAGTTCTGTCTCTAACTTTCTTTCGGGTTCCAGTTTCTAGTTGAGTAAAACGCTTTTCGCGTGAGAAAACAAATTATTATTATTTATATATTATGTAAACATAATTTTAGTTCCGCCTTTAACGTTACCTCTGTTTCCGATTTTAGTTCTGTCTCTAACGTTAGTTCAAGTCTCTGATTCTAATACTGTGGCTGTCTAGTTCTCTAGCATCTCTAACATCTGATGTGAAGTTGAGCTCGTTGTTTCTTGCTCGGTCGAGGTGTTTCTGTTATTTCGAAATATCCGTATATGAAAAAACAAATTGGGAAACCTCATCCAGTATTCACAAACGACTGTGATTGGTCCATTCTGCTCCGCGCGAAGAAAAACAACCGGTTCCACGTGACCAACAGAGCTCTGGCTTTCCTTCAACAGACGTCTGGACAATCATTTATACCTGAATAATTACACTATATTATTTAACTCAAACTACACAGTGAATAGAAGAACAGGCAGAAATAGTGAAATTATTATTTAAATCGTCAACATTTGATAAGCCCCGCCCCATGTTTGCTCCCACTCTTTCATGCGCCTACCATTCTACACTATTATTTAGTTTCTATTAGTTTTACAGCATCTGTTCAGCACAGCAGTTATAAAGAGCATGCTTATGTTGTGCAATCAACGCAATTAAATCATCAGCAGCCACAAATTTTTTTTTTAAAATAACTATTTATGTAAAATAATTCAGTAAAAGTGATTAAAGCTATAAATAAGTCTAATGTTTAATCTAATCTAATTTAAGAATAATTTTGTATCTATACCTTCACAATGCTGGTTTCTCAGCTTGAATGGAAGACAACAGGCGCCATCTGCTGGTTAAAAGTAAAACATTTTACTTTATTATGTTTTACAGGTTGTGTATCGTTATAGTATAATATACTGTATTTCACACACTTTCTGATCCTACTATGTGTGTGTGTTTTATATGTGGGTGTGTTTTAATAGCCATGGTGATATGGTATCACAGGAGAACGGACTTTGGACATCTTTTAATGCATCCCAGCAAATCTAAATATAGACATCAGGAAATACACAACATTTATATAATATACAAACATGTTTTCTTACCTGATGAGTATGTAACCAATTTAGATATGATTGTTTGAAACATTTGTTTAAAAACGATGAGAATATTGTTCTCTCTTTGATAATATATGAATATCACTGCTACTGTCATATGGAATATTACTGTAAGGATCATAAATGTTAGACCCAAGTCCATCCCATTCACGTACCGTGATAAAATTATAAGGGTCCCCAGCGGTAAAGCAGGGTCACAGGATGATTTCTTGATCTTTTCTTTCGGATCAAACTCACGTCACTCTCTTTATGATGTTGTGAGCTCCAATATAATTGCCATGACAACACGAGCACCGGTCCGTGACTGTACAGACGATTACTTTATGACTTTATTGCCCTCCATGTGATGAGCTTCATTATGAGCTTATCTGTGATCAGCTCTCCCCACCTCAGTCCAAACCTTTTGCCATTACGAGGAAACACCTGGCTGCTGGTTTCAGATCAGTGACAAAGTGCAACCTATACAACACCGTTTATTACCCACCAACACCTCCCCTCATCCCAAGTTCTCCCATTTTCCAGCCACAAAGCGTCAGGAATCAAAGGGTCGGCTTGACAAGCTAAACAATTTCTCAGCCAAGGACCTAGAAAAAAGCACCACAGTTACAATGCCGTCCGTGGAGAAACTACTGCATTTCTTGTCAACTTCTTTTATAGTTGCAGCTGGAGCGGCTTTATTGGGTTTTGGGATGTCGACGGATTGGGCCAAAGCAGAAATGGCCTGCGCACCGATCGGTGACCAGTTCAATGGATCCTCCAGTCTCAAAATCGGCCTTTTCAACGGCACAGAAAACAAAATCGACTGCCCCAGGATTTCCAGACCTGGAATAAAAGTGACTGGTGAGCTTCAAATAAGGCTTCAATTGAATGTTTGCATGCTAAATTACGCAATTTGTATGTGTAAAGCTATCATAAGATAAAGGCAATAGACAAATTAAGCTCATGTAAATATAGATAGATAGATAGATAGATAGATAGATAGATAGATAGATAGATAGATAGATAGATAGATAGATAGATAGATAGATAGATAGATAGATAGATAGATAGATAGATAGATAGATAGATAGATAGATAGATAGATAGATAGATAGATAGATAGATAGATAGATAGATAGATAGATAGATAGATAGATAGATAGTACCCATTGACTTCCATAGTAGGAAAAAAAATACTGTGGAAGTCAATGGGTGCCGTCAACTGTCTGGTTATGACATTCTGAAACTCATACATGTTTGGAACAACATGAGGGTAAGTAAAAGATACATTTAAAAAAAATTTTGGGTGAACTATCCCTTTAATACCAAAAAAACCCAATGAAAAGGCTGATGGACTAAAATGACCTTTGGAATTTTCAGGAATTAGAACCGCCATTCCATATAAATCACATGAGAATTTTATATTTACTGGAATTCGTCAAATGTTATGTCACTTTATTTAAAGGAACATGCCGACTTTTTGGGACTTTAGCTTATTCACTGTATCCCCCAGAGTTAGATAAGTCCATACATTGGGCGGTATGGCCACGTTACTATGGGCAACGCTAGCAGACAGAGCAAGATCCGTGCCTAATACAGGGGGGCCCAGTGGGCATTGGTGCAGTCACCACCTCTACATGGGGCACGTCTCTCTGGATCAGTTATCTGTTTGTCTGAGTTAAAAGTCTTAGGAGGCTGTGAGACGGGTCCAGGGGGCACCGCAAACCTGCTCTATCTCTTCCATCTAGGCAGTTAGGGATTACGTTATATATATTTTATAATTTTTTATTTTATTCTCTTATATTTTAATTCCATTTCTCTGTAAAGCACTTTGAATTGCCACTGTGTATGAAATGTGCTATATAAATAAACTTGCCTTGCCTTGCATACCATTCTCATCTCCATGCGTGCCATAACTGTTTGACCCACTCACCGATAGCCTAGCTTAGCACAAAGACTGGAGGTAAATGGCTCCAGCTAGCCTACTGCTCAATAAGTGACAAAATAACACCAACAATTTCCTATTTACATGTTGTGATGTGTATAGTTACTAGGGATGCCACAATTCCCAATATAATATTGAAGCGTTCGGTACGGTTCAATACGCACCTGTGAATTGCGGTTTTTCGGTTTTGCATTTAATTAAGTATTTTTCTACAAATTCTATCATTTGCCTCCATCCCAATATACTGAACAACGCGAAATACATTCACATCACACGTTAGTGGTAGAGTTATACTCACGGAACACTATAGTAATTCACAATCATGAAAGTTGATTATTTGCATGCGTTTTAACGCCTTGTCGGCGTGTGCGCGGTTTTAACATGTGCTTTTCCGAGCGTGCGCACCAAATGCTTTTCAAACACGTGATTACTGGACTAAGTCGTCTTACTGCGCTAATACTGTCAAATACACACAAGGTTTACATAAACACAGTCGGTTATGTCTAAAGTGAAAGTAAAATCGTGTGTGTCTGTATATTAGATGCACGGAGGTCTTACATTGACAGCAGGCAGCCTAGAGCCCTAAAATCTTATATATATATATATATATATATATATATATATATATATATATATATATATATATATATATATATATATATATATATATATATATATCATACAATACACAAGGAAGTTGAAGTAAGGATTTTCAATTATTTTAAGTAAAATAAATAAAGAGTATTGCAATTAAAAAATAGTCTTTTTTCTCCTTAAGAAATATGATTGTAATATGATATATAAAATAATTGACAATGAGAGAAGATGAGGGTGAAGGAATTAATAATTTTTTTTAATTTGTTCATGTTTAACCTCTTGCTGTTCCTGTCGCTTAAGAATAGAATAGCAAAAAACTGATGTGACAAGCCATCAGAACCGAACCGAACCGAACCGAACCGAAAACCGTGGTTAAAAACCAAGGTATGTATTGAACCATGGACTAACTGTATTGTTGCATCCCTAATAGTTACATCGTGTACGAAGACCGACGGAAAATGAAAAGTTGTGATTTTCTAAACCGATATGGCTAGGAACTATACTCTCATTCCTGCGTAATAATCAAGGAACTGCTGCCGTACAATGGGTGCAGCGGCGCAATGATATTACACAGCGCCATATCGGCCTAGAAAATCACAACTTTTTTGTCGGTCTTAGTACACGATGTAACTATACATATCACAACATGTAAATAGGAAAATGTTGGCGTTATTTTGTCACTTATTGAGCAGTAGGCTAGCTGGAGCCATTTACCTCCAGTCTTTGTGCTAAGCTAGGCTAACGGTTGATGCGTCAGACAGAGTTATGGCACGCACAGAGATGAGAATGGTATGTATGGCCTTATCTAACTCTGGGGATAAGGTAAATAAGCTTAAGTCCCAAAAGGTCGGTGTGTTCCTTTAAAATCAACGTTTCTTGCATTCTTATTCTCCAATTGTCTCCAATAGTCTTTTCTCTTTCTCTCAGTGTTTGAACGTCTGGGGAAATTAGCAGGAGCTCCAATCATCCTGCACGCTCTGGTTGTCATCCTGTTGGGCCTGGCTCTTCTGGGGTCTGCAGGCAGTATTCTGGTCGCACTCTATAACAGCTTCAGTAACCCTTATCAGACCTACATGGGACCAATAGGGCTATACACGTGCAGTGGACTTAGTGGTGAGAAAACATACACCATGTCACAAACCAAGAAATCTGAATCTCAAACACTATTTTGCTTGCGTTTGATTAGAAATAGTGCAGAATCTCACATATTTACTCTTCAATTTACATTTAGATGTTTACATTCTAAAAAACACTGGGTTGAACACAACCCAAATTGGGTGGTTTTCAAGCCAAGGGCTGGGTAAATGTAGGACAGAACCAAGTGGCAACCTTCCGTTCGCTCTTTTGGATCCAACACCGAAGTGACATAAACTGCAATTCATCGACTGGCCACTAGGGACAGGCTCCAAAAGGGAGCAGAATCTCATTGAGCCCCATGTTAAAATGCCCAACTTTACAGCAGAAAAACACATGTTTACAGTCCGGTACAAAAAGTGGTTTGGTCTATACGGCTAATTTTGCCCTTCATGACAACTGTGAGGGGGGTGAATTGTTTTATAACTTATCAGTTTAAATTAAATTAAGCCTTAACGTTCTACATTTTGAAAACTTTTTACTATAATACTAACTTTTTTACTTCATACGTGAATTAATGTGTACGAATTAACTTAAATCCTCTGAACTTTTTCAAAATACTCTACACAACCACTGGCTTGCATTATAATTCCTTTATTTTCGATCATATTTTACAGTATAGCATATTTTATATCGTTTTTAATACATATAGCCAACCTTTAAAGGGTCACTTCAGTGATTAAGCATTAGGCTTTGTATCAGTAAAAACCCGGTAGTATATTTACATTATGGTACTTTCCCCCCTCATATCCCCCTGAGACGAGAGAATTATGCATTTTATTTCTCGAAAAAATCCTCCGATGACGCAAATATCGTCATTTTGCGTCATCTGAGGATTTTTTGGCCAGAGGCTAAAGACTACAGCCAATAGATGGAGCTGTTCCGCATGTTATCAACCCGCCCATAGGGGAGAGATCTCACACACAGAATGTAAGACACAGACGGCCTGAACGGACAATTATAACGGAGCGCGGTGCAGAGTAAAGTGAGTGTTTCAACTTTTCAATGAATTCCTGTGATAGTTTAGTTTCCTTATGCGATCTGAAAACGTGCCAGACTGGCGCTTAACGTTACCTCAGCTCTTCGTGATGTAGGAAATCTGACACTGCTGGGTCTGTGACTTGACTTTCATTCGGCTCACTCACACTTTATTAAAAAAGACACGCTCAGTTTTTAATTGTAGTGTTTATTCTCTATCTGAACGATATTATTGTATTACTATGAAGATCAAAACGACGGTGTACGGAGTGGCCTCGTAGGGCAGCGAAGCAAGTGCATTCTGGGAGTTGTTGTCTTTCATCCACATGAGACAAAAATACATTTTCTGTCTTTTCTTAGTCTAGAAGGCACCAAATTCAAAAATAATTTCACATTTCTGCTGCATAAATGATACAGTTTAAATACAAAGCTTAATGCTAAATCACTGAAGTAACCCTTTAAGCTCGTTTAACAGATATTAGAAGTAAAAAAGAAACATTTAGAAGTCTCTGTTGTCCCGTTTCCACCGTAACGCCGCTGGATCTCGTGCCGGTATAACGGAGGCCTGCTAGTAGTCGTGCGAGTAAACCTCACTCCACTGATCTCTAGAGATGCTCTAGCGACTGACGCAAGAGGTTGCAGCCTTTAACCTCCTTGTCAGAGCGTCCGACTCTCATGCCGGCGGACCCGGGTTCGAGTCAAGTCGAGTCAAGTCAAGTCAAGTCAAGTCAAGTCAATTTATATAGCGCTTTTAACAATGTAGATTGTTTCAAAGCAGCTTTACAACAAAATGGAAAACAGGAAAATAATGCAGCATAATTTTATTCAGCTGTATAGCCATTCTGGAAAAAACGCTGATGTCATCAGTTCATTTCAATTATCATACAGTGACAGTGTGGGCTTTAGATCAATAATTCGATCAGTAATTTAGTTTAAATGGTTAATTTAGTTTATTAATTAGATTTATTTCGATGTTTAGTTGAAAAATTGTCCCCAACTGAGCACGCCAAGCCAGAGGCAACAGTCCCACTTGGAGTGGGCGGTTTGAACAGGGGGGTTACACCAGATCTAGTTTACACAAAATCTACTCAAACACTGGGTTGTTACGTCTGACCCAGGATCTGGATAACACAAAAACTACCCAAACACTGGGTTGTTACGTCTGACCCAGGATCTGGATAACACAAAAACTACTCAAACACTGAGTTGTTACGTCTGACCCAGGATCTGGGTAACACAAAATCTACCCAAACACTGAGTTGTTACGTCTGACCCAGGATCTGGGTAACACAAAATCTACCCAAACACTGGGTTGTTACGTCTGACCCAGGATCTGGGTAACACAAAATCTACCCAAACACTGAGTTGTTACGTCTGACCCAGGATCTGGATAACACAAAAACTACTCAAACACTGGGTTGTTACGTCTGACCCAGGATCTGGATAACACAAAAACTACTCAAACACTGGGTTGTTATGTCTGACCCAGGATCTGGGTTACACAAAAACTACTCAAACACTGGGTTGTTACGTCTGACCCAGGATCTGGGTAACACAAAATCTACCCAAACACTGAGTTGTTACGTCTGACCCAGGATCTGGATAACACAAAAACTACTCAAACACTGGGTTGTTACGTCTGACCCAGGATCTGGATAACACAAAAACTACTCAAACACTGGGTTGTTATGTCTGACCCAGGATCTGGGTTACACAAAAACTACTCAAACACTGGGTTGTTACGTCTGACCCAGGATCTGGGTAACACAAAATCTACCCAAACACTGAGTTGTTACGTCTGACCCAGGATCTGGATAACACAAAAACTACTCAAACACTGAGTTGTTACGTCTGACCCAGGATCTGGGTAACACAAAATCTACCCAAACACTGGGTTGTTACGTCTGACCCAGGATCTGGGTAACACAAAATCTACCCAAACACTGGGTTGTTACATCTGACCCAGGATCTGGATAACACAAAAACTACTCAAACACTGGGTTGTTACGTCTGACCCAGGATCTGGATAACACAAAAACTACTCAAACACTGGGTTGTTATGTCTGACCCAGGATCTGGGTTACACAAAAACTACTCAAACACTGGGTTGTTACGTCTGACCCAGGATCTGGGTAACACAAAATCTACCCAAACACTGGGTTGTTACATCTGACCCAGGATCTGGATAACACAAAAACTACTCAAACACTGGGTTGTTACATCTGACCCAGGATCTGGATAACACAAAAACTACCCAAACACTGGGTTGTTACATCTGACCCAGGATCTGGGTAACACAAAAACTACCCAAACACTGGGTTGTTACATCTGACTCAGGATCTGGGTTACACAAAAACTACTCAAACACTGGGTTGTTACGTCTGACCCAGGATCTGGATAACACAAAAACTACCCAAACACTGGGTTGTTACATCTGACTCAGGATCTGGGTTACACAAAAACTACTCAAACACTGGGTTGTTACATCTGACCCAGGATCTGGATAACACAAAAACTACCCAAACACTGGGTTGTTACATCTGACCCAGGATCTGGGTAACACAAAAACTACCCAAACACTGGGTTGTTACATCTGACTCAGGATCTGGGTTACACAAAAACTACTCAAACACTGGGTTGTTACGTCTGACCCAGGATCTGAGTAACACAAAAACTACACAAACACTGGGTTGTTACGTCTGACCCAGGATCAAGGCTACACAAAATCTACCCAAACACTGGGTTGTTACATCTGACCCAGGATCAAGGCTACACAATATCTACCCAAACACTGGGTTGTTACATCTGACCCAGGATCAAGGCTACACAAAATCTACCCAAACACTGGGTTGTTACGTCTGACCCAGGATCTGGGCTACACAAAATCTACCCAAACACTGGGTTGTTACGTCTGACCCAGGATCTGGGCTACACAAAATCTACCCAAACACTGGGTTGTTACGTCTGACCCAGGATCTGGGTTACACAAAAACTACTCAAAGACTGGGTTGTTATGTCTGACCCAGGATCTGCGTTACACAAAAATAAAAAAGTAAAAGTAACCCAAGATGTTTTAGAGTGCAGATATTTAAAACGGTAGGTTTAAATGATAATAAAAGTGGTTTTATGTGTCTTTTCTCTAGTATGTGTGGCCAGCCTGGCGCTGATTCTGTATGTGGCGAACGCCTACCTTGGCCAGATGTTCGAGACGCTGGTGAAAGCCGATGAGCCCAACGTGATGTTGAAAGATGTAAAAATTAACCTACAGGTGGGGTTTTTCCTTCTGATACCGTACATCTGCTTCCATGTGGTCGCCATCCTCGTGGTCTATCTGTACACCCACGCCGCGTACACACGCCGCAAAGAGCAGGAGAGGCCAACGGAGGATGCGCCGAAAGAGATCATGATGTACTAAAGAGAAAACACAGCAAAAATCTGTTTAAAGGCTCATTCACACCAAAGAGGATTGCTATAACGTTAACGATAAAGATGCAGTTTTAAGAATCATCCTGAAAAACAGAGACATGCCACAACTGTAACGATAACCGAACAATAAAAACAATATTTCTTCCAGCCGATGAATCAAAATCCACCCTGTTTTGAAGAGCTTGAGCACTTAAAGCGGCAGACGACAAAACTGCAGCCTGTGCTTTTAATAAACAGAATGTTATTGTAATATGGTTGTCGTTATAGTTATTGTTCTTGGTGTGAACGGGTCTTAACGGGAGATGATTTTCAGACCTGAGCTGATTTGAGCCCATTATTTTGGAACTGCCACATTGAGTCAATTGCAGATCTGAACTTGTGTTTGCCAATTGTTTTAGTTATAGGCTATACATACACAAAGGCCTAAAAGTGTTTGTACTCTTAAATCACACTAAAATTGTCATTGCATTAGATAACAGCATCTCATAGGCCTATGCTTTTTGCGTTTAATGCCATTTGTTTTCATGTTTTTGTCTGATACATGTTTTAGGTGTGACTTAAATGTTCAAATATTTGTATAGGCCACTGCATATATTTTATTGCACTTATGTTTTAGAACATTAACATCAAAAAACATTTATAAATGTAATTCCCTTGTCTAGCTTTTCTAATAAGAACCTAAGCTCCTTTGAATGAATGTGTAACTTAAGAAAACATAGTTAAATTTTACTTCTATCAGTTAAACTTTAAGTCTTGCATATTTTATAGATGTGAATATATTTAGTGCTTACACTATTTATCTGCTACGCATCAGCTTTTGGAGCAATATATTACAATTCTGTTGTATAATACATTCCTCAAATATTCTGTAAATATTATATTTTAATAAAACATATTACAATAATAAATCTTTTTAGAGTGATGAGGATCTTGTGTTCATTTTTTAGGCTAAAACACACAGGCCTGGTTTCACAGACAGGGTTTAGATTAAGCCAGGATTAGGCCTTTAGTTCAATTAAGGCATTTAAAGGTGCAGTGTGTAGTATTTATGAGGATCTATTAACAGGAATGCAATATAATATCCATAACTATGTTTTCAGTGGTTTATAAAGACATTACATAATGAACCGTTTAGGGATGGGCATTTCAAGCAAAAATAATATTCGATGATCGCGGGGAATTATTTGATTATTATTCGAAAATCGCAACTCCTCCCCCCGCATGCACGCATGTATCGGCTACACACATATAAACAGAGAGAGAGACCATTCACGCTCTCAATATGTATGATAACAAGCTGTTTTATTCTTTAGGGAATAGGCTATATTAACTCAAGCCATATGATTATTCTTCTTCTGTTGTCTCAGGGCGTTTTTACTCTGGCAGTTTAGTTAGAAACGGGGCACAGTTCGCATGTAAAATTGCTAATGTGAAAGCTGTCACACAGAGGTTGTTGCGCACTGAGGAACCGACCCCGAGAACCCACAACCTGAGTTCGGATGTTCTCGAACTGTGCCGCAATTCATGTGAATGTGAAAGCAACAGTCGGGTGCGCACATGTTCAGGAACGATATTTGGCACAAATATCGATTTCGATCTTGATTCAGGATCAATTCATATGTATATAGCCTACTGTACATATAAGGAAAAATAAGTTTACCTTAGCACTATTTTAAACTTTTCTTGTGTTAAATTATATGTGCTCACATTCATTAATAATCACTTGTGTGTGCTTATATAAGTATCATTAAAAATATTAGGATGTAAGTTATTAACGTTTTAAAATTTCACATTTAAAGAAATCTAGTGTTTGATCATATCTAAATATTTATTAAAATGCAAAACCTAAAAATAAGTGAGCAGTTATGATCTGCAATACTTTTTTGAGCAACTAGATTAGATACATGTATATTTATTTAAGAGCCATACAGCCACCTGGTGGATAATGTCATTACAAATTACAAATTTTATTTTTTCTAGCCACAAAATGACTCTAATTTGCCTCTTTGAATTGGAATTCTCTATTTTAACCTTAATTTCTACACTAATTGTAATATAAATAATACAAATATTAGAAGAAAAATATTTTAAGTGGTCAAGAATTGACAATAATTATTGCACAAACAGTTTTTAGGACCAAAAGATCTTCTCAAAATAAACTAAAATATAGAACATTTATTAAATAAAAAAATAGTTAAGGTGTATGGTCACATTTGACCACCAATGAGTAAGAGTGTGAGCAATTAGTAAGGAATACCTGAGGGCTAAATACAAGAAAAACATTAGTGTTATGTTTCACCTCCATCACTCTCCACAATAAAACAATCCTGTAAATGTGGTTGTTTTTTTTAGACATTAATCACACAACCTGTTCAATATTCTATGATTAAATCAACTAATCGAATATTCAAAAATCTATCTACACACACCGTTGGTCCCCTACAGTGAAGTCGCATTTTGTGCTGTCATGTTTGTACAGTAGCCTTAAACGGACAAACTTCTCTACAGAGCGCTAGCTACTCTCTGCTCTCTCAGATGACGACGTTTTTGTCCTGTGTCAGCCACCGTAGCTTCTCTATGTGCTTCGAAAAGGAGGGGTGAGCGGTGGGCGATTGCAATTCGCAAACTTACCGCTAGATGCCTCTAAAATGTACACAATGCCTTACAAAGAAAAAAAACATTAATAGTGTGCATCTTGAGACAAAACAATGCCACTGACTTATTTTAAGACTTTAAGGCCCTGTCCACACGAACATGGGTATTTTCAAAACCGCAGCTTTTTCTACGCGGTTTGGCTGTTCGTCCACACGCAAACACAGTATCCGGTTACTCAAACCGGACTTTTTTGAAAACTCCGCCCAGGGTGAAAATTTTTTGAAACTCCGGTTACACCTTTGTCATGTAGACGGTGAAACTGGAGATTTCGGCTTGTGAAGTCGAAGTGTGCGCAGCTCTCTCCTTTGTTTGACGTCAGATTGTGCGGCGTTATCGCTTTTGTTTACATGAGTCGAGTCTATGCCATGGCGGATGTAGCTTTTAATAACTCTGCTAACAGCGCTTATCACATATACAGATACATGCGCAGTTATCTTATTGTATTGCAGAACAGAGGCACCAGAATGCAATAATACAACATAGTAAGGCAAGTGTGTGAAGCTTCAGTCCACTTGGGCCCTGCCCCTGTGTATATACAGTGACCTGTCACTGAGTCCAAAGTAAACTTGCAGAAGGGTTTGACTGAGCCCATGGCATCCCTCAGTGCATCGGTGCCGTGGATGGGACCCATGTGGAAATCAGGCAGCCAATCATAGCGCGGTTTCGCGTTTTCATGTGAACAGAGATTTTTTTTAAACTGTGCTAGTGTGGACGCGATTGTTTTTTAAAACGGAGGAGGATAAACTCTGGTTATAAAAAAACCTGTGTACGTGTGGACTAGGCCTCAGTTTGACACGCATGCATTTTAGTCTGGGACTAGGTTTAAGGCTTGTCTGTGAAACCGGGTGATAATGTCTGTGTACTTTACTAATAAATAACCCAGTAGGATGGATCACAACAGGAAAAAAAAAAAACATTGCTCACTCACAGATTCATTGTCTTTTAAAAAAGTCTATAGAATTGAAAAACGGACTCATAAAACCTAATGGCTCCGATTATGATATAAGAGATTATATCCTTTTACAGGAAAGTCAGGTCATTGTGAGTCACGGTGTGACGTCATTCTCCATAATCACTGCATGAGCTGAAACTTTGGCCCTTTGTTTATATTGTGCATGATTTGATAAGACATGCAGGGGTGTGAGCTGGGTTTCAGCCAGCAGGGGGCAGCAGGACTGTGTGTTTATTCGGTCATCTGGGTGTTCTTGGATCAGCATTCCTGTCCGAAAATTTTGTCCTACCCCTATCCCTACTAATAAACCTAACACTACTTGATGTTTTATAAACAAAGTTCAGGGAGGAGCACATTCAGGAAATTAAAACTGTTAAGTGGAGCAGACCCAGATAATTAAACCTAATTGAACACAAGAGGAGCTGCCGATTTACCTTCCTGTCGTTGACTGTTTCTTTGCATCCCTCCACCACCCCTTCTCCTCACTTAATTAAACTCACATAAGACATCAAATTAATATATGTAGTCTAGTTCTAGACTATTTCCATCACGGGTACTCTGGGTTCGGGCAAAATTCCGAGCCCGGAGCCCTCCCCCGGACAGCACGCCAAATACGCATAATATTTACTCTATTTAATTTGATGTAAGTGTGAACTCGTGAATCATGACTTGTCTCTAAAATCAGAGGGAAATGATAGGTGAATAACACTGGTGTAAAAGCACCTAACCCTTGTTGTAAGCCTAAACTTCACATAAACTGTAAACAAAGATGTTGATCCAGGAACATGTACTTCATGTTTTCCCCGTGTTTATCCTGCGGCTGAAACTCGGCTCTCTGCTGCCACCCTGTAAGGTGGAAACTCATGATTTCAGAAAAATCACTTCAGCTCAGACAAACTGTTATTGTGCTCAAGTAGCATTGAATTACACAATATTAACACAATAAGAACGCTTTGCTAACGTTCCCATGACGTTAAGAAAATGTTATTTCTGAATGTTCTCTGAATGTTTAAAACTTCCCGTTTTTTTTTCACATTTTTTAATTTTTTTTTTATTAAATTTAGAGTTAGAATGAAACCTGATCTTTTCTTAAAATCTTGGAGCCCTTTTTTAGATTACTTTAAGTAGACAGGATCTGGGTAAAGGTTTGTTTTTTTGTGTTTTTTTTAGATGTTTATATGAATACACATACAGTATATTATTGTGATTATATTTTCATATGTATGTGGGTATTTATTATGCATGTTTTATGTATTATGCATGCATACAATTCTGTAACATTTCGATATCTGTACTGTGCCTTGAGATGTTTGTGTGCTTTTCTTTAATAAAAAAAATAAATAAATAAGGTTCATTAAACATTCCCTTTTATTATTCTTCAAACATTATGGGAATGTTACTTTTGAATGTCCTCAGAAGTTAAAAAATGTTAGACGAAGTTCCAACTAAAATCTTTCAGAAAAAAATGGTCCATGAACGATGTCTAAATAATGATTTTGTGCTAGAGTTTTGAGAACATTACCTATTAAAGACAAGATACATTGAAACAGACATTCTATTAAAGGGTAGTTCACTCACCCTTCAGTTGTTCCAAACTGTGCAGAACGCAAAAAAAAAGATATTTTGAAGAATGTTGGTAACCAAACAGTTGTTCCCCATTGATTTCCATAGTATTTTTCTTTTTTATATGGAAATCAATGGGTAACAACTGTTTGGTTACCAACATTCTTCAAAATATCTTTTTTTTTGCGTTCTGCACAGTTTGGAACAACTGAAGGGTGAGTGAACTACCCTTTAATAGAATGTCTGTTTCAATGTATCTTGTCTTTAATAGGTAATGTTCTCAAAACTCTAGCACAAAATCATTATTTAGACATCGTTCATGGACCATTTTTTTCTGAAAGATTTTAGTTGGAACTTCGTCTAACATTTTTTAACTTCTGAGAACATTGAAAAGTAACATTCCCATAATGTTTGAAGAATAATAAAAGGGAATGTTCCCCATTGATTTCCATAGTATTTTTCTTTTTTATATGGAAGGCAATGGGGAACAACTGTTTGATTACCAACATTCTTCAAAATATCTTCCTTTATGTTCAACAGAAGAAAGAACTTTGTGCAGGTTTAGAACTTGAGGATGAGTAAATGATGACAGAATTACATTTTTGGGTGCACTATCCCTTTAATATTATTGGAAGAAAGTTTGTTCATTATAGCTAAAGTTCTGAGAACAAGCTGGGACAACGAGATACAAGATTGCTTACTACAGATGTATTCACTTTCCCTTAGTGTGAGAATTAACTTCCAACTTTTCATCCAACAGTGGAATCCAATGCCATTTTAATTATAAAACTTAATTTCTGGGGGATTTTAAATAACTAGCCAACTATATTGCACGGACTATTTTTGAATAAAATCATCAAAGAGTCCAATGGTCTTCACTTCAGGGTTGTTCTGTTGTAATGCTCACCTGAAATTTGGTATGATAGCACTATTGTATTATTTTCTCTTATGAATGAATCGCTTCTGCTGAATGAATGAATGTAAATATGTGCGTAGACAGTAAAATCCTTCTTCCATGTGCAGTTATTGACAGTCAGATTATGTAAAGTGCATTTCAGGGAATTTGGACTAAATCTCTTCCTCCAAATCATTCGAAATTTGAGCTGACGCCACAGTCAAACTCAACCTCGCTCTGAACTCGACGTGATTCAACATGTATTCACCTGCTCCACGCTAGACCTATTGACATAAACGTCTGAAGCTATCGGCTGTCATTATTAACAACATTATTTTTATTTTCTGTTATGTTTTATAGTGGTCTAATTGCTTAAAATGCATATTTATCATTGAAGTCGTGGATATTATACTAATTGAGTTCTGAACTTTCATCAGATATACAAAATGCATATTAACCTCAAATAGAAACATATTATATGCATATTCATTATATATAATATTTATTACATTATTATATGTTATGCACATTCCATGCCAACTTTGAGGTAAAAAAAGGTTAAAACTTTAATAATGTCTGTCTACAGGGTTTTCATTAAGTCAGAGGAACATATTAAAGAACTGAAGGGAAAATAACAGGTTTCATAATGACGAAACCTTCAAAATTACTATTATTATTTTATGCTTACATAAATGTTATTGCATCTCAGTAAATTAGAAGCTCAGTAGCCTCTTGTTTATTGTTTCTGGTCTGAAATTTGGTCTTGAAATGTTGCTTCTCGATATATCAAAGTAAATAGAATTAAATAGAATTAAAATGATATTGATCACAAATCGGGTGTCATTTTTCCCTCTTTGTGGGGATTATGTGGACGTTCACGCGTGACGTTTCTCAAATGCTCGACTTCAATGGGAATCTCTCAGAGGCGTTTGGTATGCAAACACAGTGAATAACATCAGGAATGGAGGATAATCTCTTCTCCTTTATTCTATACCTTTCTCTGTCTCTCTCTGTGTCTCTGTCAGCGGACAGACTCCTGAGCCCGGGTCACTCAGAGGGTGTGAAGGGATTAGGGAAAGACCCTCTGTAGTGCTGAAACACAATTCCCTCTAAACCTGTATCACAGAGGTGACACACACACACACACACACACACACACACACACACACACACACACACACACACACACACACACACACACCTGTGCCTGCAGGGGATACACACACACAGAGAGACACACACACACACACACACACACACACACACACACACACACACACACACACACTCACATACATACATACATACATACAGACCTGTGCCTGCAGGGGATACACACACACACACAGACACACACACACACACACACACACACACACCTGTGCCTGCAGGGGATACACACACACAGAGAGACACACACAGACACACACACACACACACACACACACACACACACACACACACACACTCACATACATACATACATACATACATACATACATACAGACCTGTGCCTGCAGGGGATACACACACACACACAGAGACACACACACATACACGCATACATACCCACACACCTGTGCTTGCAGGGGATACACACACAGAGAGACACACATATACACACACACACACACACACACACACACACACACACACACTCAGACACACACACATACACACACACCTGTGCTTGCAGGGGACACACACACAGACACACACACACACATACATACATACACACTCACATACATACATACATACATACATACAGACCTGTGCCTGCAGGGGATACACTATTACACACACACACATACACACTCAGACACACACACACACACACACACACACACACACACACACACATACACACATCTGTGCCTGCAGGGGATACACACATACATACACACACACACACCTGTGCTTGCAGGGGATACACACACAGAGAGAGACACATACACACACACACACACACACACACACACACACACACATACATACATACATACAGACCTGTGCCTGCAGGGGATACACACACAGACACACACACACACACACACACACACACATCTGTGCCTGCAGGGGATACACGGATACACACACACACACACATCTGGTTCATTATCTTTGTGGGGACTCTCCATAGACGCAAGGGTTTTTATACTGTACAAACTGTATATTTTCTCCTCTCTCCCCTTACACTAACCCTACCCATCACTCACACACACACACACACTAACCCTAAACCTACCCATCACACAAAACGTTCTGTTTCTTGTTTCCTCATGGGGACCTAAATTCAGGTCTCAGCTGTGACAAGAGTCCCCATGAGTCTATGTGCATTAAAGGAACACTCCACTTTTTTTGAAAATAGGCTCATTTTACAAGTCCCCTAGAGTTAAATAGTTGAGTTTTACCGTTTTTGAATCCATTCAGCCGATCTTTGTATCTGCCGGTAGCACTTTTAGCATAGCTTAGCATGCATCATTGGTTCTGATCAGTCCATTAGCATCTCATTCAAAAAATGACCAAAGACTCTTTCAATATTTTTCCTATTTAAAACTTGACTCTTCTACAGTTACATCGTGTGCTAAGACCAACTGAAAACTAAAAGTTGCGATTTTCTACACCTATATGGCTAGGAACTACTTTCTCATTCCTGCGTAATAGTCGCGGATCTTCGCGGCCGTACCATGGCTGCAGCAGCGCAATGATGGAACGCAGCGTCTGAAAGTAGCCCAGCTAGGTAACTTTCAATGTGACCGGCTCGAAGTTCGTGTAGTTGCAGAGAAAGTTTCAGGCTTGCAGCCGACAAATTGTGTTGTGGATTTACCTGTGTGATTAGCCATGGTTCTGTGTGTTGTAAAGGGCTGTGATAGTAAGTCGAAGGTGTAACTACCACCATGTTTCACAGAATACCAACGAATCATTGCGCCACTGCAGCCATGGTACGGCCGTGAAGATCCGCGACTATTACGCAGGAATGAGAAAGTAGTTCCTAGCCATAGGTGTAGAAAATCGCAACTTTTCATTTTCAGTTGGTCTTAGCACACAATGTTACTGTAGAAGAGTCAAGTTTTAAATAGGAAAAATATTGAAAGTGTCTTTGGTCATTTTTTGAATGAGATGCTAATGGCCTGATCAGAATCAATGATGTATGCTAAGCTATGCTAAAAGTGCTGAATGGATTCAAAAACGGTAAAACTCAACTATATAACTCTAGGGGACTTGTAAAATGAGCCTATTTTCAAAAAACGTGGAGTGTTCCTTTAAGGTTGAAGTCCCCAGTGGGATAGAAAAAAACACACACACACACACACCCACACACAGACATACATACACAAACACACATGCATGCATACATACATACACAGACATACATACACACACACACATACACATACACCTACACAAACACACATGCATACATACATACATACACAGACATACATACATACACACACATATACACACACACACACACACACACACACACACAAATCAATGCATTCAAATATACAACTAAACCTCTAACTCACATAAAGTGATTTGAACACCTAGAATATTTTGGCATTTCATTGAAAATATCTGAATCTGCACTCAAATGCTGCAGGAACTTTTCTCTTCACTAACTTCATCATTTTTGCTCCGTGTCATTTAATCAGCTGGTGTTTTGGTGATTTTAGTGAATGCATGAAGTCACCACTGCTGTGTCCGAAATCAAATACTTCCCTAATAAAGTATGCAAAAAACAGATCGCCAACAGATTAGTATGTCCACATACAGTAGAAATTCAAAAAACAGTAGCCTAAAAGTGACCTATACTACATCTGGCGAGAATCTGAAGTGAACATTCGATGGACACTTTACTATCCCATGATGCCACAGGGGAGGATTTGTGAATGGCAGTGAAACTACAACTGAAGCCATAGGTCACATGACAGTGACAACATGGTGGATGTAGTACGTCAGAATTGTATTCATACTATATAGATATAGAACATACTTTTTTTAAAGGATGCAAAGTACGTTTCAAACCAACTACTATACGTGAATTTAGGATCACATTAATTAGCCTGTATTTTCTTCACAACCACAATCATTTTTGTATTCCTTTTTATTCTTTCAAATCTAGATCTACAGTTTTATTGTCTAAAAAAATTAATACAAATAAAAAGGTTGAGGTTTGTCTTATGCAACCTAAGAGGTTGTTGTGGCAGCCCTAGCAATGTTAGCCAATGTTAATTATCCTAAATCCTTTTTTTATTTTAAGTTTTGATATGATATGTATATATGAGACATGTAAATCTATAAACAAGTCATAAACAATAAAGGTTGATATGATTTGCTTAATGATGAATCGTACTGCTATACGCAAACATTTGAGGGGGAAAAAAACTAAATAAGTGAATATAGTTTTCAGACTCCCAATAGACTTGCATGACTTGCATATTATGGAGGCATATTATGGAGGTTCCAACCTTAGTATGGCTCAACCCCCCCAGTCTGTACCTCCGAACATAAAATATGACGAGAGCCGATGCCAGTGTTTTTAACGCTATACACACACACACTCGTAATCCAACATCATAAACTTTGCACACGGAACAAGATTTACATCATGAGAGTGAGAACTGATCTGAAATGGGGATTCCCATTCACACACTGGAGCTGTGAGCCGATGCGGCGGAGACAGGCAGGAACCAGCGCTTATCTCTGCCATTAATCTTAATTTGTCAGAGAGGGCAGAGCATGAAGGGGTGGAGAGAAGGAGGGAGCGAGGAGAGAAGAAGAGAAGAGAATAATTACACCCTTGCTGTTCCATTATGGTGTCATTCTTCAGTTAACATCAGATAAGATCACACCTCGAGCTATTTCTCCACTTTAGCCTCCTCTTTCTCTCTCACACACATCTAAACATGCTGACCGAGGTAGTGGCTCTGTTCCAAAACCCAGAGAGCAGTCTACTACCTACAAAGGCAGCTGTCTTCTAAGGTAGCATCCTAACTTAAGGAACTAGATCACAATTGATTTCAAGAGTGTATGCATATTGCTCAGTGTGCAAAGTATATATATATACACCGATCAGGCATAATATTGTGTTGGTCCCACTTTTGCTTCAGCCCTGACCCGTCGAGGCATGGACTCCACTAGACCCCTGAAGGTGTGCTGTGGTATCTGGCACCAAGATGTTAGCAGCAGATCCTTTAAGTCTTGTAAGTTTGTTCAGCACATCCCACAGATGCTCGATTGGATTGAGATCTGGGGAATTTGAAGGCCAAGTCAACACCTCAAACTCCTCAAATCAATCCTGAACCATTTTTAATTTCTGTGCATCAATGAGCCTTGGCCGCCCATGACCACTTTTGATAGACACTGACCACTGCAGACCGGGAACACCCCACAAGAGCTGCAGTTTTGGAGATGCTCTGACCCAGTCGTCTAGCCATCACAATTTGGCCCTTGTCAAATTCGCTCAAATCCTTACGCTGGCCATTTTTCCTGCTAACAACTTTGAGGACAAAATGTTCACTGTATATACTGTATATATATATATATATATATATATATATATATATATATATATATATATATATATATATATATATATATATATATATATATATATATATATATATATATATATATATATATATATATATATATATATTAAAATGTATACTATACATATTCTATGTATATTTTATAATGTGTATATGTTTCAAATGTATACTTTAAGGGGCAATAAATTGCTTTTTTTAAATAAAATACGTTCAGGGAAAAAAAAAAAAAAAAAAAAAAAAATATATATATATATATATATACACTCACCTAAAGGATTATTAGGAACACCATACTAATACTGTGTTTGACCCCCTTTCGCCTTCAGAACTGCCTTAATTCTACGTGGCATTGATTCAACAAGGTGCTGAAAGCATTCTTTAGAAATGTTGGCCCATATTGATAGGATAGCATCTTGCAGTTGATGGAGATTTGTGGGATGCACATCCAGGGCACGAAGCTCCCGTTCCACCACATCCCAAAGATGCTCTATTGGGTTAAGATCTGGTGACTGTGGGGGCCATTTTAGTTCAGTGAACTCAATGTCATGTTCAAGAAACCAATTTGAAATGATTCGAGCTTTGTGACGGTGCATTATCCTGCTGGAAGTAGCCATCAGAGGATGGGTACATGGTGGTCATAAAGGGATGGACATGGTCAGAAACAATGCTCAGGTCGGCCGTGGCATTTAAACGATGCACAATTGGCACTAAGGGGCCTAAAGTGTGCCAAGAAAACATCCCCCACACCATTACACCACCAGCACCAGCCTGCACAGTGGTAACAAGGCATGATGGATCCATGTTCTCATTCTGTTTACGCCAAATTCTGACTCTACCATCTGAATGTCTCAACAGAAATCGAGACCCATCAGACCAGGCAACATTTTTCCAGTCTTCAACTGTCCAATTTTGGTGAGCTTGTGCAAATTGTAGAATCTTTTTCCTATTTGTAGTGGAGATGAGTGGTACCCGGTGGGGTCTTCTGCTGTTGTAGCCCATCCGCCTCAAGGTTGTGCGTGTTGTGGCTTCACAAATGCTTTGCTGAATACCTCGGTTGTAACGAGTGGTTATTTCAGTCAAAGTTGCTCTTCTATCAGCTTGAATCAGTCGGCCCATTCTCCTCTGACCTCTAGCATCAAGAAGGCATTTTCGCTGCCGCATACTGGATGTTTTTCCCTTTTCACACCATTCTTTGTAAACCCTAGAAATGGTTGTGCGTGAAAATCCCAGTAACTGAGCAGATTGTGAAATACTCAGACCGGCCCGTCTGGCACCAACAACCATGCCACGCTCAAAATTGCTTAAATCACGTTTCTTTCCCATTCCGACATTCAGTTTGGAGTTCAGGAGATTGTCTTGACCAGGACCACACCCCTAAATGCATTGAAGCAACTGCCATGTGATTGGTTGATTAGATAATCGCATTAATGAGAAATTGAACAGGTGTTCCTAATAATCCTTTAGGTGAGTGTATATATACTTAGTTTGAACACAAATATATTTTTAAAAATGGCCAAAATTATATGAGGAAACATAAATACAGCATGTCACTGCTATGGGAATGAGCATAAAAATAAACAGCACTTAAAATGTTGTGTAAAACAGTGTATTTTGAATTAGAATTTTCTTTTTTGTTTGCAATTATGTGTAATTTAATTATATTACAAAATGTGCTTTTCTATTTCTATTCTTTAAATTCATGTACTTGTATTTTTATGACTACTACACTGTAAAAAAAAACTATTTAAAAAGTAAGTTACCTGGTTGCCTTAAAATTTGGAGGTCATTGAAATTCAAAATTTGAGTTAATACAATGAACATTTGAGAATCGACATCACCCTTTATTCAAATATTATTAAAATATATTGTAAGCATATTGCGTAATTGTGTGTTCCCTTTCAAAAGCTACACTCAATGCTGCATAAGCTTATGCAAATGGGAAATGTCTTTGACATAACCAGCTGTGAAAATAGTGTGAAAACACGTCAATGAAATTGACCCGGAGGTATTTATAGCCTCGGCCGGTGACGTCATAGGCGCACCTGCTGCACGAGGCTATAAATAGATGAGCTTCCGCTGGAGCAAACCAGGTCTTTTTGTTTTCAGACCAACTCTGTGTTATGGTGTGTTACAAAGTCTCTGAAAAAAAAAAAAAATTCTCTCTCTTTCAAGACTCAACTCGAGATCTTTGTTAGGAGTTAGTTTTCAACATGGCAGTGTGCAGATTTCTCTCTCTTTCTCATCTCTGTTACAAAGAAACATAAGTGGAAAGAGTTCTAGTTAAATCTGATCAGTTGGAAACGAGTCAGCAGAGTAAAACGCTGTATATCCATGTTCTCTTTCAAAAAACAGAACTGGATGCACACGTGTATTGCTGTGTGTGTTTGGGGAAGAGCATGCGGTTGCTGCATTGAGTCAGACGAGTGCGAGCATTGCAAGCCTTTACAGTTAGAATGCTTTATGCTCGTCTGGGCTACTTTCAGTCCGCACCAGTTTTCGGAGCTCTCGAATGGGTTTGTTGACGAGCAAGAGACGGGTCCGTCCCTTTCGCTTGCTCGCTCAACAAATGCATGTTTCCCCGCGTGATCCCGAAGCGCGCTCCAGCGTTTCTTCGGCTCGCGCGGGGAATGATGATGAATCTCTGGGTCCGCGGACCTCGAGCAGCCACCTGCGATCGTTCCTCACATGATGGTGAATCCATACGAGGAATTTATCGAGGTGGTTGTTCGCGCGGTGGCCAGGGCAGTTTGTCTGGTACCGTGAATGAGAGATCCCCGAACGCAGTGAGCTTGAGGTTTCTGTCTAGAAAAAAAAAAAAAAAACATTTACTTCACGTGTTTTTGTACCCTTGACGTCGACATTTTCGACTATCATGGGTGCGAAATCGCGTGGATATGTGAGAATACCCCAGGTGGGAGACGCTCACGAGCTATCTCTCGCCTGGGTCTGCATTTTCATTAAAGAGACATACCTCCCCATAAAGCCATGTAGAAAATAAACATCGGCTGTCATGGGCAAAGCTTATATATATGAATTATATATTGTATATTATTTTATATGGAATATATATATATATATATATAATATATTATTTTATATCAATATATATTGTATATGATTTATATAAGAATAATAAATATAAAGGGACAGGCTGGTGCTGCGCTGCACACTATGGCTGTCTTGCAAGCATATCAGGCTGACCTTCTGAAGGATTTGAGTGGTTCATTTGGTGACTCAGTTAACTCTGTAGTGGCCAGATTTAAAGGAGTGGAAGAAACATGAAGTGTTCACTCAGTTTCTTCCTCAATGCACTCAAGGGGAGGGGCTATCAGCCACACAACCTCTCTTCAGTCCTTCAAGATTTAGGGGGGTAATAAGCAGAGTGTGGCGAGTCGCGCTCTCCCTCGTAAAGATTGGAGACCGGCTCGTCATCCTCAACAACCTCCCAGGGCAGACCTCGGGACTGTCATCAATATAAGAAGTCCGGTGGTCTGGTGCCCAGTCTGCCCCCACGGGACAGGGCGTGTCAAACATTTGCTCGCCCCACCCCGTTATCCTCAAAACTACTCCATCCCCGCCGCCTCTGGTGATTCGGGGGGGCAGTGGTTTCCAGTGAAATGTTAGACGTTCAGTGTTTAAATCCTGCTATCATCCAGGACATAGAACGTCTAACATCCCCTCAACAGGAAGTGTTAAAATTGTCACTCTCAGAGTCTCAGGCAGCGTGTTAACTTCTGCCAGGCGTTTCTGCATTGGTGTTAAGCACAGTAAAAATTAGTAAACTAATTTATTTGTCATCCTCCTTGTTTGAACGGCGTGGTCTCCACTTCCGTGAAGGCGGAGTTGGCGTTCGTACTGTCACAAGTGACAGCAGTTACTTCCTGGTCCCCAGTAGGGTGGGGGGGGTGTCTAATCTCAGATCTTCGAGTCTTAAACCGTGAAGCAGTTAAAGTACTCAAGGTCAAGATGTTACAGTGAAGGCGGTCGTGTCGCATATTCAACATTGTGATTGGATTCGGCACGATTGATCCGAAGGACGCATGTATTCGCATATAAAGTCTGCCACAACAAGGAAGTTCCTGAGGTTCGCTCTTGGGGGCAAAAGCTTACCAATTTCGGGTCTTCCATTTGGCTAGCCTTGTAACCGCACATAAACAAAATGTATGGATGTATTACTGGCTCCATTGGGATTCCGGGACATTCAAATTTTGAATTACAAAGGCGATTGCTAAAATTAGCACAATCACATGAGATGGTGCTTCAACACAGTGTGTTGGCTCATCTAGTTTCTCTAGGGTTGAGACTCAACACCAAGAAAAGTGTTCTTTCTCCTGCCCAGAGAACGACTTATCTAGGGTTTGTTCGGTTTTTGGTCACAAGGTGGGCACAATGGTTTCCCGCTTGAATCAAGACCATTCAGTATTCCCTGAGCAAAGTCAGGCTAGACCAAGATCTTACTGATCATCAGCACCAGAGTGTTAGGTCTAATGGCATCAGCATCCACGGGTTTCCCTTTGGGGTTGTTGCACATAAGACCGTTTCAGTTGTGGCTCAAAGCCAGAGGACTTAGGGCCAATCCTCAGGCAAATAAAGTGGCGCGCCATGTGGCTTCGTACACTAACTATGTGGTTCAGACCCCGGTTTTTGCCTTGGGTCCCACTCTAGGCGTACCTTGTCGTCGCAAGTTGCTAACGACGGACGCTTCCCTGACGGGCTGGGGTGCGGCCTTAAGTGGTCGTCCAGCCCAACGGGAATGGGAGGGTCATCAACTCAGTTGGCACATCAACTGCCTCGAGTTGACGGCTGTATTTCTGGCCCTGAAATACTTTCTCCCCCAATTGAGGGGCTGTCATGTCCTAGTGCGGGTGGACAGTACAGCTAAATATCTTGTATATAATCACCAGGGGGGTCTGTGCTCACGCTATCAGAATAGCGAGACAGATTTTTCTCTGGGCTCAGAACAAGTTCCTGTCACTCGAGCAGTGTACATTCAAGGGCAGGAGCAGATTTACTGTCCAGATAGAGTTACAGATGGGGGGGTGGAAACTCCACCCAGAAGTAGTCAAGCAGATCTGGATCAGATTTTACAGAGCTGACCACAGGGAGTGGACCTCTTCGCCTCTTCTCAGACAGCGCAATGTCCCTGCTTCTCTCTGTCACCCAGCCCCGCTGGGTCTGGGTGTGATGGTTCATACATGGCCCAAAATGTGTCTGTATGCCCTCCTTCCAGTCGCTCTGCTCCTGGGAGTTCTAGCCGGGGTTCGCCAACAAGGGTCTTGCTTCTTATCAATAGCGCTGCGTTGGTCGAACAGGGTTTGGTTCTCGGAGATAGTGTCTCTCCTCAACGGCTCGCCTTGGGCGATTCCGGCGAGGAGGGACCTTCTGTCTCAGGCAGAGAGCACGATATTCCATTCCAGGCCCGACCTGTGGAACCTTCATGTTTGGCCCCTGAAGGGCACCAACTGAGGGACACGGGGCTTTCGCCTGCAGTTATTGAGACCATTCTAAGTGCTAGAGCTTCCTCCACTCGGAAGTTTATGCTAATAAATGGGGTGTCTTTGAAAGGTGGTGTACGACACAATGTAGATTCAGTCAACTGCCAGGTAACTTCAGTTCTGGATTTTCTGCAAGAAAAGTTGTCATCAGGCACCTGCCCCTCCACTCTCAGGGTTCATGTGGCCGCTCTTTCGGCTTGCCACGCCTTGGTGGATGGGGTGCCGCTCGGGAGACATCCTCTACTCGCTCGCTTCATTCGTGGGGTAGGCGGTTGAGGCCACCTGTTAGAACCAAGATCCCTTCATGGGACTTAGCTTTAGTCTTCGAGGGTCTGGTTGAGACCCCCTTTGAAACATTAGCTTGCCCCTCCACTCTCAGGGTTCATGTGGCCGCTCTTTTGGCTTGCCACGCCCTGGTGGATGGGGTGCCGCTTGGGAGGCATCTTCTGCCTGCTCACTTTGTTGTGCCAGGCAGTTGTGGCCTCCATTAAGAGCCAAGATCCCTTCATGGGACTTAGTTTTAGCCCTCGAGGGTCTGGTTGAGACCCCCTTTGAACCTCTAGAATCAGCGTATGACGAACTTCTGACTCTAAAGATGGTTTTTCTTATGGCTATAACTTCTCTGA
This sequence comes from Gobio gobio, assembly GCF_949357685.1. Classification (NCBI taxonomy): domain Eukaryota; kingdom Metazoa; phylum Chordata; class Actinopteri; order Cypriniformes; family Gobionidae; genus Gobio; species Gobio gobio. Next base: position 7,717,277 of record NC_137113.1, on the reverse strand, counting down.
AAAGAATTGGGGACATGCAGGCTCTGTCAATATCGCCATCCTGCTTAGACTTTGCCCCAGGTTTGGAGAAAGTGATTTTGCATCCCCACCCTGACTACCTGCCTAAGGTTCCTTTGTCGACTGTACATCCTGTCACTCTTGAAACCTTCTGCCCTCTGCCGTTCACAACGCCGGATCAGGAGAAACTTCATAGACTGTGTCCAGTCCATGCTCTTCAGGCCTACGTCCACCGCACTAGCCAGTGGCGTAAGTCAGAGCAACTGTTTGTTTGCCATGGGGGCCGTAACAGAGGTTCTGCCACCATCAAACAATGTCACATTGGGTCAGGGATGCTACTGCTCTTGCCTATGAGGTGCGCGGTCAAGCTTCGCCTATAGGATTAAGGGCTCACTCCACCAGGGGAGTCGCCTCTTCTACTGCGTTAGCAAGGGGTGCTCCCTTACAAAGTGTTTGTGATGCGGCAGGTTGGTCCTCTCCGCACACATTCTTAAGACTTTATAGCTTGGATGCTCATGCCACTCTGGGCTCTCATGTCCTTGAGTCGACATCACAGGCTAATGCCTGAGGCTTCTTGCGTTCTTGTGCACACCTACACAACCGTAAGGGGTCCAGGCACCATCAAGCACGGCGGCGTGGGTATTCTCGTTCCCATTTGCATAAGCTTATGCAGCATTGAGTGTAGCTTTTGAAAGGGAACACTTGGGGTTACTTGACTGTAACCCTGTTCCCTGATAAAGCGGAACGAGATGCTGCATTGCTAGGCCGTGCTGATGATGCTTCAGGACTGGTCTTCAAACAAAGAAGATCTGGTTTGCTCCAGCGGAAGCTCATCTATTTATAGCCTCGTGCAGCAGGTGCGCCTATGACGTCACCGGCCGAGGCTATAAATACCTCCGGGTCAATTTCATTGACGTGTTTTCACACTATTTTCACAGCTGGTTATGTCAAAGACATTTCCCATTTGCATAAGCTTATGCAGCATCTCGTTCCGCTTTATCAGGGAACAGGGTTACAGTCAAGTAACCCCAAGTGTTTTATTTGTAATAATGCAGTGAAAATTGTGCTATTTTCATGATTTATCACAACATTTTTTTTATTTATGTGGTTCAGATACAATAATATTTTGAGTTTCTATTTATTAAACCAATTTCCTTCATTGTATTAACTCAATTTTTTTATTTCAATGAACTCCACGTACCAGGAGCAACCAGGTTAATTACTTTTTTAAGTTAAACCAACAATATGTTTTTTTACAGTGTATTAACTGCGAGGTTGCATGAAAACATTTGTCTCACAATGCAGGACTATTTTAAAAGTGCTAGAAGGCAAAAGAGTGAATAAAGAATAATTATTGGCTAATATATCATGTGTCAACATTATGGACATTTTCTGTAATGCAATCCAGCATGGTCTTTTCTGTGAAAAATAGATGTGAAACAAAGTGAGGCATTCACGTGAGCACGTTTGACGTCTTTAAATGCTGCCTAGGTAGGCAGCTCACTAGGTATTGAAACAAACCCCGTTTCTCACACTGACAACCTGAAAAAGAGCTCACGACTCGAGGAGCTGGAAGTTAACCTGTCAAACTCCACCTATTCACCAATCTCCACTGAGCTTATCTTCCCCAGTGATTATCTTACAATTCAGTATGATTAAGTGAACATCTGACCCCAGATCAGCGTCATGAGGCACGATACGTCAGACCCACAGGTTGTCTGGTGCAACCACAGGTTAACCTGTCCCAGTTAAGACCCTGTTGTCCCCTTCGGCAGGCCAGCGAGTGGAGAGGACGCCACATTGACAGCTTCTGTGATTGATTAAGTGAGTCTGAGGCACTTTCTCTGAGCTGAGCGCTCTGAATGACCATTTGATTGATAAAACACTCGGATTGTGCAAGACAAAAAGTCCCATGACAGGATATTCCTCATTATACTGCCCTCCAGTGGTGCAGTTTGCAGAGGGTGTTACGTTTATAATTGTATTTATACACAGCCTGAGGGACTGCTAATGAGAGCCAACAGGTCTACAAATGAACACTAACAAGACAGTCATAAAACCGTCAAGAAGCTAAACACGGGCAATTAGAAGACTTTACTTCTCTTTATCACTACAAGACACACTTTTGTAAAATAACATTGATTTAATTTAACCTTACAACTTGCTAGTTGGGTAAAGAGGCATGAGCTTAATATTTCTCATACAAACCCTACAACCGCCTAGCAACACCCTAACATGAGACGTTATCCGTCATGTTATCCTTGAGACGTTCTCTATTATCCGTCACCTTAGCATGAGACGGACGTCATCCGTCCTTTGGATGAGATGTTAAACCGAGGTCCTGACTCTCTGTGGTCATTAAAAATCCCATGGAACTTCTCGTAAAGAGTAGGGGTGTAACCCCGGTGTCCTGGCCAAATTCCCTCCATTGGCCCTTGCCAATCATGGCCTCCTAATAATCCACATCCATTGAATGGGCTCTATCACCCTCTCTCCTCTCCACTTTTTGCTGGTGTATGGTGAGCGCACTGGCGCCGATGTACTGTGACTGGTGGTGGTTGAGGAGAGACCCCTGACATGGTTGTAAAGCGCTTTGGGTATACAGTAGTACATATGAATGTGCTATTTCACGAGTTCACACTTATATCAAATTAAATAGAGTAAATATTATGCGTATTTGGCGTGCTGTCCGGGGGAGGGCTCCGGGCTCGGAATTTTGCCCGAACCCAGAGTACCCCCCCTGATGGAAATAGTCTAGAACTAGACTACATATATTAATTTGATGTCTTATGTGAGTTTAATTAAGTGAGGAGAAGGGGTGGTGGAGGGATGCTAAGAAACAGTCAACGACAGGAAGGTAAATCGGCTGTCTATATACACCTCCTATCGTTGATTTTTTAATGAGCTCCTCTTGTGTTCAATTAGGTTTAATTATCTGGGTCTGCTCCACTTAACAGTTTTAATTTCCTGAATGTGTTCCTCCCGAAATTTGTTTATAAAACATCAAATAAATGCCTCGTTCATTCAACCACATAAGCAATGATCTATCTATCCTTCCATCCATCTACACTATATTGCCAAACGTTTTGGGACGTCTGCTTTTACATGCACATGAACTTTAATAGCCCCGTTTCCACCAAAATTACCCAGAAAAATTTGTACCAGGAACTTTTTTTACAGGAACTTTTTTCCCCCAGACCTGCTTCTGTCTGCGTTTCCACTGCGGTCTAAAGTACCGTGAAGATTAGGCAAATTAGTCCAGAGACGTGGGACTGCGCGCGACTGCTCCTCCCAGTCAGCGATGGACAATAATCATTTTTGCGTGACACTGTCTGCGATAAAAACAAGTATGGAGGAGATGCGAGCAGCGCTGCTTTTGCTGGTTATGTATAGGTTTACTAAATATGTAATTAACAAAACGGCGGAAAAGAGACGAGCACTGATACTAAAGCGTATTCTGAAAGCTTGTAAAGCTAGATTCAAAATAAGACAACGTATGTTATTATCAGCTATTACGACCATTGCCCGTGCGATTGTTGAGACAACGCGCGCCATCGGACAGAAAGAGCAAGACTGATATTTACTGAACGCAGAACAAACCTCGCAAGACTCATAAAATGCCGGTTGAAATAAAATGCTGCATGAACTCAACCAATCAGCATGTTCAGCGCCCAAGTCCCACCCCCAAAAGTTCCTGAACTTTGAAAAAGTACTTCCTCGCGAGCAGGGCCTTTTGGAGGGGGAAATATTTACCCGGAACTTCATTTAGACCCTGGTTCCTGCAGTCGAAACTAGGGATGCACCGGTTGACCGGCCAAAAACCGGAACCGGTTTTCTTTGTATTTTTCTGCCGATTTATCCGGAAGTGCGCCCGCGTGCACATACGCCTATATTGCAATCATTCGCGAACATGTCACTTGTGTGTTACAAACGGAACCTGGAGAACTGAGGAAGAGCCGCTTTCCTGTGCAAGCCTACCTCTCCGCGTCCTGCACAAGTGCAGATAGTGAGCGTTTGTTCAGCTCAGCTTCATCTGCACACACAACGCGTCTGCTAATGTCCGATTCGCGAACCAATGACTAATTTGAACCGAATCATTTTAACGACTGGTTAGAACAACTGATCCGTCCAACATTTGAACTAACGAACCAGTATATTAATTTACTCAGAACTCCTCTGAAATGAGAACACAAGTGTGCTTACCCAATTCTGCAAGAGTGAATAGTAAGAATTAGTTTAATCATCCACAGTCATTCAGCTTATTTATGTTGACAATGTGTAGTGAAATATAATTTAGTATAGACTGGAGTTAGGTGAGACCCGAACAAAGTTCTTAGCTAGCTGATAATTTTACTAAATTGTATATGGTAGAAAATTAGGCTATTTATTAATTTTTTATGCTACTTTTTAATATTGATATGATTATACCAAAACAATTATCATTAAATAGTGTAAAAAAATGAGGATCAAAAGAAACAAACATCAAGGTAGAGATCATACATAATATCAGATGTCAAAATAAGATAAGCAAAAATTACAAAAGTTTCTTTGCATTTATTTTACATGTATTGTCAGTGTTGTGCTCACAGATCACGTAGGTAGAGTTCTTTACTGTGTGTGTGGATGACAATGTCTGTCAGCCACCACCGAAGGCCATTTTTGACCCAGGAAAAACCCTGCTATAGGATGATCATTTTTATTTGGTAACACTTTAGAATAATGGTCATTAGTTAATATTGGTTAACTAAATTAGTTAACATTAACTAATAATGAACTGCACTTATAAAGCGTTTATTAATTTTGTTAATGTTAATTTCAACATTTACTAATGCATTATTAAAATCTCGTTAACATTAGTTAATGCACTGTGAACTAACATGAACAAACCATGAACAGCTGGATTTATATTAACTAACGTTAACAAAGATGAACAAATACAGTAACAAATGTCCTGCTCATGGTTAGTTCATGTTAGTTAATACATTAACTAATGTTAACTAATGACCGTTATTCTAAAGTGTTACCTTTTATTTTACCTTAATTACATTGACTTAATTTGATTTAAAAAGCACCTGCTGTAGCATCTTATTTTTTTTTTTGTTGCACTAAACATTATTTGATTTAACATTTTGGAACAATTATATACTTTGGTTTTATTTAATTTCACTGGTAAAGACTTTTTTTCTTTACACTGCATTTAAAAACAAATGCTGATTTAAGTAGCATCTTTGTTTGGATTGCAGAATATGCAGTTGTTGCCTTTAATTTCACCTTTCAGCCTTTAATTTCCAATTAAATTTCTTGTTAATTTCAGATTGCGGACTTGTTTTCATTAGCCAAAAGCCAATTTAGCCTGTTAAATACCAAATAAACATCTTGTTCATGTATACTTTCATTCTTTGATTGTGTTAAAAAAAAAAAAAAAAATCGGAAATCGGTATCGGAATCGGCCAGTTTTCTTGAAAAAAATCGGTATCGGAATCGGCCATGTAAAATCATGATCGGTGCATCACTAGTCGAAACACACCGAGTACCAGCCCAAAGTTCCTAGTTCCTGGGGAAAGTTCCTGCGGTGGAAACGCGGCTAATGACATCCAATTCCTAATCCGTAGGGTTTAATATGGAGTTGGCCCACCCTTTGCAGCAATAACAACTTCAACTCTTCTGGGAAGGCCTTCCACAAGGTTTAGGAGTGTGTTTATGGGCATTCATCTAGAAGTGCATTTGTGAGGTCAGGCACTGATGTCGGACGAGAAGGCCTGGCTCACAGTTTCCGCTCTAATTCATCCCAAAGGTGTTCTATCAGGTTGAGGTCAGGACTCTGTGCAGGCCAGTCAAGTTCCTCCACACCAAACTCGCTCATCTGTGTCTTTATGGACCAGTGCTTTGTGCGCTGGTGCGCAGTCAAGTTAGGACAGGAAAGGGCCATCCTCAAACTGTTCCCACAAAGTTGGGAGCATGAAATTGTCCAAAATGTCTTGTTATACTGAAACATTAAGAGTTCCTTTCACTGGAACTAAGGGGCCAAGCCCAACCCCTGATAAACAACCACACACACCATAATCCCCCCTCCACCAAACTTTACACTTGGCACAATGCAGTCAGGCAAGTACCGTTCTCCTGGCAACCGCCAAACCCAGACTCGTCCATCGGACTGCCAGACAGAGAAGCGTGATTGGTCACTCCAGAGAAAATATCTCCACTACTCTAGAGTCCAGTGGCGGCGCGCTTTACCCCACTGCATCCAATGCTTTGCATTGCACTTGGTGATGTAAGGCTTGGATGAGCTGCTCGGCCATGGAAACCCATTCCATGAAGCTCTACACACTGTTCTCGTGCTCATCTGAAGGCCACATGAAGTTTGGAGGTCTGTAGCTATTGACTCTGCAGAAAGTTGGTGACTTCTGCCCACTGTGACCCTCAGCATGCGCTGACCCCGCTCTGTGACTTTACGTGGCCTTCCACTTCGAGGCTGAGTCTAAACATTTTTCGTATGAATTTCTTTACATTTCAATTAATTTTAATTCTACTTTACTGCATCCTGTGTGCTGCCTCGATTAAAATTCAATTAAAAAGAATGAACTGAAATATGTCAATTTAAAAAGCCTACACAATTAAATTGTGAATGGCACAAAACCTTGGTGTACTTTTAGACCTCATTATCATATTTTTGTATATGCCTATGCGTTCCCAATCAGCTCTAAGTTAACTTAATATTTTCTCAGGCTGTACTGACTGAGTGAATTGGTGTGGTTTTCAGGCATTATGCTCACACTTAAGCTGACATTGATCCTCCAGCTTACTGTGAAAACTGCCCTCATTTCCCACTCAAAAAACATCTTTGTACGTGGAGAAGCACATCTTTACTCATTTGAAGCTGTCACTACAGCGGTAACCGAAGCCGTAGGTGATGGGTTAGCATTTAAGATGAAAGCCGAGGTCGTCAGTGGAGCGAAACGCTCTTTCAGAGATCACAGCCCTGACGGTGAAACTGAGAGGGTGATGCCGAGCAGAGCTGCTCTCTCCTCCGCACGGCCGTAACACGCAAGATCTCCCTCTCCCAGATCTCAAATGATGGGGCGGACCCCATCGACACACATATTCCGCCATCTCAGAGCGATATCATGGGGTCCATTTCAAATTCATTTCAACAGTTCCACCAGCAGGCATCTCTTCACACTCAGCACAGGTGTCAGTTTGGTGAAATACTGTTGGTGTACCGAACGCTCTGCTTCGTCATGCTACATCTCCGGTCTATAAAATCCATAAAACATATCAGCACTGTTTGACGTCTCTATGTGATGTCAGGCTTGACGGACTGTGACAGCTCTCAGGATTCTCTCACAGCACATGGATAAAAGAACAATGTGTCCTTCATCCTGGAGGAGCTTGGGTGCAAAGAGCTGTTCAGTTTAAGTATAAAAACTAAATAAAGTGATAGTATTATGTTTATATACAGTATATATATATATATATATATATATATATATATATATATATATATATATATATATATATATATATATATATATATATATATATAATATTCTCGCCTTAATGGCAAACTCAAGAAAGAGCTGAAATATGCCCTGACCTCACGCATTGACGTTTGAGACCCATCGGCTGAGAGGTTTAGGAAAAGCCGTATCGGGTTCCCTGTGTGTCCCTGCGGGTTAGCGTGAGGTGGTTTTTGGATGGCCCAGTAATTTGTCGTGTTGTCTGTGGATAATTGCAGGTTTGTATCATGTACGTGCTGAGAAAGGTGCGATGAAGGTGTCTTAGTCAACAGAGGAAGCTCTGAATGCTTGAAAAGAATTGCACCTATGGAAGGATGATGTGATGAGAGACACAATAGCTGCGTTTGCACGGTCGGGGCAAAAGCAGACGTGCTAGTGCATGCCAGGGCCAGTCGCGTTTCCACTGTCACTTCCGGGGCTTAATCGGGCCTTGTCAGGGCTTCCTCGGGGCCAACGGCCAGGTTTTTTTGCCCCGCCGAATACCTTGGTCCAAAGCGGGCCAGCTCGGGCTAGAGAAGTGGTTACAAACAAAGACGGGGTTCATCTGAGTCTCTGGAGACGGTAGATGATTTCATGTACCAGCTAACTTCAGCATTAAAGACTTTTGAAATCATTTTAGCTCAAAACTCACTTTCAGACAGAGAGTATTTTAATAACTCATGTTTGTGATCCGATGTGGATTCTGACCACTGTATAGGGCAAAATATTTATATGACAAGTAGGGATGCACCGATATGATTTTTTGGGGCCGATACCGATACCGCTTTTAATAAACGGCCGATACCAATACCAGTATTTGTCACTTGCCCTCTTATTTGAAATTTTGTGATTTAAAATAGTGTTTTTAAAGTAAAAGTAAATTATTAACTTATAGCCTACTAGCTAGTTTACTGCTGCATTATCAAATAATTCTAATCTAATGAACATACACTGGATCCTTTTAACATTCACCAGGCCAACATAAATTTATATATATATATATATACACACACACACACAGCAGAAAATATTAAACAAACAGTGCTTTTCAAGTAGGTTTAATGTTAAATAACACTGCATATTCTCCACTGTATAAATTAAATTCATATATTATTATTACATTGAGACGTAGCTTTTCTGTACAACATTAATCCTGTCACAATTACTTTGTTAAACTGAACTTTTATTTTGACGGGTTGCCGTGTGCTTCGAGTTCCTGTGTGTGTTTTGATATGACGATAGATTTTGTCGAATAAAACGGTAAAATGCTCATGAAGTGACTGAAGATGCATTCGTGTCTCATATTGAGGTGCAGAGGCTGAAAAACACAGCGAGTTTCAGTGTGTGTGTGTGTGTGTGTGTGTGTGTGTGTGTGTGTGTGTGTGTGTGTGTGTGTGTGTGTGTGTGTGTGAGAGAGAGAAAGAGGCAACATTAGGCTAACACAGAGACAGAGAAACATGCAGGATTCATATTTAAACAGTCTTTTTGGGGCTTAATATTCACAGACACTAGTATATATCGCGATGACTGACCAACGTTTTATTTATTCATCCAAACATTCCGTGCCATTCCGCATTATGCAGTAAATTTCGTTTTTATGACTGGATTCTGTCTGCCTTGTCTGCATCACGGAAATGAATCATTATGAAAGTTTATTCAAGAGTAGTGAGCGATTTATTTTTTTGTTTGTTGGTCTTTTGTTGTTTGATAAACATTAAAACGCAGACAGCAGCGCAGCAGAAATATTAATCTTGGATTATGCAGCAGACATTACACAGCTCAGTGCCTTCACGCAGTTCATTAATAAACCATCGGTTTGTTATATCGGCCTCTCATGATATATGCCGATGGTTGTAAATTGATCAAAAATCGGCCGATACATCGGTGCATCCCTAATGCCAAGACCATTTGCGCTAACCATTTACCATAGACTAAACATGGTAAATATGACCGCCTGAGGAAATCAGACTATCACAATCGTGTATTTATTTTATCTGTCAGTGCGTCTCGTCTCGAAATACTGGACTGTCTGATATCCCTATTTAGCTTCGCATATAAAATAAAGCAACTCCGGTTTTCGGGAGCTTCCTCGCTGTTTCTCTTACTGAAAATATAACTGTATTTGGACTGTCGCTGGAGAGAGTGCTAAAGCTGCTCAGGGCATATTTTTGTTGGAAAATATGTAGAAATGATTGTTCTTTCTAAATGTGATAAACTGTCCTGTGACTACAAATAAACAGAAACAGATGTGACTGAATAGGCGCGTCCTCTTTCTTTTGTGAAATAAGGGTAAATACCACTTTATTCTGTGCGAGTGTGACTAATGTAATCTCGACAATTGAATTCATTATGATCAATGTATCACTTAAACTGTGGTAAAACATCAATGCTTGGGTTTTAAAAAGGGTCATGAAATCCTACACCAAAATTTCTGAGATTTCTGAGTGTTGAGCATCATAGAAGTCAATGTTACCATCCATTAATTTTGATTGTAGGAGAAAAAAAATTTGTGCTATATTCAACTTCCGGGTTTAAATTCATCTTTGTATCAACGTAACAGAATGTGACGCTTTGTCGTACTATAGTACAGCGATGACTCATCGATGTCTCATAATTATTCATGAGTCTGCATTCAATGATGCAACAGCGTGTTCGTATATATTTTCTATACAGAGAAGAGCTGTGCGTTTATTTGTGCAATAAATAGCTGTCATATGATATGTATTTTATGTATTTGTGTTATTTTATGTATTTGTGTTATTAAGGTGAGCTAGCAAAACCATGTGTATATTGTGTTACGTAATGATATTTTGCAGCGTGCAATTTTTGGGAAGCGTTGATGCTTTTACTGAGAGTGAAATAAAACTCTGAATCAGAAGCCGTTGCTGTGTTGTTGTCAGTCTGTCTCCCCTCACCCCCCTCCACTCCGCAGCTTAACCACGCCCACTTTTATAGCATTTTTCAAAACTGTGGTGAGAACTGACGGCTGTTAAAACAGGGGGTTTCATGACCCTTTAAGTAAACAACAAAAATGCCAACAAACGGCTGCTTTTATCATTTTGGTTTTGCGATCTTGCTAGTTTCCAGTCATTTCTTTCTGATTAGTTTTCTAATAAACTGCCATTTGTTGGTGAAATGATTGGTTTGTGTGACGTTGTTCCAGAGGAGTGTTACGGTCTGGTTATGGGCCGCATTTACACTGCAGGTCTTGATGGACAATTCCGATTTGGTGAATATATCCGATTTTTTGGACGACCTGCTTACATCATCTTTTAAAAGCAACCCGTATCCAATATTTGCATTTACACTATACAATGGTGAAACAGCCCAAGACGTTCTAACCCGGAAAAGGAAGTAAAAAGGCACGATATGCAATCAATGGACGCAATGGATGCAGACGAAATGATTATTCAATATTTTGCTTTACACACTATCTTTAAAGGTCAGCAAAACATTGCTCTCGTAAGGCGAGAAAAAAGAGGAGAGCCCTTGATCCCAATTCGTGTCAGCGAGACCTTGATACATTTTTGCAAGGTTTTTTATTAATAGAAAGATAAAAATAACAGAACACCATTTATATGAAATAGAAATTATATTCATTAAATTATAAATGCCTTTACTGAAACATTTGATCAATTTAATCCTTGCTGAATTTATTTAGAATATTTACCAATAATTTGCGAAGATACCAGAAGTCAGAGATGTCAATTTGAGGCATTTCTCATCTAGTTCTTCTAAGATAAAATTATCTGAGATGCTATTCGCATTCATTTTAAACCTACAATTTGTTTCTATTTTTACTTATTTTTAAAATTCTAAGTCATCCTCTGAAACATCAAAGAAGTTGATATTTCACTGAAACAACTGAGATTGCCTCTTTAACAAATCTATCATTGTTTTTAATTTTGACTATAATGTCTGCCAAAAGTCTGACAGATGATTGGACAGTGTGTTTTAGTGTGAAACAGTTAACCTCAACACAATGCCAGGAGCAGAAAACCATGTATATACACACCCACTGAAGTTTAAAACACCGCTCGAAGGTTTTAAGAAGAATTTAAGCCAGATGGTAAGAATGAGCACAAGATCTCCCAAGATTGTTTCTCATCGCTTGTGTCGATCTATCACCTGCTGATCGGTGTCAACACCGAGAGGAAGAGGCGATCACAGAGAAGCTGCTCAAGACAGACAGAGCGGATCATCTTGCCACGGCCATTGTAAGTGTCCATTCACAGTGCACTTAGCGCCCGGACTGCAGTCAACAGGTGGGCGTGTCGGCTCGGCCCCGAGGCCACTCTCAGCTCTCGTCTTTTGTCATCCCTCTATCCTTCTATCTGTCTGTCTCTCAGCCCCGCGCTCAGATATTCGCCTGGAGCGCAGTCACTTCCTCGGCATTCCTCTCTACTTGATTGCGCCCGGTAAAAGACCCACATGAGAAAGAGCAGGGTGGGGAGAGGGGCTCCGATCGGACCCACAGCTCACCTGAGTATCCATGTCTTCCCATCTGACCCCCATCTGGAAGGGCATCAATTCATCTTCAAGAGACTGAAACGGACAAATCTGTCAACAATTGCCATGTTCAGTAATGTCTTTTTCTGACCTCATAAAAAATTTGATTAAATAAGGTTTAAAAAAGTACAGACAGAGCAAAGAAACTTCTTATCAAGAAACATTTTTGACTGCAGGTTCTTGAGTTACTACATGGGTCTTTAGAGATTTTATATGTTTATGTTAATATATAAAGTGTGTAGAGAGAGAGAGAGAAATAATACAAACAAAAATATTGTAAAAAATATGTTATATACATACACTATATATAATCAATGTAATTAATATCTAATAATACTAATACATTATATATACATAATATAAATGTCATATTGTGAAATATTATTACAATTTACAATAATGGTTTTCAATTTTAATATACTTAATAAATATAATTTATTTCTGTGATCAAAGCTGAATTTATTTTCAGCATCATTACTCCTTCAGAAATCATTCTAATATGATGATTTATTATCAATGTTGTAAACAGTTGTGCTGCTTAATATATTTTTAACATTAATAATAATATTAATAAAATAATAATCATTCTTAAAATAATAGTTCATTTCTCAGATCAGAATTGAAATTCTCAAAACGACCTGTTCAATCTTCACATCATTGTGTCACTTGTGTGCACATCAAAAAAGCAGTTTTTCATTTCTTTGAACAAGTTGCAAATGCGTTTGTACATCCATGCAAATGATTATGTACAATTCTCTGCTGTTTCCTACATTATCAATTGCTTATGTCATGTTGATCAAAATGTATAATAATGGGTCTCTGTTGAATAGTCTCACCCTCCACAACATTTAGGCATTAGTTCATAGCATAAGTCTTCACATGCAAAATGGTTGAACAAGCTGTCATAATATGTCAAGCATAATTCTATACATTTCCATTAGACTTTTTTTCTAAAGATATTCGTTATGATGTGGATGATAATTTGTGGGCCAACAGACAGAAACGTCAGGAGGTCTAGGAAGACTGCAGTGTAATTCCTACAGCACTGCATGTACAGTTTTCCCAAAGGAGATTGTCCTATGTTCACATTTCTACTTGTTTTCTTCTTCTTTGTGCTATGCGGCGCTGCCTTTTCCTTTCTGTATCGCAATAACATGGTCTGTCAACAAATTACAGTACAAACAGTAAAAGCGTAAATGTGAATCTTGTCCAGTCTCTTGCAATCAAACTCCTACACTAAGGTGTAACCTACAATTTACAATAATTGTCATCAAAACTTTAGCCATAGTTTACATCAGAACATCCCTCCAGAGTACAGTTATATTGACAACATGACTAAGCAATTTTATTTGACTGTCTTATCCGTAAAGACATTCTGATGGCACTGGCATGTTCATTGACACAGATATTTACTTTTGAGAGATGAACTAAGGATTTTGAGCAAGAGACTGGCTTTTGCAGGTAATCCATGGTGTTTTGCTATTTGTACAAATTGTTTTGAGAAATGCACTTACTGTTTTGCAAATGTCGAGGATGATTCAACAAATGTACCAAAGCGACTGAGAAAAACTGTAATATATAGCCTGTGATACTTTTTTCTTTGATTTTTTTTAATGCTAAAGAATAGCATTTATTTGAAATATAAATATTTTGTAATAATATACACTATCGTTCAAAAGTTTGAGTTCAGTATTTTCTTTCTCCACAATATTACTGATTATATAGTAACATAATATTATTTGATATTATTAATAATATATTATGTTATATAGAAATATGATATTTAAAAAAATTCTGTATTTTTGATCAAATGCACGCTTGATTAGCATAAGAGACTTCTTTCAAAAACATTAAAAATAGTCATGTTTTTTCTATATTATTTTACAGTAGACTTCAATACCATATATGGTATTTTGTAGTTAGAGAGTTAATAACTTTTAGTTAATTTTAGTGCTGGGAATCGATAAAAAAAAGTAATTAATTAATCACATTTTTTTCTGTAATTAATCACGATTAATCGCAAGTTTGTAATATTTTGGGAGTTTTTAATATTTTGATATTCTATTAATTTCAGTTACTCTCTCATTTTCTCAATTTTTTTGTGCAAATATGAAAAAAAAGACAGCATATTTTAAATATGTGTTGTAATGGCATCTTTTTATGAATGAAGGCCAGTATCACTGATACTAATGTCTCTATGAAACATTAATGATATTACATTACAGTATAACTGAAAGCTCCCAATTTCAACATAATTAGGCTTTAAAAAAATAACTTTTAATTTAAGTGAACTTAAAACAATCTTTACATAAACCCCTTATAATAAATGTTATATTTACCTGTGGCCTTCCCTGTTAGACATATACAGAAATGTAATTGTTATCAAACACCTTTCTTAACTGCATAAATAATAAATGAAATATAGATGAATCATCATTAATCATCATCACACTTTTTTCTGTTCCCGTTGTTCTTTGATGAACATTAATGATAGACTTCCTCAGTGCTGCTGTCACTTTAAGATCGGCCTACCGAACACGAAGCGTCACACGAATCTCATTTTAATTTAAGACGTTATTTAACAAAATGTAAGACTCCTATTATGAGAATACTCGACAAAACTAGCGTTTTGTCAAAATTCTCTGTGTTATTGTTATTGTTTGTTCAAGAGCAAAAGAGAACTCGATGTGTGCACAAGACTGACGTGAGTCTGTCTGTGCGTCGAGTGTGTGTGTGTGTGTGTCAGGGTGTCATGAGACGCAGCCACACAGGACACTGACATACAGAACGTTCTCTCGCGCTTAAATTGTTTAAAATCATTACATGAATAAGAACATGGTCATATAATGTAACCCTAGGCAAAAATAGATATAAAAACGGATGCTGCGTTAAATGTTTTTAATGCGTTAAAGTGAAAAAATGAATCGCCCGCGTTAACGCGTTAATTTGCCCAGCACTAGTTAATTGTGTATATTTGTATTGTACAACAAGCTGCTCAAGGCTTAAAACTCTTATCTGAAGAAGAATTTGAAGTGCCTATAAATAATTGATAAAATTCATAATCAAGATCTGAAAAAGCTGATGCGGCATCTTCATATCAAACTAAACCACTTCAGGGTTCTTTGAAGCACCAGTACATAGACAATTGTCTAAAAAGTGCTGAAGAAAAAGGTTCTCAAAAGTATGTGGCAAATGTTACAGAAAATATAACACCCGAAAGCTCCTCATCAACTAAATGCCAGGTGCTGAGACAAAACAATATGTGCTACATCTGTTTGGCGCACTTCAATAGCCCAGGCAGATGCTGCATCTTTAACATGTGTCTGTCCCAGAGATGTGGGTGTAAACTGCGACCAGCATGCAGCGGACAGCCCTGCCAGGCCCCGCGGACTCCTCTCCGGGCAGGACTGGGCCACGGCAGCCATCCTGCAGTGTCAGTGTGATCTATGAATGCTGTAACCTGAGCTGCAAGAGGGACGGAGGGATACAGAGACATTCCTGCTCCTCACGGGCCCTCAGAGCTCTATAGGGGCCACTGGTGTACACTGCAAACATGCCAATCACTCCAACTGAGATTAATCACACCAAAGACGACGGAGTGCATTTCAAAGCTTTGGTTTTTTTAGTATGAAGATTTCATTTTTCCCCCCATGGATTTCAAATAAAAATCTTAATATTGAACAACGTGAATTTTAATGTGATATTTACGGTGGCCCAGTAGTGCACAACACAACGAAATTTAAAAAGCAAACATAAGTTCACAACACAACGAAATAAATCCACAACACAACGAAATCAAGCCACAACACAACGAAAAATCGACAACACAACGAAAAGTCCACAACAGAACGAAATTGCCACAACACAACGGAAATGCTCCCGACCACTCGGGGGCACTCGGAGCGCGGTAAAGTTGCCACTGTTCTATAGAGTCGGCAATCTTACAAAGAAATCAATACCACAATTAGTTTTAACAGTATGTAGGCTAACCATTGTTTATCTATGTGAAATATTAATTTAAAATCACCTACATGCATTATAGCTGCATATTTATGCTCGAGAATGCTTTGACCCGATACCACGGCGCTAAGGGAACGTCTACCAATTCCACCAATTGGTTGAAACGTATAATTTGTATGAATTAAAATTACTTTTAACATTTAAAAGCAGACATGTTAAAATTCCACAGCTTGATTGTATTGGTAAAACTGACTTAATAATGCACAACACAACAAATTAAAAAAAAAAAGTTAATTTAATTCATACAAATTATTTTTCAACTTGGTGGAATTGGCAGACGCTCCCTTAGCGCCGAGGCAGCGGGTCAAAGCGTTCTCGAGTATAAATATGCAGCTATTATCCAAGTGATTTTTAATTGATATTTCATGTCGATATACAACTGCACACTTAAAACTGATCGTAGTGTCTAAATATTTGTAAGATTGGCGAATCTATATAGAACAAGGCAAGGAAAACTAACTTTACCGCACTCCGAGAGTCCCCTAGTGGTCGGGAGCATTTCCGTTGTGTTGTGGCTATTTCGTTGTGTTGTGGACTTTTCGTTGTGTTGTGGATTTTTCGTTGTGTTGTGGCTTGATTTCGTTGTGTTGTGGATTTTTCTTTGTGTTGTGGCTTGATTTCGTTGTGTTGTGGATTTTGCTTTGTGTTGTGACTTGATTTCGTTGTGTTGTGACTTGATTTCGTTGTGTTATGGATTTTGCTTTGTGTTGTGACTTGATTTCGTTGTGTTGTGACTTGATTTCGTTGTGTTATGGTTTCATTCCGTTGTGTTGTGGATTTATTTCGTTGTGTTGTGAACTTATGTATGCTTTTTAAATTTTGTTGTGTTGTGCACTACTGGGCCACCGTAGATATTGCTTTGTTAAAATGAAATTTTATTTCAAAGTAATATGTCTCACTTTTATTTTTTACTCTGATTAGACTTTTTTATTTAATTTTATTCCTGAACCACATAAATCAAAATGTGTCAAATATTCAAATTATGGAGGTGGTAATTCAAGAGAACAGCTATGCAAATTATGCACAAAAAAAAAATTTGCATCCATCAACAGAATCGGGTGAATTCCACTCGATGACTGTCAAAAAGTTGCCCAATTTGCAAGATTTTACCCTATAAAGTCCTAATTTAATTCAAATCAGACAACATCTGCAACAAAGTATTGGACAAAGCATGTTTTTTATCATCATTATTAATCATTTTAAGTCAGTCTAACGCCACACATACTACAGTGCATTGCTTTGTCTCTGTATTTTCTAAATAAATGAATGCTAATTCATAGAAATAGGAGATACTGAAGAAGAAAAGAATGAAAAACAGAGTAAGACATGAAAGAATTTCGTGCCTGAGGATGCAAACCCTCCCTCCTGTTGTGTTCATTCATGCTTTCCTGAGTGACGGGCAGCTGTGCCACAACTCAGTGTCAGAAGTAGGTGAGCCTCTGAATTATGTCATCATTTACACTGACTGTACCTCTTTGTAATGAAAAACGCACGCACTTCATTTGTATCCATCTTACAGACTTACAAAGAGGTTTTGCCAAAAGGATACAATTCTGTCTTTTTGCAAACTGAGAGATCTAAAATTATAATTAGACACCTTTGAAACAACAACAACATTGTACTTATGCTACGGTTGAAGGTGCTGTAAAATGCCAGCAGAGGGCCCTGTTGAGCTCCGTGTCACAGCATGTGTGATAAAGCATGACTGTTACAGTAGGGCAGCACAATTCAAAACACTATAAAACTGGAGAGCTATGGGAACTATCATCTCTCAGAGCCTAAAGGTGATTTATCTCAACAGACGAACACAGCAAGACGCCAAACTAACCAAAACACAACTTTTTTTCCCTTCTCTCTTGTAAAGTTTAAATTGGATTTTAATCCTGTACCTGCATGATCTAAAATATGTCACCATTTAACCAACAAGTAACCAGACAGACGAAAAGAGGAACTTGACATTATTAAAAAATAATATAACTACATATTCAGTATATAAACCCACTGACCATTGCACATTCGATGGGACGTTTTGGTTAGAGCCCTGCAATATTAACAATAACAGTAATAATATACTCTATGCACAGGAAATGTGAAAAAACTCCTGCATGTTTATTTGTTGTGCTTCAGGAGAGTCTTAGAGGGCCTCTTAGCCCCAAGATTAAATGAGTTCAGTAGGTGATTCCAAACATTATTTCTTGTAATGGTTAATCCTGTTAGATTGACAGGAGTACTTGAGGTTGGAATGGCTCCTCGGCGTTGCTGAGGGCCGACCGCGGGGAACACAGTCAAGCTGTCAATTCACATCTAACTCAGAAGAACTAAAAGCTTTTTCCTCGGCTCCAGGAGTCACCGTTTCTAGAAACAATCCTCTTACTGGTCTATGTGACATTAGACTGTAAAAGTTCTTCTTTAGATTTCACAGAGAATTAGAGAAAAACACTACAAACTTGTGAAAAAACATCTCTCACCACGATATAGGCACATTTCGACATTAGACTGTAAAAGTTCTTCTTTAGATTTCACAAAGAATTAGAGAAAAACACTATAAACTTGTGAAAAAACATCTCTCACCATGATATAGGCACATTTCACTATCAAATTGGTTTGATATTCATTGGATAAATATGAAAAATATGCCACATTACAAAAGTAAAATAGGTTTAAGCAGAGATGTGTTAAGCAGCTAGTACCAGTATGTCTGGTATATATCAGTTTCATGACCAATACAATCAAAAATAAAACACATATATAAATATATATATTATAAACGCAACACTTTTGTTTTTGCCCCCATTTTTCATGAGCTGAACCCAAAGATCTAAGACTTTTTCTACACAAAAGGCCTATTTCTCTCAAATATTATTCACAAATCTGTCTAAATTTGTGTTAGTGAGCACTTCTCCTTTGCCGAGATAATCCATCCACCTCACAGGTGTGGCATATCAAGATGCTGATTAGACAATACAATACAGTAAAACTGCACATTTTACAGTGGCTGTCTTAATCATTCTGTCTAATAATTGATATGCCACACCTGTGAGGTGGATGTATTATCTCGGCAAAGGAGAAGTGCTCACTAACACAGATTTAGACAGATTTGTGAACAATATTTGACAGAAATAGGCGTTTTGTGTACATAGAAAAAGTCTTAGATCTTTGAGTTCAGCTCATGAAAAATGGGGGCAAAAACAAAAGTGTTGCGTATATAATTTTTTTCAGTGTGTGTATATATATATATATATATATATATATATATATATATATATATATATATATATATATATATATATATATATATATATATATATATATATATATATATCAAATAAATATAAATGTTTAATCTTTTAAACTTTTCAAAACTTTTGAAGTTTTTGAAGATTTACAGATGTAAATGAAAAAATTATATATTATTAAAATATGATTATTATATTATTATTATTAATTTTACATGATAGGTAGGTTGAATAGGTAGGTAGGTAGGTAGGTAGGTAGGTAGGTTGAATAGGTAGGTAGGTAGGTAGGTAGGTAGGTTGAATAGGTAGGTAGGTAGGTAGGTAGGTAGGTAGGTAGGTAGGTAGGTAGGTAGGTAGGTAGGTAGGTAGGTAGGTAGGTAGGTAGGTAGGTAGGTAGGTAGGTAGATAGATAGATTTACAGATGTAAATGAAAAAATTATATATTATTAAAATATTATTATTATATTATTATTAGGGCTGTCAAAATATTAATCGCGATTAATCACATCCAAAATAAAAGTTTGTGTTTACATAATATATTTGTGTGTACTCTGTATAATTATTATGTATATATAAATACAAACACATTAATGTATATATTTAAGAAATATTTGCATGTATATACTGTAAATACATTTATATAATTTATGTTATATATAAATATTAATATTTTATATATAAATATAATAAATTTTTCTTAAATATATACATGCTTGTGTGTGTTTTTATATATAAATAATAATTATACACAGTACACACACATATATTATGTAAACACAAACTTTTATTTTGGATGAGATTAATCGCGATTAATCTTTTGACAGCCCTAACTATTATTATTAATTTTACATGATAGGTAGGTAGGTAGGTTGGTTGGATAGTTAGGTAGGTGGGGTAGGTAGGTTTGATAGTTAGGTAGGTAGGTTTGATAGTTAGGTTGGATGGATGGATGGATGGATGGATGGATGGATGGATGGATGGATGGATGGATGGATGGATGGATGGATGGATGGATGGATGGATGGATGGATGGATGGATGGATGGATGGATGGATGGATGGATGGATGGATGGATGGATGGATGGATGGATGGATGGATGGATGGATGGATGGATGGATAGATAGATAGATAGATAGATAGATAGATAGATAGATAGATAGATAGATAGATAGATAGATAGATAGATAGATAGATAGATAGATAGATAGATAGATAGATAGATAGATAGATAGATAGATAGATAGATAGATAGATAGATAGATAGATAGATAGATAGATAGATAGATAGATAGATAGATAGATAGATAGATAGATAGATAGATAGATAGATAGATAGATAGATAGATAGATAGATAGATAGATAGATAGATAGATAGATAGATAGATAGATAGATAGATAGATAGATAGATAGATAGATAGATAGATAGATGTCTGGACCCACTGACTGTCCAAGTGAAACCAGGGATACAATTGACATTGATCCCATTTCTGAGATGTTCTTCTGCATCTGTAGATCAGCTCTGATAATCTTTATCTGATAATCACAGTCAGAGGTGCAGCACTTAATAAAGAACCTTTGTCTTAGCAGTGGCTGATTCTTCACATACTAAAACACCAGTGTGCTGTCAGTCAGGATTCACAGGTCCCTGTAGTGTTTATCTGCAGGCCTGTCCCACCACCTCCAGCTTCAGATTACTCTGGCATCTCTTGGTCTCGCTCAAGCAGCTAAGTGGCCATTCTCTTTAGTTCAGCTTATCGATGGCTTTGTCCCTCAAATTTCTAGTTATTCGATCTGGCCTGTGCAAAGGCGTCGGGGTAAATGAGGTATTGTCTTACCGAGCAGGTTCCCTTACCTCTCACAAAGCTTTCAGTGCCACGGGCAGGCGTAAACTTGGCATAGCATCAGAAACAACAAAGAAGATCCGCGCTAGTAGAGACGTAACCTCAGCACAATCACGGCTTTATTTTAGGGGTTTCCTCCTACTTTTGAGGGGAAAAAAACAAACATCTTTTATAGTCTGTGTGCATGGATGATCATTCCTGACCTAAAAGTAAAACCCACATTCTGATTTGTATTCCATAACTTAAGAAAGAGGCTTATATTTTCTCATATATAGGAAAGAAAAGTCTGCAAAGTTACAAAGCAAAGTCACTCCAGCAGGAGTTATTCTCTATATCAGTGTGCACTGCTTCTGTACTCCATTGTGGTCTTGAGTTTTTTTCCAGGAATGAACACGTTACAATATTCCTCATTTAAATAATCAAGCACAAGACATATACACGAAAAAAGGGGCAAACCTGGTTGAGTTAGTTTGTAGTGTGTTGAAACTCGCGGTTATGGTAAGGGGCGGGATATTTCCCAAACACGCGCGAAGTGCTTGACCAATCACAACACACAGCTCCAGCCGACCAATCAGAGCACACTGTGCTTTTCAGAAGGAGGGGCTTCATGGATTGGGTCCCTTGTTAGTTAATTTTTCCATATTTAAAACTTTATAGACCAAAATAACTAGCTTGTGGCGGTCAGTGGTACACAAGTCGACTTGCGCTAAAAGAGTAACTCCTGGCGTGATGTACAGGAGCATCACAAGCTTTGACACCTCTCGAGGATAGTGCTGGGCAACAAACTCAAGCCCCTCTTCTCTTATATCGAAATCCTCCGCCATTTCTCTTTAAAATTTATTTTAGAAATTTAGACTCTAATTCATGACCAGTGTTTTGTTTTGCTCTATCCTCTGTGCTTCTGCGTTCGTCAATACATATGCGGCAAGGGTTCAAGGGTCAAGGGGTACTCTTTTACCGCACGTCGACTTGCGTACCGCTGACCGCCGGAAGCTAGTTATTTTAGTCTATAAAGTTTTAAATATGGATATTTTTTCTCACACAAACGCACCACTTTGCTTCAGAAGGCCTTTATTAACCCCCTGGAGCCGTGTGGAGCAGTTATACGATGGATAGGTGCACTTTTAAGGACTTCAAATTAGGGCTGCAACGACGCGTCGAAAATACGTTGTGAAATGCGTCGACGACACATTATTTACGTTCTAGAATGGAACAGAAGATCTAGAATAATGGCAGCTTCTGCTCCCGGGCATAGTGAAAATGATCATTTATCATATAAAGGCAGACCGCGACATTCAAAAGTGTGGGAGTACTTTAAACAGAAGCCGAATAAAACTGTGCTTTGTTCGCTCTGTAACGCCGGTTTCACACTGCACGCGGTGGCAGAGCAGGAGCTGTGCGCGTGGAGAGCGGGAGCTTTCACATTGCCAGTCAGTGTTGCCAAGTCCGCGTTTTTTTCCGCGGAATTGGGCTACTTCTACACTGTTGCCGCGGGCTGTGTCTCATGTCCGCGGGTTGAAGCGATCCCAACTATGAGATATTTAGCCCCGGTAATGAGAATTTTAGCAGGCAGCCCTGCAAAAAAAACACACATATTTAACCCCCCGAACGCGATGTTTACCAGAGAACCTCCCCGAAACGCGATTGGGCTTGTTTTGGGCTAGTTTTGAGTAACGAATGGGTGGGTTTTGTTGTGAAAACCTGGCAACCCTGCTGCCAGTGTTCTCTCGCGCAGCTGAACCGTGGCGCGTGTATTGCAACAGACGGTCACATTTTCCGGGGTTCTTCTCCAACCCCAGTACGTCTCGTGCTTTTATTTATTATGGGCTGCATATATCTCCTGTTAATGCAACCTGGTTCCCCTCTGTCCCAAACACATATGCATAATAACATGCTGTATATAGGTAGTTTACATGATTAAAGTAACATTAAAGTTAAGATATGCCTCTAGCTTTAATCATTTAAATGTGTCTTTGAAGTTTGGGCAAAAACTTCTGGCAGCTTTAGTCGTTGTTTATGCTCATGTATATCTTCAAAATAGACGACTAGTTATACATTAAAACTATGCTGAAAGCTCCTGTATGTGAACCTTTTGCAGATAAATACAAGTGCATTTTCGTTTACTATTGACACAAATCAATAAGTAAATCATACTCAACTACTATAGTAAACAACTTTTCCTAATTAGGCCTACTCTATATACTTTTTATGATGAATAGTATCATTATATATTATGTTTAAAAAGCTTCTTGTGTTCATATATTTCATTATAAAATGGCATACTATGTACACTACCCTTCCTGAAATACAATTAATATTGTCATCATTCATTGATTTCATGTTAAAGTAATATACAAATTCACCCTCTTTGAAATACAATAATCAGTAAAAAAGAATAATAAGATTAATCCGGAAAAATAATCGTTAGATTAGTCGACTAATCGAAAAAATAATCGTTAGATTAGTCGACAGAAAAAATCATCGTTAGTTGCAGCTCTATTTCAAATATTACCCAACAAGTCACTGCCATTATAAAGCTTGGAAGAGCCAGGACATTTTTAATATAATTTCGATTTTTCGAAAAAACAATGTCATATACACCTGGGATGACGTGAGGGTGAGTAAGTCATGGTCTAATTTTCATTTTTGGGTGAACTAACCCTGTAAAGTCTCCTGCTTCTCAAGTGTTCATTTTCAGAAAAAGATCCCAGTAATCTTACAGACATCTCCTCACAAGTTTCAGATGACATCTCAACAATGTCTCAAACTATGCTCTAATTTTCCAAGACACCAAAGTCTGCAATAAAAAGTCAGAGATCCCACTGAGCTCAGATATTTCTCACCACATTCTTACATTTACATTTATGCATTTGGCAGACGCTTTTGTCCAAAGCGACTTACATTGCATTCAAGGTACACATTTTACATTTTGTCAATTCTTGCTTTCCCTGGGAATCGAACAAATGACCTTGGCGTTGCTAGCGCCATGCTCTACTGTTTGAGCTACAGGAAAGTTTCTTCTAAATTATCTTAGCAATATTCTCTCCCCTTACACTAACCCTACCTATAAACCTACACATCAAACTTTAAGCATTTTTCCATTTTCAAAAAACATCACATAGTATGATTTATAAGCTGTTTTCCTCATGGGGACCAAAAAATGTCCCTCAAGGACAAGGATTTCGGATATTGCTTTCATTTTTACATTTTGTCCCCATAATGTAGGGTTTACCAGTCCACAAACACACACATTTTCTTTTAAAACCTCAACAATTTGATAGAACCAAGGGGACTAACACACATTTCACCTTTCCAGCCCTTTAAATTTTCCATTTTAAATGAGCAGAACTGGACCAGCATGAAAGATAATAGTGTTATACATGAGACCATCCTCTCAGCTGCTGTTTCATTAGGTGTAATTGCCCAACGATTGCTCTGTTTATTAAAGGTGACTGCCATTCACTGCTGGGGTCAGCAATATGTGATGTAGATGATTGCTGTGTGTGTGTGTGTGTTAGGGAACATGTAGCCCTCTAGCACTGGCCTAATAAAAGAGCTGAAGAGATTGAGCCATTACGATGTCAGACCTCCTACTATTATGACCCATTAAAAGTGCTCAACCACTGATTCAGACCCATTATATTTATTGAATCTAGAAACTGATTGATGTTGCGCTGGCCGAAACACCTCATACCATGCACACTTGCCCCAGCTGTGTCATCCAGCGATTTCAGCGCAAATCGTCCCGGTGTTAGACCCACTCGTTTTAAATGTACACAGCCCTGAGCGAATCTTCATGAATCTGTTAATGCGCAGCAAGCCAATGCCAAAGATGAATTGGTTCTTAGCAGGCATCAAATAAAACAATATATCCAAAAGTTTGAAATAGCTGCAAAATATTTCTGATTTCAATTGACTATGTTTGTTGTCCAAAAACCTAGAAGAGACTAAGGACTATTTATTGAAATGTAATAGGGTCTGTGCTCCTAACATTATTTGAGAATATGTTTTATTGATGAATTACACATGCCTCAAAAGTGAATTTTGAAACAGTTGTGTGCTTTTCAATAGCAAGAAAATGATGCAAAACAACACCAGTTTAACCTACAAATTGATGTCATGACTGAACGGCTCTATTAGACGGGGCTTGAATGTTTCATCACAACATTGGACAACATTGATGCATCGTTCTCTCTTCCCCATCTCGAGTAACTGAAGCAGATCCACTTTAATGACTCAATGAAGCATTCTAATCTACATGTACTTCACTCAACTACAATGACAACATGAAGATAATGTGCCTTTTGATGGTGTTAGATAAAGCTAATGTGGCTAAACAACTGTGTATTGCACACTCCAGAAAGAGCACGTTAATCACAGTCACACTTCTGCTACTGTTGACATGTACACAACCGACCTTCTGCAGTCCAACAGCCAGACACGTTGTCTGCCCCGAAATGAGGCAAATTCATGCAAATGTTCCCCACCGGACAAACTCTAGCTTTGTTTCAAATGCAATTAGCATGGGTTTTTAGATTCAGTTAAATGACCGCAACATTATGAGATAATGAAATAAATGCCACAAAATGAAACAAGAGGTTATAGACCCTCATACCAAAGAATGTGGATTCAACCGAATGGCCTGAATCATTGTAGATTTGCATTCATTTTACATTCAAATTTGGGGCTAGAAGCCCCAGCAATCCAAGACCTCCAAGACAAGCCTGGGCCTGAACCCCTCAAGCTTTTTCTTCCCGAGTCTCCGGGCTGGTAGACGTGCCCTGTCCCACCTCCCTCGGAGACGCACAGGACAGTGGACCTGCTGGGAACAGACAGACAGGCAGTGCCGACAGTCTCTGTCCACCCCCACACAGACCATCCACCGCTCCATTGATCCATTACTGCAGGCAGCTAACCGCATTTACATAGTGATCAGATAGTGACGCCTCTCTTTGAGTTGTATCAGGGGCACAGGGCAGGGTAATGACAGCTAATAATTACTCCATTTAGCGAAGGAGGGGCAGAGACACCGCTTAAGAATACAGCGTTGTTAGTCCGTCAACATGCAGCTTTAAATCAAACTCCATATACGCTATAAAATTAATATTTTAAACCTTTTAAATGTTGGTTATTGAACTGTTCAGGTTGATTTTACATGACATAAATACAGATACTTTTATCCAAAGCAACTTTTATCAAGGTATGTTTTATCCTAAAGATTTGTTTCCTGGGAATTGAACCCATGACCACGTGTTACTAGCAACATACTGTACCATTAGAGCGATATATATATATTGTTGTTAAATCTTGGCATGTGTTTTTGTTTTTGTTTATATATATATATCTATATCTATATATATATATATATATATATATATATCTATATATATATATATATATATATCTATATATATATATATATATATATATATATATATATATATATATTAGTGCTGGGGAAAAATGTATCATGAATAATCGCATCCAAAATAAAAGTTTAAGCTTACATAATATGTGTGTACACACATGCATGCATATATTTAAGAAATATTTGCATGTGCTGTAAACATAATTTACCTTATATATAATTTTTTTAAATAAAAATATAGCATATTTTTTATAATATATACATGCATGTGTGTGTGTGTATATATATATATATATATATATATATATAATATATATATGACATAAAAAACGAATAAAATGACAAAACCACATGACCAAATTTAACAAAATGAAAATAAAAGATGGAAAATCTAAAAATAAAAACTATAAATGTATTTAATTATCTACCATTTTACATTTACATGCACCGAAAAGTTTCACCAAACATTATGCTAATGCATCACTAATTATAATAAAATTATAGTATGAGATTCATTTTTATCCATTCTGTCAAACAGTCAACTAATTCATTCTGATTCATATTTTTCACTTGTATTGACATTTTACAATGATTCATCAGATTTAAAGTGACTAAAGAATGAGAAACATCATAACAAACACCATAATATATATATATATTTGTAGAATTTTTTTTGTTGATTTTGGTCAGAATTGTCAGTCCATAAATGTGTGCTCTGTTGTCTAATTGGTCTGTGGTTGGACCAGAAGCTTCCTGCTGTCTGATGAGCTGGATTTTCGTTTGAGGTCTATGGCAGGGCTAACGGTGGCCGTTCCCGTCAGGTAGCTCACAGTGGGGATGAGCTGTGTGAAAAGACTAAAGCATGTTGTCATTGGTGTCGCTGACCCACAGGATGAATGATTGGGTAGGCTTAACCTGCTGAGAGGCAGCAGGGGTTAAAACAACTACAAGGCCTTAAAAGATCTCTCCCATGTCAGCCTCAAAGAGGACGACAGCAGCGCTGGGCCTGCGTGACACAAACACACTCACAAATGTAGAGAAATGTTACTCGTTAATGATGTGTTCTGGTCCAAAACTTAGTGAACTGTCTACGTAGGCCTTGTTTTAAGGTGCACATGGTGTCAAAAGGTAGGCAGATTCCTGATTCCTTATAAGAGACCCAGTTTTGGCCCAATTCTAAGGCAGCATCTTAAAATGCACTTCAGAGAGTTGAGTGAAAAAATTCATCCAAGATGGTGGACAACATAAGATATATTTAAATCAATAGCAAACAAAATATGTTTCATTCAATAGCTAACAAAATATTTTTTTAAATATAAAATTTTATTTCATAGTGAAAAAATATAGATACAAATATTCATAGATATTTTAATAATTCCTTAAAATAATACTTTTCCCAGGATATAATACACAATCTATTAATATTTACCTATGATGTTTAATGAAGTTTTCATTAAATAAAATAAAAAATAAAGCAAAAAAAATTATAAAATAGAAATATTGCATTAAAAAATGACACTGAAAATTAGAAATGTTGGCAACTTATATAGAAAAATATCCAGATTAAAATATTTATAGATATTTCAATAATTCCTTAAAATAATACTTTACCCAGGATATAATACACAATCTATTAATATTTTACCCAGTATATATGATGTTATTGTTAATAACAAAAATATTGTTTCGTAAAATAAAATAAAATAATTAAGTCAAAGTCAAATTACTTCAAGTAATTTTAAGCTAAGGTACTACAATTACTGAAACTACAACTGAAATAATTAAAAATTAAAGCTAAATAGAAATAAAAAGTAATAAAAAAATAACATAAGCACGTTACAAAATGACTAAAACTTAAACAAAAAAATATGAATAATACTATAATAGTATCTAAACAACACTAAAATAACACTGTTTAAAACAGATTAGTGAGGTTCCAATTAATTTATGATGCTCCCTTATAGAAGACAGCCGCCTATATAGGCAGCATACAGCTTACTTAGTTTTGGAACAGAGCAATAGCTTCACAGCACAATCTGACAAAGCAAATAATGATAATTTAGATATTCATATTGTTATCAGACGGGATGTACATGATTGGATGGAAAGTGTAACCTTATCTCAGTTTATTAGAAACAAGTGCTTCTTTGAAAAACACCAGTAAACTATTATAGGTCCCTTTATGAGTAGCTGCAAATCCAGATGTCTCTTTAGTTTTGATGGAGACGTCTGACGAGGGTTTATGAGGAGTCATTTTACACTAGTTAGTTCTCTAAGACAACAGCTGAGAATGCTGCTCTCTCTCTCGCTCATTAAACGTCCCGCTCTATGTTTGTCCCTTGCTCGAGGATGGTAAACCTTCACACACAATACTATCTCAAGCTTCTGTCCGCTGTCTTTTACTCCAGCCTGTGATCTGACGATAACGATTCTTTCTGGGCTGCTCAAAACAGGCCGCTCATCAAAGCTGACCGTGGCCCATTTGAGGTGAGGGCAAGTGAAACGTTCATGGGATGAGCTGTCAACATCATCCGTCTCTCGCTCACGGATCACTCACTCAGCCCATATGATGTCATGGGAATGGAATGCGGTCACATGACAACATCCTGGCCAGGATGACAGGAAATTATGTTGTTTTGTGTACCTGACAACTTTTAAAACACGCACAGTGTCACAGAGATGTACTCACACACGTTTTATGAGGACTATGCATAGACATAATGATTTTTATCCGGTACAAACTAACTGTACCCCTAAACACAACCCTTTTTCAAAATTCAGTATGATTTATAAGCTGTTTTCCTGTGGACCAAAAACTATGCCCTTCACTTACAGTATAAGATGCTCAGTGAACTCAAAGTACATAAAGTAATATTTTTGGCCATTGCAAGCTGCCATGACGACACACATTGACGCAAATGCATATATGAGATGAAATGCATATTCCTTTTTATGGGAATGACAGTATATGAGATGTATATCCAAAATTACAAATAAATAAATAAATTATAAAAATGTACAATAATAAGATTATCAATATAATAATAATGATATAATAATAATAGAAACATTATTGTACTTATATTATTATATTATAATATATATAACCTTTTTGAGGTCTTTAAGATTATTTTTTTAAAGAAATTAATACTTTTATCCAGCAAGGATGCATTCATTTGATCAAAAGTGACAGTAAGGACATTTATAATGTTACAAAAGATTTCTATCTCAAATAAATGCTGATTTTTGAACTTTCTATTCATAAAAAAATTATTTAGCAGCAAATCATCATTTTAGAATAATTTCTGAAGGATCATGTGACACTGAGTAGTGATGCTGAAAATTTTACCGATCCCAAACTTTCTAATGTGATGTCAAATATATGTTTTTGAAGTCACTTTTTAGCAAAATACAATGTAAATGCAAACAGCACTGGACTTTTTTTCCACTTAATTAACTTTGTAGACCATTTTCGGTTCCAAAATCAGTATCAGCGGATTTTTGTTCATCCTGGAACCTTTTGATGTCTTAAGGGTCTTCACCAATATATGATAATGACTGTTATGAGGATGAGCACCTTATCACAGTAATAATTCATTGGGAGAGTGTGTGTGGGGGGGGGGTGCTCACTCATTTAAGGCTCTTTCTTCTCTTCTTTAGATTGATAGCAGATTCCTCTGAAGTCCGGCCCAGCCTTGAAGTGCATGCTGGATTAGTCCAGGACACAAAGGGTGTGGTGTGGTCGAGGCATGTCTGGCCTCTCTTGAAAGGGTATCACTTATTCCCCTCAGCAATGGATCTTCTGAGGGCTCACACCGGCCGGCAGAGGACACAACACTCTGAGACGGTTTCATGGAGTTAAGGGACAGGATTGGGAAAGGGGTGGGATTCTGATTTAACCTAATGGAAGACCACTGGAATGCAGTTAGGACAATGAAAACATGACATTGATGAGTGTGTGTCGGTTTATCGACCTAACCATATTTTGGGGGCAAATTTGTAGCCAGAAGTGAGCTAAATCTGACAAAATCCCCCAAAAAACCTCCTTTTGGGGAAATCCGCGTTTATAAAAAATGGTATACCACACTAATTTAAAAATAAACTAAATAACATAAAGTGACAATAAAGTGCCATTTTGTGGTTATGGAAACAACAGTTACCATGGCGAATACACAATACTTCATGAACTGTTAATGAAACATGAAAACTGTTCCTGATGAACAGATGAACATCAGACCTGCATGCAAATCCTTCCCAGCTAACACACGTCGAACCAGTTAC
Organism: Gobio gobio; assembly: GCF_949357685.1. Taxonomy (NCBI): domain Eukaryota; kingdom Metazoa; phylum Chordata; class Actinopteri; order Cypriniformes; family Gobionidae; genus Gobio; species Gobio gobio. The sequence goes on along the minus strand of NC_137113.1, from coordinate 7,686,526 downwards.
ATGATTTATTGGTACTTTACTTTTATTTCATGAATTACAAATTGACATCGTAAAGTTGCATGCTCGTAGTTTCTCTTGCGCTTATAATTAGTGTTAGACTGATATATCGGCCGGCCGATACAAGGCTGCTGCGTTCGCCGATATTTTTTTCCCCTACATTATTTACAGACAGGCGTCCACAGGCAGCTCTCACCGTCTTCAAACTCTCTTGCTCTCCCTCCCTCGCGCATATTAATCAAAATCAATTGAGAATTGACACGATGGTAAAAGGTCGAAAGACTCACGTGGAGCATTGGGAGATTTTTTTCCTGAATTACCGCTGGTGTTGCTCTACAAGAGATTAAAGGGGTGGTAAACCACGATTTCACTATTCTAACTTTAGCTAGCGTGTAATGTTGCTGCTTGAGCATAAACAACATCTGCAAAGTTACAACGTTCAAAGTTTAAAGCAAAGGGAGATATTTGCTTTTAAAGAAATCCAAGGACTACATTTCTAAGGACTACAGCAAACGGCCGGCAGGCGACTACAGACATTCCTCCAGGGTTGGTGACATCACCAGGCTCAATATTTACATAAACCCCTCCTCCGAGAATATTAAATAAGGGGGGGTGAGGCCATTTTGTATCGCTGTTGTTGTGGTATAGTGGTAGGCTACAGGCAGGAGTGGTGTTGCTGCAATGCTGACGAAACACTGTTATTTTCATCCGGATTGCAGGTCTGGGGATGGCCGTTTAACATACAGCATGTTATATGCATGTGTTTGAGACAGAGGGGAACAGGTCTCAGATATATGCTGCCCATCATAAAGCACGAGACAGACAGGGTCGGAGGAGAAGACTGGAAAATGTGACATTATGGACAATATTTGTCCGTTGCAATTCATGAGCGGTTCAGTGTGAATCATGCGCGACGGGCGCGTCTCCCGGCTCCCGCTGCACATTTCACGGAGGAAAACATCCACAATTTTCGCGAGTTCAATGCCGGATTTGCACACACCGTCAGATGCGCGAGACAAACACTGCCTGTGCGTGGATGCACGACGCGCACGCTGCACATTTCACGGAGGAAAACATCCACCATCTTCGCGAGTTCAATGCCGGATTTGCACAACGGCTTGTCCTGAAAGCTGGATTTACAAACAGAAGCTGTTTACGGGCCACAACCTGTAAGTCTGATTTATATTTCGTCGATGTGTTTTCCTGTAATAGGTTAATTGTACTTTGTAGCAAGGAAGTAAACAGATGACAACGCTGTTCTGCAAACCAGTCTGTTAAATGCTCATTCATACTTAACGTTATCCGACGAACACCTAACGTTACAAACACCTAACGTTAAAATCTCAACAGTGAACTTGGCATTAGTGTAAATGATTCTTTGATTAGAGCTTTTATGTATTGTTTATCTACATGTTTCTGTGTGTGATTTGGTCACTAGTAAAGCCAATGTTTAGTGTTTCGTTTTTGGGTTAATAGTTCTTGCCACAGATATTTGGCTATAATCGTTCTAAAAATACAAAAGTGCCATTCAGTAGCGATCACTATAGATCCACAGTCTTTACTCTTGAGGACTGAACAGGTTCTGCTCGATCATCTTCACTAAAATGTTCTGGGTCTGATTCGGGCTCAGATTGGTGTGGTTTTATTGACGCCATCGTTTCTAATACTGACCAAAGCACAGTCTGCCGGTAAAGGTAAGGGGCGTGACGTTTCCGACAAACGTGCACTGCGGTTAGCGAATCACAACACACTGGGCCAGCTAACCAATCTGAGCCCATTGCATATTTTTGAGGGACTGGCTTCATACAACCCGGAAACCATCAGACCGTTTTACAAGGAGGGACAGAGCAGTGTAGAATAAAGGTCAAATATATGAAAAATAATGCAATTTTTTTTTAAACGAAGCATGAACACATGATACAGTGCACCCCACAAACACAATCAAGCCTTCAAAAGAATGTGTTTTACCACCCCTTTAAGTTAAGTGCACCTACACTCGAAAAAATGCTGGTTTAAAAATAACCCAAATTGGGTTGAAAATGGACTAACCCATCAATTGGGTTGTTTTAAGCAAACATTTTACCCAACCGCTGGGTCAAAACAACCCAATTGCTGGGTTAGCCAATATTCAACCCAACTTAGGTTATTTTTAACCCAGCATTTTTTAGAGTGTAACCATTAAATGACTAGGTTGTAAATAGTTTTAAAATTAAGTATAGTACAGTCAGTGTGCACTTTATTATGCTGGTTGCTTGTTGATAATGTGTGCAATAGTGTAATTATTTTATTTATGCTTAAATATTTATTTTCAGAATTTATTTTCACCACTGAACTCTTTTTTTTTCTTGTTCTACCTCACCTGTTTTTACTATTTGTTAAATATTGTTTTTTTTAGTTCAATAAATGTTCCTTTTTTTAAATTGTAAATTTTAAATTGTTATCATCCTGATCATTGTGTCATTTTTATGTTGTAAATTGAGGGAGCAAAAGCAGTATCGGCTCAAGAAAATCGGCAGCCCTTATCGGTCATCGGCTAAGGCTGATAAAAAAAAATCGATATCGGCATCGGCACTAAAAAATTCATATCGGCTGACCCCTACTTATAATATACGATGTGATAGGGCGCGCGCTCCCGCATGCGCGCGTGTAACTAAACAGTGCGCACTACAAGTGCAGTATAACATCTGACAGGGCAGGAAAGTGTTTTTTCTGAGGTGAGAGAGATTTTTTATTTTGTAACAAGCTACGAAAATGACGATGTTGCTGGGACTCCAAATGTCCATGCACTTGGAAGACAAAAGTTAGTGTATACTTAGTAAATAATATTATTTTAATAGTATTAAGTAAAAATACAGCTCTTATTAAAAGTGTACTAATTACTATTTAATCTAATGTCAAGGAAGACATGGCATTAGGTGAAGTGAGAGCTGGGCCGGGGCAGCAGGGGGCGGGGCACGCTTGGTTTGACATGAGAGTATCGCGGTTCGAACTGTGGGTGGTGTATCGTGGGTTTTCGGTTTGGTTTGATTAGTTACTCATCAAGTGTGCACCAATGGCCCGACACACAGAATACACACAACGGTGAACTGTTGTTTTGCTAACACTAAACGTCTCCTCTGTACATCTGCGTTCCCAAAGAGTAGGCTCCTGCCTCCGAAAGCAAGATGACATGACTGCATTTATTGCGTTTCGTCTTCGTGCTCTGAGATGCAAGTAATTTATTTATGTCACAAAATATGGCAAATATGAAAATATTTCTCTCGCAACTGTAGAAAAGTCAATTCAGACTTAGAACTATCGCAATCCATCAAACAAAATAAACTGTTTTGCACAGCAAAGCGCTCAACTCGACGAGCTCAGCATGAGGGTGTGAAAACACCTTGAAACTGCATTACACAGATGCCGTTTTTCATAGCCATATTTTTTCATCTAGTCACTGATGCGCACACAGTATTTCCCAGCAACCATATATCAGTACTATCACACACCAATATTCCCAACATCTCCCTAAATCATTTTGCATGTCAAGTGGTGACAGTTCAGAGAGCTTATATGGGTCTGGCTCTGTATAAACGCATCCATATGGAGGCTGCTGGGCCGTTCTCTGGATCTCATGCCATTATCAGCCCATACATTACCTCTTTTATGGGCCCAGTAAGGAGTCTGATGAAACCATACCAGAGTCATGCCAGTAGATGAGCATTATCCTCAGATATCAAATGTATGCTTCGTGTTTTTTACAGAGCTGCGAGGAGCCTGCAGTTCCCAGCCGCGGTTGGGAACGTCAGCATGTTGCGCCCTTAAATATTTAACTTCCTCAAGAGATCTCGCGGCGATATGAGATATTAGCCCCCTAATTCCTGCTGACTGGTACAAACAGATGTTGAACGTCAGGTTGAAACTATCATGTTCTCCAGGTCAGACAGACCAACCAGTGCACGGCAGGGTCGGTTTTCATATCGCACGTTGGTTTGGTGATAAAGCTCAGTTACGAGGCTGGACACGTTGCACAGGATCCAGACACAACATTTACTGTATTATGGGTTTGACAATGATGAACAGACCGTAGGATGACTGAACCATCACTACTGTAAGTTATGGGTCTGTTTTGATAGACCTGACTGGGCAGTAATGGTGTCATGTTCAGGAGATAAAATGGTCATGTTAGGTCTTCCATTGCGGTCATGGCACACATTTGATTCTTTATCAAGTCTAGTTCTGTTTATGTTTTATCAATAATTCATCATTACATCAAATTGATTGACTTCAGAGAGGCTATTAGTGCAACTGAACAGTTTTAGTCTAATATAGACCTCTGATATACAGTATAAGACAAAGGTTTGGACACTTGACTTAATGTGTGTTCTAAGCTCCAAAGACATATGCTTAAATATTTCAGTCAAGTCACCTTTGTTTATATAGCGCTTTTACAATATAGATTGTTTCAAAGCAGCTTTACAATGATAATAGGAAATTAATGGAAGAGAGATTGTTTTGGCTGTACATCAGCTTTTTCAGATTAGCTTTGTGGACAAATACAAAGTGTATGAATTTCATTTTTAATTGGTTTATTAAGCTTTTATTAATTCGATTTATATACAAATATTTATTTAATATTAATATTTAATGTATTATAGTGTTGTAGTCAAGACCACCTAAACCGTGACCAAGATCAGAGTGTGTTGAGATCTAAAAGATCCATATCTACCGTCTGAATAATGTCTTATAGTTAATCAATCAATACAATTTGAATAATAAGACACTATAGAGTTGTTACCAATCAAAACACTAAAAAATAAAACTGATCTTTATGCTAGAGGTGGCACAGAAGTTGGTCTACACCTGCAGAAATAATACTGAGATTAAGGTTTTAAAAACAACATGTTGAATATAGAAATATGATGGGAAAATAAAATGATAGATATACTTTTAAATATGAAACTGAAAACAAAACACTTAAAGGGATAGTTCACCCAAAAAAATTTTTTTTATGTTTATCTGCTTACCCCCAGGGCATCCGAGATGTAGGTGTCTTTGTTTCTTCAGTAGAGCACAAATGAAGATTTTTAACTCCAACCGTTGCAGTGTGATAGTCGTATAATGCATGTCAATGGGGATATTTTATTTAGAGTATGAGAGCAGTGAGAGTAAAAACACATAGACATACAAATCCTTATTAAACCATGCGGCTCATGGCGATACATTGATGTCTTAAGACACAAAACAATCGGTTTCTGCGAGAAACCCAACAGTATTTATTATTTTTTTACCTCTTATCAGACGAATGTCATCTTGTATTCCCAGCGCCATAACTTCCGGCGAATAAGGTCAAAATACTGGCGTGATCAAAGATATATAAATGTAGATGCCTCATTCGATCGATCCGCGCAGGCACTGATGAGGAATCTATCTATGATCGCGTCGGTATTTTGCATGTATTTTGACCTTATTCGCCCATAGAAAAAAATGAAATATATTTTTAAATATGGATATTTTTCTTACACAAACGCATCGATACGCTTCAGAAGGCCTTTATTAACACCCCGGAGCCGCATGGAGCACTTTATTTGATGGACAGATGCATTTTTATGGACTTCAAAAACAGAGCAACTATTACTGCTATTATAAAGCTTGGATTAGCCAGAACATTTTTAATATAACTACGATTTTATTCGTCTGAAAGAATTATGTAATTTACACCTCGATGACTTGAGGGTGAGTAAATCATGGTAAATCAATAATTTTCATTTTTGGGTGAACTATCCCTTTAATAAGTGAGTCAGAGAATCATTTATTCAACTGATTTTTTTTTTCCTTCAAAGCAGCTGATTCATTTAGTAAATAAACATGTTGGCAAAACAGCAAAAACTGTCAAGAAACTATGTCCAAACTTCTTGTTTATTGAACATTTGTATAAAATCAATATCACATTTACAATCGTGATATTGCTCTCTTAATTTTATTCTATGTTAAAAAATAAAAATCTCATACAAGTACTTTTTGCAATCATATCTTGAATTTTATGGCATTTATTAATTTTGTCCATTTCACTTTTTTGAGACAATCGCGTATTGATTTCGAACCCAGCACCACAGTAACAAAAGAATTTGAAATAAGATATGGATTGCATTTTAAGCTGCAAGTTTTACATCAAATCACATTAATGACCGAGACAAGACCAAGTACAAATGACCGAGACAAGTAGCCTGGTCTTACCTGACTCTCGTACATTTCATTCGTACAGAGAGTCTGGCCACTCTCAATTGACAAGCGTTAACTTCCTTGAAGGCAGGTACTCTGGATTTGCCATAACCAATCACTAACTTTTGGTCGTGACGTTTGGTCATCTCAAACTAGCGCACGACACCAATGTCATCGTTCTCAGCTACTCCCTCTGTTCGCTGATTGAACCGGTTAAAATTTGATCGGAGAAAACCAGCGAATATACCGCAATCGCAGACGGAGTACTGAAAGAAAATTAAAATTGATCGGAAGTACGTAGAAGGGCAGAGCCAGGCAACAAGACAAGACCAAGATCTTCAAAAAATGGTCTTAAAGGGATAGTTCACCAAAAAATTACATTTCTCAATCATTTACTCACCCTCAGGTTGTTCCAAACCTGTATGAATTTCTTTCTTCTGCTGAACACAAAATAAGATATTTTGAAGAATGTCGTAACTAGGGATGTCACAAGTACCGGTACTTTGGATTATAAAGTCCACTGAAGTCGGTACTGAAATTATAAAAATGTGACTATACCAGGCGTGAAGAAATTGACATAATATATTAAATATTAGACAGTACAGTAGATTTAGCTATGTCTCTATGTAATAATAATAATTATGCCTAGATGGTTGCTTAGTTTTCACTTGATCTTTTTTTATAAACAATGTTTACTTTTAAACAGCATACAGCCTTTAAATGTTTATGTATTATTTACTTATAATTATTATCATCATAAATAATAAACTTAATACATTTAATTATTTGTTTTAAATAGTTAAATAAATAAACAATTTAGCTGTGGTACCGAAATTGGTACCGAGTACCGTAGAACTTTTATGGTATTGGTACCGACTACAGGAATTTTGGTACCGTGACATCCCTAGTCGTAACCAAACAATTAATGGGCCCCATTGACTTCCATAGTACTTTTTTTTCCTACTATGGAAGTCAATGGGGTCCATCAACTGTCTGGTTAACCAAATTCAAAATATTGTCTTTTGTGTTCAGCAGAAGAAAGAAACTCATACAGGGTTGGAACAACTTGAGGGTGAGTAAATGATGACAGAATTTTCATTTTTGGGTGAACTATCCCTTTAAGACCGGTCTCGAGTACTACACTACTGTATTAATATTTCATATATAACATTAATATATATTAACACTTTACAATAAGGTTCATTAGTTAACATTAGTTAACTACATTAGTTAACATGAACTAATAATGAACTGCACTTATACAGCATTTATTTATCTTTGTTAATGTTAATTTTGACATTTACTAATACTTTATTAAAATCTTGCTAACATTAGTTAATGCACTGTGAACTAACATGAACAAACCATGAACAGCTGGATTTTTATGAACTAACGTTAACAAAGATTAACTAATGCTGAACAGAGGAGTTGTTCATGGTTAGTTCATGTTAACTAATGCATTAACTAATACAACCTTATTGTAAAGTGTTACCATTAATACTATTAAAATCCTACAAAAGTTGAATAACTAACAAACATTTTCAAACTTAAAAAAAAAACTTTTTAAACATCTCAAAGTCTTCGTCTTGACCTAGGATACACTTTTCCCTGTTCTTGTGTCCCTAACAGGTAAAAGCATCTGTTCGGCTAATGGCAATGGTGTTTCACACATCCCAGAGTGCAACACTATCCTCCAGTTACTCATCAGTTTGGTCTCAATCTCTGAGTCGCTGAGTGACTGCACTTCCCCAGGCCGAGTCTTATCAGCACTGACGGTAACACGATTCCTCAAGAGCTGCAGATCTCCACGCCAAACTCTGTTTATCTTTACAAACCCACTGATCGAGCGCTTTGTACCTGATCTGTGACCTATTTGGGCACTGAAATGCACAAACCCACACAAACTGTTGTCCACATCCGAACAGCACTGTATAGCCAAATGGCTTGATTTTAATAAACCAATGCATGATTTCTGGTGCCACAAACACCTCACCTTACACACTGTCCTTTTTTCCCGGCATTTCCGTGCAGGGGTCAGATGTCAGTAGAAAGTGATATTTCCTCTTCCTGCTCTGGGAAAACAGGATTAGATTAGATTAGATCAGATTATCAGATTGGTCAAACCTCTAGCACTGAAGTCTCAACAGCCTGTGTTATGATGAAGCTCTAGTTTAGGTTGATGGGTGACCAAAGAGTTTAAACCTCTGATTATGGTCTTTCCTCATAGGAGGGGGACTAGAAGAACATCGGCACCCTTTGAGACCCCCACAGAGAGGCATGCTGGCCAATCCCTGCCCCAGGGCATCCTCACCTTACATACAGGGGCCTGGCACCTGGGAGATGGGAAAGGTGAAGGGTGAGGGCCCCCAGGGGCCCCACGGTCAGTCTGGACCTTCAGCAATAGGGCAACACCTTACAACTAGGTGACAAGTCCGTGTCCATCTGTGGGGAAAATAGTCGTGATTTATTACACGACACAAACTGGTTAAGAATAAACTGTTTTAAAAATGCAAGAATAGAAAGAGACCACACAATATCAGAAATGATTACATGTATAAATTATTGAATATCGAATTTCATATATTCAATTGGTTAGTAATTAGAAAAATTACATTTCACACACTGAATCTTGCTCAGGGTTGATTTTCAAATAATTTTGAAACTACACCATTTTTTATTTGCCCTGGGGGGAAAAGTAGGCTAACAGTTTATTGAACAGAGACCTCTAATTAATAAAAAGTGAGAAATAAGAAAAAGTTTTAAAGATTTTTTATTAAAAAAAATAATGTAATTAATTAACTACATAAAATGATATGATTTAAAAAGAATGTGACATCCTTCTCCTATAAAATGGCAAAGCCTTTGCAACCATGGCTACTTGCTAGAAAGCTAGCCAACAGAATAATATGATCGTCTAAAAACATCCCCATATGAAAAAATACTATAGTACATTATAGTAAAATTACTCTAATAAATACTATAGTGTTTTTGAACAATACTATAGTAAATATAGGCTATTACGGTAAATTGTAGTATGCCACAGTATCTGTTTAACAATTGACTATAGTTATTACTATGCTTAACAAAGTGTATTAAATAGGCTATAATATACTACAATTTACTGTAGTATCTTTACTATGGTTCGAAAACACTATAGTACTATATAGTGGGCCTATTTACTGCAGAAATTTAACTATTTATTGCTATTATTACACAATTTAAGACCGTTTAAACCATATAATTGTTTCGTTTCAATCAAATATGATTCAAACTATCTCACAAAACGAGTTTTACAAGAGTATGTACAGTTCTAACTATTGATTTGGTCGTTTAGCTAATAGCTAACGTTATAGGCTAACTGAAAACAGGCAGAATATCTGAGGTAAGTTAACCAGGTTAAGCCTAATTACCCGTAGTGTTGGAGCATGCTGTACAAACTTTCTTCACGTCGCATTAGTGTGGGAGAATTCATATTATTCACTTTTTAGCATCAGCGATTCGTGAAGTATCGATGTCTGACGACGTCGGTATCAATCTGTATAAAGTTTGAACAGAATGCGCGTGCTCGCGCGTCTCATTGGATGCGTCAGTTTGCACAATAATTTATGCAAATGGAAAGAAACAATCGGATCCCAGGATGAATTAAACCTTAAACCAAATGGATATTTATTTTCTTACACTGTAATTGCAAGTGTATAGTTCTGCTTGTTTATTTGTTGCATAAAATGTGTTGGTCTTCTTTCCGTAGCCTACATAGCGTAGGCCTACCTACGGGACGTTTTTATTAGGCTACTTATTTTTTATTTTATTTTGTTTTATTTTTGGGGGGGAAATGAACATTCCAAAATCCATTTAATACAGACAATGACTTGATTGTCTGTTATATTGTCCCACGCGTTACACCACTTGAGTCATTAAATGCATTTCTGTAAAAAAAATTTGTCTACAAAAGTGTAGGCTATGGCAGTTGTAAGAAATGTAATACAAAGTAGAACTTAAAGGGATAGTTCACCCAAAAAGTCATCATTAGGCCTACTCACCCTCAAGTTGTTCCAATAAATGACTTTGTTCTGCTGAACACAAAATAAGATATTTTGAAGAATGTCTGCCAAACAGTTGATGGACCCCATTGACTTCCATAGTATTTCCCCCCAATGGAAGTCAATGGGATCCATCAACTGTTTAGTTTCCCATATCAAAATATATTATTTTGTGTTCAGCAGAACAAAGAAAGTTTTGAACAACTTAAGGGTGAGTAGTAAATGATGACAGAATTTTCATTTTGGGTGAACTATCCCTTTAAGGCACATGTAGACTGAACTAAATTTGATATAGGCTAAGTATTTTGTCCTTTTTTATGTCCTATTTTGTCATCTTAATTTGATTTGTCATTAACCCTAGCGTTTTATAAATGAATAAAACTGACTGCATATGGTCTACCTGTCTGTCTGTACATGTGTCCATTACTTCTCACCACAGATCTATTCTGAAATGAGAATCCATCCTGCAATACAGTGGAACAACAATGTCCTTTGTTAGAATAAAGGCACACAGAGTGAAATTCGCTCTGAGTGCTTTCATTTGTTTCCAGATCTCTGTGTTTTCACTAGAAAGCAGCAGGGTGTCTCTGGTGATGCCAGATCCGTTTGTGTTCCAGCACTGTTGACACAAATCTCCTGTCAGTTCTGCTTTATCCCAGACTACAGAGCCAGTTCAGATGTATTTCAGTTATGTGTGTATTTACTTTCTTTGATATGCAGTGGATTGACTTTGAAATAAGTGCAGAATGAACAGGCCGCAGGTTTGTAACATAATCATCTAAAGAGAACTTGAAATTCCAATTAGAACCAAATAGTTTTGCACCTGATGCCATATAGGAGAACCTTCAACAAAACGTGTGCAGTTTATTAGAAAAGTGATTTAAAGTGCTTTAAAGGGCCTAGAAACATCTGCATCTCCAAAGAACCAACTCAAGAACCACGTGAAACTTACTAAATAAGCAGAGTGTGAATAAAAGCTTCCAGACAAACAGTTGAACTTTTGAACTCTCCAGATATGAAGCAGCGATGACTTCGATTATGGTCGATCACCTGCATTGAAAGCGACAAGCGGAACATGTCTCAGTCTCACCTTCTGTTTTCATGCAGCTCAGACTGGACTTGAGTTAATGGTAGAAGGGGGAGTCTCTGGATAAACCGGCAGATCATATACACAAGGCTATTTACACCATCACCCAGTTGAGTCTGTGCCACTCAGCACCAGCGGTTGTACAGTAAATAAACAGGCCCCGGTGCTGGAAAACATCCCTGAGATAACGAGACATTGAAGAGTTAAATGTGTCTGGCTTTTTGCAGAAAGCAATTAGGAGAGCACACAGCAGGAGCACGGATTAATTCAAACGCTCGATTAAACCTCAAATTCTTTTGATAAATAATTGTCAACTCAATATGTTTGCTGGAGTTGATCTGTTATGGGAAAAAAGACGGGGGCCGGTTAAATGACTTTGAAAATTAGGGTTTGAGAAATACTTTTTCACTGCCTCAAAAGTGTATTTCAGAGCTTCTGTTTAAATCTGAACAGTAGTGCAAAAGCTAATTAAAAGTTGTCTTGAAACTGCCTGTTTGATTGCAGCCATCTACAAACAAACTATATATAATTGCATGCAACTGTAAACAAACTGCATATGCAAACACGTTAATTGCTGTTAGTGTTTAGTGCATCTCTCCCGCCACCCGCTGATCGCGTGGGAACACACTGAGATACACTAGGTGTTTGTGTTTGTTGTGCCATTGAGCAGATAATGACAGCACATCATCATGCATATGATGTTTTGCTCATCATAGAGCACATCAACAGAAAACCAAGCTACAGACGTGTCAGATATATGCACATTTTATTTACAAATCAGAAACATTCCATTTAAATAAAAATATATCTACATTTCTTCTACAAAAAACAGCATCTCAGAAGGCACTTGTTTATAGCGGCCTAGGAAACAGACATGAAAAGTATCACGATTTGGTGCAGAAGGATCATTTACTCAAGGCAGAATACATGTAAATGATGCAAAAGCTCCAAGCACTTGCTGATGCGTCCCAAACACCAGACATTCCCCATCGAAATGAACTTCAAGCTGTGCAACTGAGGTGAAGGTGTATAGAAATGAAGTCTCAGCTTGTACTCACAGAGCACGTTAGAGGTTCGATACACTTGGGCGTCTCTAAACTTCGGTTCCGTCCCGGTTGTATATGAGATTATTGACACTGAAATGGTTGGAGAGCGAGTTGATCAAGCCACTGTTATTGTGGGATGTTGAGTAGTAGTTTAGTCTGTTGGTGTTGAGATGGCCGGGTTCTGATGGAGGGGCGATTTCATGTCCAGACATGCCGTGCGTAAAATCCCCCAAGTGTCCAGAGCTGACGTCTCTGCTTCTGATCGCGTTGCTGTTTCCCGACATCACCGAGTTCATGTTACCGATAAAGTTGTTAAAACACGGGCTGTGCTCGGCGGACGGCGAGGGAGATGATTTGGGCTCGCTGGAGGTCGGAGAGTTTTGGAGACTCTGCGGGGACGCGCTCATGAGACTCGCCGTGTCCGCCAATTTGAGCGCGTCCTCGGATTTCACAGACAGGCCACCAGCGTTTCCGTCGGCTCTTCTTTTTCTCTTCCTTCTGAAGTTGCCATTATCGAACATTTTCTCGCAGTTGGGATCCAAAGTCCAGTAGTTTCCTTTCCCTTTAAAAAAAAAAAAGATAAAAATGTTAGTATAAATCCAGTGCGCAAAGCGTAATTACGCACGCGAACATACTATTTAACACTAACTTCTATGAGTAAAAGAACGTTTAAACTTACCAGGGTCATCCTCATCCCGCGCAACTTTCTTAAAGCAGTCATTCAAGGACAGATTGTGTCTTATGGAGTTCTGCCATCCGGCTTTGCTTTTCTTATAAAAAGGAAAGTTGTCGGCCACGTACTGATAAATCTGACTGAGGGTCAGTTTCTTATCCTGAGCGTTCTGAATAGCCATCGCAATCAGCGCTGAGTACGAGTACGGCGGTCTAACCATCTTGAAAAGTTCTTGCTGACTTGAAATGGAGAGCCACCCGAGATCTGCGCTTCCGAAGCCGGTGGGCGGTGGAAGAAACTGCCGCTGGTTCGAGCCAAATCCTGACTGGATGTAAGACCCTCCGTTCGGGCCTGAGAGATACGGGGAAGAGGCGATACCTGGGCTGTTCATCCACAGGTAAGGGTTGGTTGTGGGCGAGGTGTACTCGCCGAGTCCGTAGCTGGAAGGATGCGCGGGTGGCCTTTGCGCGTGGTGGTGGTGATGGTGGAGGTTCTGCTGGTACATGCTGAAGTTGGTGTCGCAGTACACGGTCATGTCCAAGATGTCCTGCGCGTTGTGGTGCTGGAGGGGACTGGTCTGCTGGCTCGACGGCTGCTGCCCAAACGCGTTCATAATCCGTTCTCCCTCTAGAAACATGAGTTTCACCGATCAGACCTGCTGAATGTGCTCGTATCTGAGGGTTTACCCTAGAGTGCCCGAGTGCGCATCAGGGGAGGGTTATTTAACATGTGCAGTGAATGGACTGCTGGTGGGCAACCCCTCCCACTGTCACGCTTCTCCTCAATTAACTTCATCCAATATGCATCGAGATCATTCATGCGATAAGCATTTGGGAAAATGCAAATTCAAGCTGAAAGTCTGTTTAAATACAAAAAGTTGGGAAATACGTATCTAAACAATATATGTAAGTAAATATTACAAATAAAGTAAATAGAGAATATAGGTTATAGAGGAGATGCTGGTTGTCGCCCCATAAAATATTCTCAGTGTCGGTCAGTTTATTCAAACCTTAAAGCATTGAATAACTAAATATGTATAACAATTCCTTGTTTGATAGCGGGACATGGATATTGCACATCACTAAAAAAAAAAAAGGTTCTATACACTCTAAAAAAAAACAAAGGCTCGTAATCATAGTGGAACCTTTTTTAGTGCTATAGTAGCCTACCAATTTTGGTGCTTCAGTGTTTCTTCAGCGGTTCTTCAGAGGTGCTATAGTCAAAGAACCGGTGAAGAAACACTGAAGCACCAAAATTGGAGCTATATATCACTAAAAAGGTTCCCCTATGATTATGAGCCAAGAACCATTTTTGGTGCCATATAGAACCTTATTTTTTTTATTTTTTTTAGAGTGATGGACCTTGAAATAACAGGTTGTAAACAGAAAAAAAGTAACAAAAAAACGATTAAATGTAACAAAATGTCAAACCATTATTTTGGTCGAAAAATATTGTAAATAATAGATTGCATGCTTTTGACAACTTACCCGGACCTGACATTTAAGGGGGGGGGGGGGGGGGATCAACAATGGTTGGCTATGTGGTTTTATTGTGTTTATCCAATATAGAAAAAAAATATGGTAGGCCTACTGGCATGATTATTCTTATTTAAAACGGTTTAATTCAATGAATGAAACCAAAAACAGATGGACAAAGGCATTTGTACAACTAGACTGATAACTATAACCTCAGGCTCCTCTATCTATAAATCTGATTGTGAATGAAATAAACATCGAAATGTTTTGGGAGGAAATTATGGTGCAACTCAATAAAATGAGATGTTTAGTTTAGACAGAAGTTAATGGTGTATTATGATCACTTAACATGAAATTAGTCTAATTGGATGAAACGCCCCACCCCCACACTATGCAAATATACAGTGCATCTTATCATCACCCGAACTCGATGAAGTTTCGCTCGAATTTACAAGTGGATACGACAGTAGGAGAATCGAAATGAACAGAAATGTGTTGCTTTAGGAAAGTGTGCAGCTGGCATTAGGCTACTATAGATTAAGCTGTCGAGTTAGCCTAGGTAATTGATTCATAAATTTGGTATTTGTTTTACATTTTTTGAAAAGGCGCAGGGCATTCATCCGACGAGAACATCTGAAAAAGAGAAAATAATGCAAATTATAAACTATAGGCCTATAATGTGGAAAACTATATGGTCTACTCTGGACATATTTCACTGTAATTTAATAATTGTTTTAAATATAATCTGTTGAATATAGGTAATTAAAGTAAACATTTTCATAAGGTCTTTATCTTGTTATAGGCTATATAATTAAGCTGTTTGTAAGCTATAGTTAAAGATTAAGCAAACATATATGCACTCTATTAGGATGAAAACGTGAAGAAGCGTGAAAATAAAATATCTAAACAAATGATTGTATTTTAAGCTTTATGTTATGTACCATTCACATTGTAATTAAACTATAGGTGTCTTTAGACCCAGTGAAGGCGCAGAGATGTTTCTCTATCGCCACCTTCTGGCCATTTGGAGAACATGGACATTTCATTCTTCCAATACAGTCATAAGATGTTGACTTGATAAAACGACAGAAGACACAATGACCAGCAGACCATAAAACGCCCTTTGTCAGCTTTTAAAATGTTTAATATTTCCCCAGTTTAAAAACGTAAGCGTTTGTCTTCCCTTTTGACTCCAGAAAGTGTTTAGCAGACGTTAATTGAACATGAGATATTACAGTGTATCATATAATAAAGTGTTTGTTAAAATACATAGGGTGAATTCAGGGTGATTGGGACACTATTTCCAAGTCATCTCAATGGCAAAAAGTATCCCAATCACCCTGAATTCACCCCTAGAACTGACAAAATGTAAAAAAAAAAATGTGTACCTTGAAAGCAATGTAAGTCCCTTTGGATAACATTTTTGGATAAAAATAAGATCTGCCAAATGCATAAATGTAAACGTAAAATGTCACTTCATTTACATAAAGTTTGATACAATTTCAACTGTTGTTTCTGGCATTTAATTTGGGCAAACATTGTCATCTTCTCTTATATATTAAAAATGGTATGCAATGGATAAATTTAAAGGAATTCGACGTTGTTCCCTGTTGTTGTGTTCCCTCCCGTCCTGCAGGGTAAGTCATGAAGCATTGCTGAGGTACAAAGTTGCCTTACTACAGTTTTTCTCGATTGCTAAGACACATTTCTTGAAAGCTGCTCTCCTTTTTTCTAAACTGAACACAAAACCCAATTTTCAAGCTACATTCACAAAACCTCAGACTCTTCTTGCAAAACCAAACTTTCACCTCAAAACAGTTCAATCTGTGCTCAAAACTGAACTATGTTGTCAAATCGTGCCCCGCGTCAATCAAAATAAAAAACACTACTGAACAGTCACTAAACACTACGTAGAAAAATAGAAAACGCAATGCTCAGGACATGAAGCTGGAGAAATAAATGTTTATTGTTCACTGTAGGCTAAATGCATGTTGCAAAACAAAAACAAAAAAACCTGTTCATTTAGCACTTGTACAAAAAGACAAAACAGAAATCTTATGCATTTGCCACTTGTGTACAGTAAGCCCATGTGAAAATAAAGTACAAAAATATACATGGAATACTTGGCCTACGAACAGTTAGACCAACCCTCCATTACAATACTACAGTATATGGTACAGTGATGTACTGAAACATATATTTACTTACAGTATACTGTGGTACAGTATATAGTATGTCATACAGTAATTGCTGTCAACATTTACATACTGTACTATAATGTCAAAAAAAGGTAATTACCTGTTCTCTTGGACACAGTGGACACAGTGAATCTACTGATGTTTGGTTGTACCCTTTGTCCAGCCTCCCTCATGCTCATACCATGGACAAGAACATGGTCAATTACAGTAGCTCTAATTTCATCAGGAATTACTGTTCTTTGTCTTCACTGATCACCTCGACCACCTTGACCTCCTCTCACACGAACTCTTCCTCTCAGATTTCTATCCATTGTAGGGCCTCACAAACCAGTGCTCTCTGAACTGGCTTACTGTATGTCCCTCACATCATTAGCCACAAGTGTGATCAATTTTGAGTTGTTGTGTTCAAGTGGTGACATCTGTGCTTTAATTGTGTTTGACTTTTGTCACCTGTGCTCACCATTTTGTAGCACGGGTGCATCACAATGAAAATGTGTTGGCAAGTTGTGTCTTAACAGGTGAAAAGTGCTTATGGTTTTGCCAAAAGAGTGATTGATTCAATCAGTGGGTTCAGGCAACTGAGCATTTGGTTCAGACAATAGGGTTTAGTGTTTTAGCAATTGAGAAAAACTGTAATAAAATGCTGAGACCTTCACAAACCAGCTGAAAACACAACTCTACAAATCACTATCACAAAGGCACTATATCTTTTATTATAAATAAAATCTATTAAAAATCTCTAATTATTGATTTAAATCATTATTATTATTTTTAATTAGCACGATTTCCATGGCACTGGCACTATGCAGTGACCAGAGAGAGAGAGAGAGAGAGAGAGAGAGAGAGAGAGAGAGAGAGAGAGTGTGAGAGAGAGAGAGAGAGAGAGAGAGAGAGAGAGAGAGAGAGAGAGAGAGAGAGAGAGAGAGAGAGATTCTGTCCAAAATTCTGTCCAAAATAACACCAGATGAAAACAGATAATGCAAAAAAAGATGCAACATTTTTAAAGTAGATAGTCTGAGATTTTATTGCTTTTGTTCCAAGTGATCAAATTAGGTATATTTACATTATAAAATAAACAATGTATTTTGATTTCTAAGTGAACTGATTTCTATTTTCACACATGACCATTGGGTGCAGGTAATCAGTAAATGAGGGCTATTTAAATGCCAGTGAGCTGTTGTTTGAAGGTATTTGTCTAATGTAGAAAACTGCATTTTGCAAAAAGTTAGTTTTACAATTGCAAACTGAGTTAAAAGCAGATATAAAACATAAAATATAAACATTCATTTCATTTTTTTTTTTTTTCAGGGACTTCTGGAACTAAGGCAGCCAAAACAAGGAGCTCTGGTACTGAGGCAACCAAGACAGCGATGACAGGAGCCTCTGGGACCCAGGCACACATCGCTGGGACCTCGAACTCCAGGGCAGCATTTATTGGTTAACATTTGGGGAGCTCTTGTAGCAGAGCGCCCAGACAGAGACTTTTAGTGCAGCCATGACAGGAATTTGTACATGGCAGTAATAGGAATGTTTGTAGTCGCCATGACTGAACATTTTGGTGCAGGCCGAAGATGACATGGAGCTCAGAGACCAGAGCAGCCATTGCAGGAACCTTTGGAGAGCTCTTGTGGTGGGACAGCCAAGATGGAGAGCACTGGAACTGAAGCAACCGAGACAGAGAGCACTGGGACAGGCATGACAGGAGACATTGTGACCCACACATCACTGGGAGCTCGCACTCTGGGGGCAGACATTACGGCAGTGGTCTTCGCTATGTTTTTTTTTCATTTTTCATTTTTCATGTCACTGATAGGACAACATCAAAATCGAGCCACTTTTACCGCAAAGTATCAAAACAGCCAGTCATAAACAGCATGTCTGCTTATCAGTCTGTCATCCCTGAACATACAATATGCAACGAAATAAATACAAAAGGTAGACGGGGTGTATTTCTGTTTAAAATTACGTTTTTAATATATTTAATAATGTCATAATTTCACAATAAATCACCAAAATAATGGAGAAAAAACAAGGATAGTATATTTTAAATATTTGTTTAATAGCATCTTTTTATGAACGAAGGCCAGTTTCACTGATACTAATAGTGATGATGTCTCTGATTTTCCTCCTAATTTTAAACATGAATTAGTCCATTCAATATTACAGTGTGATTGAAAGCTTTTTAAAATTTATTAGGCTTCAAACCTATTATGAATTGAACATAGATTAATCATTATCAGGGGTGTAACGGTACACAAAACTGACGCCTCGGTTTTGAAGTCACGGTTCGGTACAGCAGTTTTACAAAATTGCTTTTTATTTATTTTTATTCAACAGTGGTTTAATGAAAAAATCGTGTCTGTCAGTTTCTTAAATATAATGCTGTGAACTATAGGGAGCCCTTACACATTACTATAATATTAAAGGTTAACAACAGAGCCCAAACTATTAGCCTAAATTCAGTTGCTATTTATTTTTATATGGCAGTAATAGTGCCTGGGTCCTAGATAATAATCAATAATAATCAACACTCATAAGCTTCACATAAAGCAGTTTCTAAACCTAATTATATATATTTTTCTCCAAGTCGTTGTTGTATTTTAACAATTTATACACAGTGGCTGTCATTTTCCTGACAGGTTTATTTAAACATATATTAAATAAACGAGACATCACTAACAGGCTAAGTAGTATATAATGAATATATAGGCTAATATAGTGCATATATTTAGCGAAAGAGTTGATTTCTCTAGTGAACTAACAGCTGTGGACACTGAATGAATGACTTCTGACTCTGAGGTAACAGTTCAATCTAAATGTGATGCTACGTGACATTGTTTACAAGCTGTTTTATTGTCTTTCCGCGGTTGAAACACAGATTGAGCGATTACACGACATATGATCCTCAACATACCTTAAGAGATATTAATTTATGTGTATTTTTAGGAAGAGATGATCACGTTCACTCGCGCGCCGTGCTGCCGCTTTCGGTGGTTCGTGTACCGTTACAGCCCTAATCATTATTAAAGCTACTAAAGTTCTTTAGTCAAGAGCAGTGAGTGATTAACATTAACTGACATCATTAGTCGCTGCTGTTCCTTTAAGATCTGCCGCTACCGAACATGACCGGGATCTGATGCGCTGTCAACACGTGTCCTATTTCCTCACAAGTTCATTAGACATTATTTAACTCATTTAAAACGGTTCTTTTGAGGATACTCGACAAAACGGACATATAGTTAGAGTTTGTTCAAGCTCTATTCTGGCGCGCCGTCTGCTCATGATGCTGGTGCGTAACCCACACCACTAATCCTAGTTGACAATGAGTATCATTTGCACGTAAAAAGTCATTTTGGCGTATAAATCGCACAATTAATTTAATTTGTGTTATAGATTTAAATATCATAAAGCAAGTTTAAATATCCTTTCTAGTCTGTTTTTCCATCTTGTAATGCCGCTGTTTTGGGGTATTTTTTAAATATAAATTACTTTAATAGAGCAGACACTTGCCGTTTTTAATGGGTTATGTTACAGCCCTGCTTGTTTTTATGAAATATATGTATTGCCTGCATGATCATTTCACCGCATTTACTGCCATGCAAGCCGCAAATTAAGCTGGACGAGCCGCGCAATGAGTAACACTGCATTACGGGAACCATTGAGGTTTTTGGGGAGATCTTGTAGTGGGACCAACAAATTATGGTGGAGGGTGGACATGACATGGAGCTCAGAGACCAAAGCAGCCATTGCAGGAATCTTTGGGGAGCTCTTGGACAGCCAAGATGGAGAGCACTGGAACTGAAGCAACCAAGACACAGAGCACTTGGACCGGCATGACAGGAGACATTGTGACCCACTCCATGAAGAAGAAAACTCTAGGACCTGGGGCACACATCACATGGAGCATAGCATTAGGAAGAGCCTTAAGACTGAGCAGACATGAACCTCTCTGAGTGACTCCATTACTGGAACCTCTGGGACCCAGCTTACATCACAGGGACCTCGTAATCCAGGACAGTTTTTTTTAGAGTGTGCACACATGACAAGAAGCTCTGAAACAGGTACCCACTACAGGAAGCTTTGGTACCAGGTCAGCTGAGACTGGGAGCACAGATGGAGACTGAGAACTCTGGAACCGGACAGACATTATGAAGAGCTCTGAGATGAGGACGGCCATTACCTTTGAGCTGGCTGTGGCAGGAACCTCTGGTGAGCAGTGCAGATAAAACAGGATTGTGGAGACAGTGACGGGACATCTGCATGTAAAAAAGACAAAAACAGAACAACAACTATGTACATATATACACATCCCCAAGCAAGCAGTACCGCCAGACGCAAATATCGCCGCTTCAAGCCATGGCGCCAGACGCAACCATGGCCTGCCTGCTCCGCAAGACGCTGAGGCATAACAGAGGGATGGAAGGTCTTTCTGTAAGCCCGCAAGACGCAAAGCTGACAGAAGACTGGAGAAATGTCTGGGGTATCCTCATCTCCACAACTTATATGGGGACCTGAAACAGAAGAGAAAACAAAACGTTAGCCTAAATACATTACTCTTGACATTGTTATTCCTTAAATTAAAAAGGGAATGAAATCAAAAAATTTTTGGCTCAAACTTGAAACCAGTTGTGGCGAAGGATCTTCCCCAGATCGCGCCGCTGCTTAGGCTTGTGCTGCAGGAGGCTACAGATCAAATGGCAGCATTCTGTGCAGAAGGATGAAAGAGACATCTGATTATGACCATCAGCTTTTACATCTGCTCTATTCAGTCTAGTCCTTAATATCTCATCTGGAAGAACATGTGTAGACTTCTTGTGCTGAAGATCTCACCTTTTGACAAGCCAGGCTCTGACCAGAGGTGTAGATTGGCCTTGTGCAAGTCATCGCCTGTTGGAAAACGGCCGCACAGCATTGTGAACAACATCACCCCCAGAGACCACGCCACTGCAGACTTCCCATGGTACTTGCCCTTGATCTTGTACTCAGGAGGGTAGTACTCCATGGTGCCTAGAGGAAAGAGATTTCAATTAATGTGTAAGTTTGCATTACCAAAACACGTCTGTCAGCTTTGAGGGATAATACATACCATACAATGTTGTGTAAGCTGATTTCCTCATGAGGTTTCCACAACCGAAGTCAATCAACTTGACCTGAAGGGTGTCCTTGTTCAGAAGGATGTTTTCCAACTTGATATCGCCATGGAATACACCACGGCGACAACAAGTGAGAACTGCCTGCGTTGCCTGCCGCATGATCTGGCGCACTAGACCCTCATCGATCCTGCCATCATGGCCATCCATGTAACTAGCCAAGTTCTGGCAGGGTGACGGACACTCAAGGACCATCAGATAGTTGTCCCGCCGGTCCTGCCAGTCCAGTAGCTTTATAATTCCTGGCACGTCCGGTCCCTTGTTGGCCAGGATTGTGAGAGCAATCTCCAGCGGTAGGGGGTTTGGGTGATTAGGCTAGAAAACAGATTTTAAGGTGGTCTTGAATTTGCTCTATTGAAAGCCATTTGTAGTCTGTGATTATTATTCATTAAAGGTGGGTTACACTGTTAAAAACTTGGATTCTCATGCTAAACATGGCCAAAGTTGGACGTTTGATGGAATATTTCCGTGCCTTCCGGTTTCTCACAAGTTTCGGAACGTTTTTTTTCGAGTTTGGGCCTATGTGACGTCAACAAGGGCGGAATATCCTTGTACGGGCCGTAAGGACACTTCTCGGAAGGGCGCGCACACATGTCGACCGGGGAGAGAGCAAAAGCAGGACCAGGAAGTAGTCGGTTGCGCTGCACAGTGCACAGGTCACATGACTTTACAAAATCAACAATGTCACCAAAGAAGTGTGTTTTTGGTTGTCAGGGCAAGACAACCCTGTTCAGCTTCCCAAAGAACCCAGCGTTAAGGGGACAGTGGATGGAGGTTTTTTTTGGAGTTGTGCAAGTGTTTTTGTTGCACATCAAGTAAACATGAATGTATAGTTAATTTATCAACGGAGCATGCGATGTATGGTGTGTGTTTAAATACAGTTGTTTTTCTGCAATATTGGGACATTTATTAATAAAAGATATTGGAAGTAAATTCATTGTAAAAAAGATGCATCGATAATCGTTTTATAATCGCATCGCAGCCCTCTGAATCGTAATCGAATCGAATCGTGAGGTGCCTAGAGATTCCCACCCCTAGTAAACACGAACTAGTCTGACGTGCAAAACCGTTTAAGTCACATACAATAGTCCATAAACCAAATCATGTCCTCATAAACCATAAGTAAACACACACAAATGTTGTAAAACTCGCGCATGACATTGTGTTCTAAAACCACAGGGCTCAAGTTAAAATCATTTCAACTTTAAAAAACTCGTCTCGAGACCTTGCGTTATTCCCCATCACACAAGCCGCTAAGCAGACACAGTTACAGCCCATAACGTTACACATAGAGACGTCCTGCTGTAGTCGTTGTTGCTGCTGCTCCTCTTCCATTTCAACTTCTGAATCTGATTTTGGGTCATATATGTCTGGCTGAATCTGATTGATAGCCATCGTTTATTTAGGACAACGTATTTTTCCACGTTTTCTAAGGATGTTACAGCTTTCAGACGCTCTCAACGCAATACCTGTGGCTCTTTAGCCCCGCCCACACGATACGCCTCCAGCCGTTCGGTTTCATTCGGAAAGACTCTGTGCAGCGTATCTGTCTTTTATAAATATGATAAAACTAATAACTTTTCAGAGATAAGAAGGATGCAATCCTACTCTATAGGTACTCAAGATTGACATGAGATTGACTGAAACTGTGTGTGAATCACCCACCCCCACCCCCTATTTAAGATGGACTAAGAAAAAGGTCTCCAAACTCGGTCCTGGAGGGCCACTGTCCTGCAGAGTTTAGCTCCAACCCTGATCAAACACACCTGAACCAGCTAATAAGTGTCTTGCTTGGACCTTGTAAGGCTGATTAGCTGGTTCAGGTGTGTTTATTTGAGGTTGGAGCTAAACTCAGCAGGACAGTGGGCCTCCAGGACCGAGTTTGGAGACCCCTGGTCTAAATGAAAATAGTGACTGAGAGGAGAAAACAGAGAAAGTGCAGCTGACTTACAATTGTTAGGTATTCCATGTCTTTCGTCTTCATGACATCTTTAATTGCCACCTGATAAAAAAACCAAAAAACAATAACAATTCACATGTTTGCAGAGGTCATATCATTCCACTCATTCAACCTGAACAGGACACAGTGAAAGGATGAGGAGAACACAGGGCAAAAACTATTTGATACAGCTGCACAAGTCCTCATTTATTTGTACTTACTTTAAGGCCATCCTCCACACGACAAGCTTCATGAACGACGCCAAACCCACCGACCCCCAGACGATCACCAAGCTCATAGCGGCACATTATGTGATCTATTAAAAGAGAAATAATTGCAGTTTACACTTTTTATAGTTATTTCAGGGGAAAGCCCAACATAGAAAATTCACATCTTATAATACAATTAAATAACATTGGAGACTAAATAAAAATAGGTTTAAAAGCTCATCATATTTTAAAACCATTTTGTTTTCCTTTTTTTTTTTTTTTTTTACCATTCATGGATAATTAAATCTAGGAGTAAATGTGATTTTTTTTGTTCATACGTTCACTTACCATCATTGTTGCTGCCTGGAGGTGGTCTCTCAATGACATGCACCTTATTTTGACCCAGGCGATTCAGACGTTTTCTGACAGCTCTGAGGAAAGAGTTCAGACTCCAGAACCTCTTTTTCCTCTCCTCCTCCTCCTCCTCCTCCTCCTCCTCCTCCTCTACCCACACCTCCTTCCTCTCCTCCTCCATCCTCTGGCCGTCTCCCTCACCACCAGCATCAACAGGCGCCTCGTCGCACGGATGAGGATGTTGCTCCGCCGTGTCGTTGCCGGGTGTTGGGAGGGGTGTAACGTTACTTCGATGGTGATCGCACACCTCGCAAGCATCGCTAACTCGAGAACTTCGATGTCCCATAACTCTGATAAACGCAAATCACTTTCGTCTTCAGTCGCTATTGCAAACACACACAATGTTTCACAGATTTCCATGGATACACTCGCGCACGCCACATTCAAAACTTTCAAACGTCAATATTTTTATTTAAATATTTTAGTAACACTTTACTATACGTTTCATTAGTTAAAGGGTTAGTTAACACGAAATAACAATGAACAATATGCCTACTTCTACCCTAATAATGTTAATTTCAACATTTATCAACTAATACATTAATAAACTTAAAAAGTTGTATTTGTTAACATTAGGAAATGCACTGTGAACTAACATGAACAACTGTATTGTTATTAACATTAAAGATGAATAACCTACTGTAACACATGTATAGCTCGTTACATGTTACATTAATGTTAACAAATAAGACCTTATTGTAAACTGTAACCAATATTTTTTAACAGAAAGTAGCAGTATATACTGGTATAATATAAGATGTGCAGGTATAATGTATATTTGAAAAGAAGAAACATTGTGGAGACAATTTTTTTAAATTTTGATAAAAAAAGCTAAACCAGAAAAAAAGGGTAAGAATAATAAACTAATCATACAGACAGTACGCCTATTAATTATATTTTCAAGCTGCTGTCCGAAACTTTTTTTGTGTTCAAGATTTACAAAAAAATATATAATGAGAATGTACAATATGAATCCATTTACCAAACCGTTTTTTTGTCTTACCCTGAATCATTATGGTACACTACACTTATAATAAGTGTTTATATTGGGACTATTTCAGACCGCTGTGGTACCGCTGCGGAGTAGCACAGTCCCTGCGTGACTCGCCATAAACATAAACAGAGAGAAGTAGCTCCGGCTGCAATGTTCTTCCGCAAGACGCATCAGCGCAAAAAGTCACTGCAGCTTTAAATAGGCCTATATTCTTTCTAAAGTCTGCCCAGCAGATGGAGACATAACTTCATGATCTCTGAGACTGTGAACTCACTGTGACTCTGCTTAGCTTGATTTTGGGCCTGTCCAAATACTGCTGTTCTAAAGTTAGATGACTGCGAATTTAAACGTACATACATTTTATCTCTAGGTTATTGATAACAAAATTAACATGAACAACCTATCCTATATGTGTGGCTAGCTACATATGAGATTTTATCATGGTTGCAACATCGGGGGCAATTGTAACATTGTAAGCACCTTGTTTGTCTGTTGACATGCTTATCTGTTTAGAAAATGAACATATTTTCACTAAATTTAAATGTAAAACTACATTTAAAAAGGGTGTATTAAAAATAAATGTGTTCTAGTAGAAACATAAATCATCAATTAACGTGCATTCTTTGTATAAATAAGGTGTTTTATATGTGTTTGACAGAAAGTGTAAATAATATCATCAGCTAATTAATGTAATATATATATTTAAACCACAGAATAGTACAGCCAATACAGGAAACTCTGGGACCAGGACACACATACCTGGGAGCTCGAACTCCAGGGCAGCATTTATTGGTTAACATTTGGGGAGCTCTTGTAGCAGAGCGCCCAGACAGAGACTTTTAGTGCAGCCATGACAGGAATTTGTACATGGCAGTAATAGGAATGTTTGTAGTCGCCATGACAGAACATTTTGGTGCAGGCCGAAGATGACATGGAGCTCAGAGACCAGAGCAGCCATTGCAGGAACTTTTGGAGAGCTCTTGTGGTGGGACAGCCAAGATGGAGAGCACTGGAACTGAAGCAACCGAGACAGAGAGCACTGGGACAGGCATGACAGGAGACATTGTGACCCACACATCACTGGGAGCTCGCACTCTGGGGGCAGACATTACGGCAGTGGTCTTCGCTATTTTTTTTTCCATTTTTCATGTCACTGATAGGACAAAATCAAAATCGAGCCACTTTTACCGCAAAGTATCAAAACAGCCAGTCATAAACAGCATGTCTGCTTATCAGTCTGTCATCCCTGAACATACAATATGCAACAAAATAAATACAAAAGGTAGACGGGGTGTATTTCTGTTTAAAATTGTGTTTTTAATATATTTAATAATGTCATAATTTCACAATAAATCACCAAAATAATGGAGAAAAAACAAAGATAGTATATTTTAAATATGTGTTTAATAGCATCTTTTTATGAACGAAGGCCAGTTTCACTGATACTAATAGTGATGATGTCTGATTTTCCTCCTAATTTTAAACATGAATTAGTCCATTCAATATTACAGTGTGATTGAAAGCTTTTTAAAATGTATTAGGCTTCAAACCTATTATGAATTGAACATAGATTAATCATTATCAGGGGTGTAACGGTACACAAAACTGACGCCTCGGTTTTGAAGTCACGGTTCGGTACAGCAGTTTTACAAAATTGCTTTTTATTTATTTTTATTCAACAGTGGTTTAATGAAAAAATCGTGTCTGTCAGTTTCTTAAATATAATGCTGTGAACTATAGGGAGCCCTTACACATTACTATAATATTAAAGGTTAACAACAGAGCCCAAACTATTAGCCTAAATTCAGTTGCTATTTATTTTTATATGGCAGTAATAGTGCCTGGGTCCTAGATAATAATCAATAATAAAATCAACACTCATAAGCTTCACATAAAGCAGTTTCTAAACCTAATTATATATATTTTTCTCCAAGTCGTTGTTGTATTTTAACAATTTATACACAGTGGCTGTCATTTTCATGACAGGTTTATTTAAACATATATTAAATAAACGAGACATCACTAACAGGCTAAGTAGTATATAATGAATATATAGGCTAATATAGTGCATATATTTAGCGAAAGAGTTGATTTCTCTAGTGAACTAACAGCTGTGGACACTGAATGAATGACTTCTGACTCTGAGGTAACAGTTCAATCTAAATGTGATGCTACGTGACATTGTTTACAAGCTGTTTTATTGTCTTTCCGCGGTTGAAACACAGATTGAGCGATTACACGACATATGATCCTCAACATACCTTAAGAGATATTAATTTATGTGTATTTTTAGGAAGAGATGATCACGTTCACTCGCGCGCCGTGCTGCCGCTTTCGGTGGTTCGTGTACCGTTACAGCCCTAATCATTATTAAAGCTACTAAAGTTCTTTAGTCAAGAGCAGTGAGTGATTAACATTAACTGACATCATTAGTCGCTGCTGTTCCTTTAAGATCTGCCGCTACCGAACATGACCGGGATCTGATGCGCTGTCAACACGTGTCCTATTTCCTCACAAGTTCATTAGACATTATTTAACTCATTTAAAACGGTTCTTTTGAGGATACTCGACAAAACGGACATATAGTTAGAGTTTGTTCAAGCTCTATTCTGGCGCGCCGTCTGCTCATGATGCTGGTGCGTAACCCACACCACTAATCCTAGTTGACAATGAGTATCATTTGCACGTAAAAAGTCATTTTGGCGTATAAATCGCACAATTAATTTAATTTGTGTTATAGATTTAAATATCATAAAGTAAGTTTAAATATCCTTTCTAGTCTGTATTTCCATCTTGTAATGCCGCTGTTTTGGGGTATTTTTTAAATATAAATTACTTTAATAGAGCAGACACTTGGCGTTTTTAATGGGTTATGTTACAGCCCTGCTTGTTTTTATGAAATATATGTATTGCCTGCATGATCATTTCACCGCATTTACTGCCATGCAAGCCGCAAATTAAGCTGGACGAGCCGCGCAATGAGTAACACTGCATTACGGGAACCATTGAGGTTTTTGGGGAGATCTTGTAGTGGGACCAACAAATTATGGTGGAGGGTGGACATGACATGGAGCTCAGAGACCAAAGCAGCCATTGCAGGAATCTTTGGGGAGCTCTTGGACAGCCAAGATGGAGAGCACTGGAACTGAAGCAACCAAGACACAGAGCACTTGGACCGGCATGACAGGAGACCTTGTGACCCACTCCATGAAGCGGAAAACTCTAGGACCTGGGGCACACATCACATGGAGCATAGCATTAGGAAGAGCCTTAAGACTGAGCAGACATGAACCTCTCTGAGTGACTCCATTACTGGAACCTCTGGGACCCAGCTTACATCACAGGGACCTCGTAATCCAGGACAGTTTTTTTTAGAGTGTGCACACATGACAAGAAGCTCTGAAACAGGTACCCACTACAGGAAGCTTTGGTACCAGGTCAGCTGAGACTGGGAGCACAGATGGAGACTGAGAACTCTGGAACCGGACAGACATTATGAAGAGCTCTGAGATGAGGACGGCCATTACCTTTGAGCTGGCTGTGGCAGGAACCTCTGGTGAGCAGTGCAGATAAAACAGGATTGTGGAGACAGTGACGGGACATCTGCATGTAAAAAAGACAAAAACAGTAAAACAACTATGTACATATATACACATCCCCAAGCAAGCAGTACCGCCAGACGCAAATATCGCCGCTTCAAGCCATGGCGCCAGACGCAACCATGGCCTGCCTGCTCCGCAAGACGCTGAGGCATAACAGAGGGATGGAAGGTCTTTCTGTAAGCCCGCAAGACGCAAAGCTGACAGAAGACTGGAGAAATGTCTGGGGTATCCTCATCTCCACAACTTATATGGGGACCTGAAACAGAAGAGAAAACAAAACGTTAGCCTAAATACATTACTCTTGACATTGTTATTCCTTAAATTAAAAAGGGAATGAAATCAAATTTTTTTTGGCTCAAACTTGAAACCAGTTGTGGCGAAGGATCTTCCCCAGATCGCGCCGCTGCTTAGGCTTGTGCTGCAGGAGGCTACAGATCAAATGGCAGCATTCTGTGCAGAAGGATGAAAGAGACATCTGATTATGACCATCAGCTTTTACATCTGCTCTATTCAGTCTAGTCCTTAATATCTCATCTGGAACAACATGTGTAGACTTCTTGTGCTGAAGATCTCACCTTTTGACAAGCCAGGCTCTGACCAGAGGTGTAGATTGGCCTTGTGCAAGTCATCGCCTGTTGGAAAACGGCCGCACAGCATTGTGAACAACATCACCCCCAGAGACCACGCCACTGCAGACTTCCCATGGTACTTGCCCTTGATCTTGTACTCAGGAGGGTAGTACTCCATGGTGCCTAGAGGAAAGAGATTTCAATTAATGTGTAAGTTTGCATTACCAAAACACGTCTGTCAGCTTTGAGGGATAATACATACCATACAATGTTGTGTAAGCTGATTTCCTCATGAGGTTTCCACAACCGAAGTCAATCAACTTGACCTGAAGGGTGTCCTTGTTCAGAAGGATGTTTTCCAACTTGATATCGCCATGGAATACACCACGGCGACAACAAGTGAGAACTGCCTGCGTTGCCTGCCGCATGATCTGGCGCACTAGACCCTCATCGATCCTGCCATCATGGCCATCCATGTAACTAGCCAAGTTCTGGCAGGGTGACGGACACTCAAGGACCATCAGATAGTTGTCCCGCCGGTCCTGCCAGTCCAGTAGCTTTATAATTTCTGGCACGTCCGGTCCCTTGTTGGCCAGGATTGTGAGAGCAATCTCCAGCGGTAGGGGGTTTGGGTGATTAGGCTAGAAAACAGATTTTAAGGTGGTCTTGAATTTGCTCTATTGAAAGCCATTTGTAGTCTGTGATTATTATTCATTAAAGGTGGGTTACACTGTTAAAAACTTGGATTCTCATGCTAAACATGGCCAAAGTTGGACGTTTGATGGAATATTTCCGTGCCTTCCGGTTTCTCACAAGTTTCGGAACGTTTTTTTTCGAGTTTGGGCCTATGTGACGTCAACAAGGGCGGAATATCCTTGTACGGGCCGTAAGGACACTTCTCGGAAGGGCGCGCACACATGTCGACCCGGGAGAGAGCAAAAGCAGGACCAGGAAGTAGTCGGTTGCGCTGCACAGTGCACAGGTCACATGACTTTACAAAATCAACAATGTCACCAAAGAAGTGTGTTTTTGGTTGTCAGGGCAAGACAACCCTGTTCAGCTTCCCAAAGAACCCAGCGTTAAGGGGACAGTGGATGGAGGTTTTTTTTGGAGTTGTGCAAGTGTTTTTGTTGCACATCAAGTAAACATGAATGTATAGTTAATTTATCAATGGAGCATGCGATGTATGGTGTGTGTTTAAATACAGTTGTTTTTCTGCAATGTTGGGACATTTATTAATAAAAGATATTGGAAGTAAATTCATTGTAAAAAAGATGCATCGATAATCGTTTTATAATCGCATCGCAGCCCTCTGAATCGTAATCGAATCGAATCGTGAGGTGCCTAGAGATTCCCACCCCTAGTAAACACGAACTAGTCTGACGTGCAAAACCGTTTAAGTCACATACAATAGTCCATAAACCAAATCATGTCCTCATAAACCATGAGTAAACACACACACATGTTGTAAAACTCGTGCATGACATTGTGTTCTAAAACCACTGGGCTCAAGTTAAAATCATTTCAACTTTAAAAAACTCGTCTCGAGACCTTGCGTTATTCCCCATCACACAAGCCGCTAAGCAGACACAGTTACAGCCCATAACGTTACACATAGAGACGTCCTGCTGTAGTCGTTGTTGCTGCTGCTCCTCTTCCATTTCAACCTCTGAATCTGATTTTGGGTCATATATGTCTGGCTGAATCTGATTGATAGCCATCGTTTATTTAGGACAACGTTTTTTTCCACGTTTTCTAAGGATGTTACAGCTTTCAGACGCTCTCAACGCAATACCTGTGGCTCTTTAGCCCCGCCCACACGATACGCCTCCAGCCGTTCGGTTTCATTCGGAAAGACTCTGTGCAGCGTATCTGTCTTTTATAAATATGATAAAACTAAAAACTTTTCGGAGATAAGAAGGATGCAATCCTACTCTATAGGTACTCAAGATTGACATGAGATTGACTGAAACTGTGTGTGAATCACCCACCCCCACCGCCCCATTTAAGATGGACTAAGAAAACGGTCTCCAAACTCGGTCCTGGAGGGCCACTGTCCTGCAGAGTTTAGCTCCAACCCTGATCAAACACACCTGAACCAGCTAATAAGTGTCTTGCTTGGACCTTGTAAGGCTGATTAGCTGGTTCAGGTGTGTTTATTTGAGGTTGGAGCTAAACTCAGCAGGACAGTGGGCCTCCAGGACCGAGTTTGGAGACCCCTGGTCTAAATGAAAATAGTGACTGAGAGGAGAAAACAGAGAAAGTGCAGCTGACTTACAATTGTTAGGTATTCCATGTCTTTCGTCTTCATGACATCTTTAATTGCCACCTGATAAAAAAAACAAAAAACAATAACGATTCACATGTTTGCAGAGGTCATATAATTCCACTCATTAAACCTGAACAGGACACAGTGAAAGGATGAGGAGAACACAGGGCAAAAACTATTTGATACAGCTGCACAAGTCCTCATTTATTTGTACTTACTTTAAGGCCATCCTCCACACGACAAGCTTCATGAACGACGCCAAACCCACCGACCCCCAGACGATCACCAAGCTCATAGCGGCACATAATGTGATCTATTAAAAGAGAAATAATTGCAGTTTACACTTTTTATAGTTATTTCAGGGGAAAGCCCAACATAGAAAATTCACATCTTATAATACAATTAAATAACATTGGAGACTAAATAAAAATAGGTTTAAAAGCTCATCATATTTTAAAACCATTTTGTTTTCCTTTTTTTTTTTTTTTTTTTACCATTCATGGATAATTAAATCTAGGAGTAAATGTGATTTTTTTTGTTCATACGTTCACTTACCATCATTGTTGCTGCCTGGAGGTGGTCTCTCAATGACATGCACCTTATTCTGACCCAGGCGATTCAGACGTTTTCTGACAGCTCTGAGGAAAGAGTTCAGACTCCAGAACCTCTTTTTCCTCTCCTCCTCCTCCTCCTCCTCCTCCTCCTCCTCCTCCTCCTCCTCCTCCTCCTCCTCCTCCTCCTCCTCCTCTACCCACACCTCCTTCCTCTCCTCCTCCATCCTCTGGCCGTCTCCCTCACCACCAGCATCAACAGGCGCCTCGTCGCACGGATGAGGATGTTGCTCCGCCGTGTCGTTGCCGGGTGTTGGGAGGGGTGTAACGTTACTTCGATGGTGATCGCACACCTCGCAAGCATCGCTAACTCGAGAACTTCGATGTCCCATAACTCTGATAAACGCAAATCACTTTCGTCTTCAGTCGCTATTACAAACACACACAATGTTTCACAGATTTCCATGGATACACTCGCGCACGCCACATTCAAAACTTTCAACCGTCAATATTTTTATTTAAATATTTTAGTAACACTTTACTATATGTTTCATTAGTTAAAGGGTTAGTTAACACGAAATAACAATGAACAATATGCCTACTTCTACCCTAATAATGTTAATTTCAACATTTAGCAACTAATACATTAATAAACTTAAAAAGTTGTATTTGTTAGAAAATGCACTGTGAACTAACATGAACAACTGTATTGATATTAACATTAAAGATGAATAACCTACTGTAACACATGTATAGCTCGTTACATGTTACATTAATGTTAACAAATAAGACCTTATTGTAAACTGTAACCAATATTTTTTAACAGAAAGTAGCAGTATATACTGGTATAATATAAGATGTGCAGGTATAATGTATATTTGAAAAGAAGAAACATTGTGGAGACACAATTTTTTTAAATTTTGATAAAAAAAGCTAAACCAGAAAAAAAGGGTAAGAATAATAAACTAATCATACAGACAGTACGCCTATTAATTATATTTTCAAGCTGCTGTCCGAAACTTTTTTTGTGTTCAAGATTTACAAAAAAATATATAATGAGAATGTACAATATGAATCCATTTACCAAACCGTTTTTTTGTCTTACCCTGAATCATTATGGTACACTACACATATAATAATAAGTGTTTATATTGGGACTATTTCAGACCGTTGTGGTACCGCTGCGGAGTAGCACAGTCCCTGCGTGACTCGCCATAAACATAAACAGAGAGAAGTAGCTCCGGCTGCAATGTTCTTCCGCAAGACGCATCAGCGCAAAAAGTCACTGCAGCTTTAAATAGGCCTATATTCTTTCTAAAGTCTGCCCAGCAGATGGAGACATAACTTCATGATCTCTGAGACTGTGAACTCACTGTGACTCTGCTTAGCTTGATTTTGGGCCTGTCCAAATACTGCTGTTCTAAAGTTAGATGACTGCGAATTTAAACGTACATACATTTTATCTCTAGGTTATTGATAACAAAATTAACATGAACAACCTATCCTATATGTGTGGCTAGCTACATATGAGATTTTATCATGGTTGCAACATCGGGGGCAATTGTAACATTGTAAGCACCTTGTTTGTCTGTTGACATGCTTATCTGTTTAGAAAATGAACATATTTTCACTAAATTTAAATGTAAAACTACATTTAAAAAGGGTGTATTAAAAATAAATGTGTTCTAGTAGAAACATAAATCATCAATTAACGTGCATTCTTTGTATAAATAAGGTGTTTTATATGTGTTTGACAGAAAGTGTAAATAATATCATCAGCTAATTAATGTAATATATATATTTAAACCACAGAATAGTACAGCCAATACAGGAAACTCTGGGACCAGGACACACATACCTGGGAGCTCGAACTCCAGGGCAGCATTTATTGGTTAACATTTGGGGAGCTCTTGTAGCAGAGCGCCCAGACAGAGACTTTTAGTGCAGCCATGACAGGAATTTGTACATGGCAGTAATAGGAATGTTTGTAGTCGCCATGACAGAACATTTTGGTGCAGGCCGAAGATGACATGGAGCTCAGAGACCAGAGCAGCCATTGCAGGAACTTTTGGAGAGCTCTTGTGGTGGGACAGCCAAGATGGAGAGCACTGGAACTGAAGCAACCGAGACAGATAGCACTGGGACAGGCATGACAGGAGACATTGTGACCCACACATCACTGGGAGCTCGCACTCTGGGGGCAGACATTACGGCAGTGGTCTTCGCTATTTTTTTTTTCATTTTTCATTTTTCATGTCACTGATAGGACAAAATCAAAATCGAGCCACTTTTAAGTATCAAAACAGCCAGTCATAAACAGCATGTCTGCTTATCAGTCTGTCATCCCTGAACATACAATATGCAACAAAATAAATACAAAAGGTAGACGGGGTGTATTTCTGTTTAAAATTGTGTTTTTAATATATTTAATAATGTCATAATTTCACAATAAATCACCAAAATAATGGAGAAAAAACAAAGATAGTATATATTAAATATGTGTTTAATAGCATCTTTTTATGAACGAAGGCCAGTTTCACTGATACTAATAGTGATGATGTCTCTGATTTTCCTCCTAATTTTAAACATGAATTAGTCCATTCAATATTACAGTGTGATTGAAAGCTTTTTAAAATTTATTAGGCTTCAAACCTATTATGAATTGAACATAGATTAATCATTATCAGGGGTGTAACGGTACACAAAACTGACGCCTCGGTTTTGAAGTCACGGTTCGGTACAGCAGTTTTACAAAATTGCTTTTTATTTATTTTTATTCAACAGTGGTTTAATGAAAAAATCGTGTCTGTCAGTTTCTTAAATATAATGCTGTGAACTATAGGGACCCCTTACACATTACTATAATATTAAAGGTTAACAACAGAGCCCAAACTATTAGCCTAAATTCAGTTGCTATTTATTTTTATATGGCAGTAATAGTGCCTGGGTCCTAGATAATAATCAATAATAATCAACACTCATAAGCTTCACATAAAGCAGTTTCTAAACCTAATTATATATATTTTTCTCCAAGTCGTTGTTGTATTTTAACAATTTATACACAGTGGCTGTCATTTTCATGACAGGTTTATTTAAACATATATTAAATAAACGAGACATCACTAACAGGCTAAGTAGTATATAATGAATATATAGGCTAATATAGTGCATATATTTAGCGAAAGAGTTGATTTCTCTAGTGAACTAACAGCTGTGGACACTGAATGAATGACTTCTGACTCTGAGGTAACAGTTCAATCTAAATGTGATGCTACGTGACATTATTTACAAGCTGTTTTATTTTCTTTCCGCGGTTGAAACACAGATTGAGCGATTACACGACATATGATCCTCAACATACCTTAAGAGATATTAATTTATGTGTATTTTTAGGAAGAGATGATCACGTTCACTCGCGCGCCGTGCTGCCGCTTTCGGTGGTTCGTGTACCGTTACAGCCCTAATCATTATTAAAGCTACTAAAGTTCTTTAGTCAAGAGCAGTGAGTGATTAACATTAACTGACATCATTAGTCGCTGCTGTTCCTTTAAGATCTGCCGCTACCGAACATGACCGGGATCTGATGCGCTGTCAACACGTGTCCTATTTCCTCACAAGTTCATTAGACATTATTTAACTCATTTAAAACGGTTCTTTTGAGGATACTCGACAAAACGGACATATAGTTAGAGTTTGTTCAAGCTCTATTCTGGCGCGCCGTCTGCTCATGATGCTGGTGCGTAACCCACACCACTAATCCTAGTTGACAATGAGTATCATTTGCACGTAAAAAGTCATTTTGGCGTATAAATCGCACAATTAATTTAATTTGTGTTATAGATTTAAATATCATAAAGTAAGTTTAAATATCCTTTCTAGTCTGTATTTCCATCTTGTAATGCCGCTGTTTTGGGGTATTTTTTAAATATAAATTACTTTAATAGAGCAGACACTTGGCGTTTTTAATGGGTTATGTTACAGCCCTGCTTGTTTTTATGAAATATATGTATTGCCTGCATGATCATTTCACCGCATTTACTGCCATGCAAGCCGCAAATTAAGCTGGACGAGCCGCGCAATGAGTAACACTGCATTACGGGAACCATTGAGGTTTTTGGGGAGATCTTGTAGTGGGACCAACAAATTATGGTGGAGGGTGGACATGACATGGAGCTCAGAGACCAAAGCAGCCATTGCAGGAATCTTTGGGGAGCTCTTGGACAGCCAAGATGGAGAGCACTGGAACTGAAGCAACCAAGACACAGAGCACTTGGACCGGCATGACAGGAGACCTTGTGACCCACTCCATGAAGCGGAAAACTCTAGGACCTGGGGCACACATCACATGGAGCATAGCATTAGGAAGAGCCTTAAGACTGAGCAGACATGAACCTCTCTGAGTGACTCCATTACTGGAACCTCTGGGACCCAGCTTACATCACAGGGACCTCGTAATCCAGGACAGTTTTTTTTAGAGTGTGCACACATGACAAGAAGCTCTGAAACAGGTACCCACTACAGGAAGCTTTGGTACCAGGTCAGCTGAGACTGGGAGCACAGATGGAGACTGAGAACTCTGGAACCGGACAGACATTATGAAGAGCTCTGAGATGAGGACGGCCATTACCTTTGAGCTGGCTGTGGCAGGAACCTCTGGTGAGCAGTGCAGATAAAACAGGATTGTGGAGACAGTGACGGGACATCTGCATGTAAAAAAGACAAAAACAGTAAAACAACTATGTACATATATACACATCCCCAAGCAAGCAGTACCGCCAGACGCAAATATCGCCGCTTCAAGCCATGGCGCCAGACGCAACCATGGCCTGCCTGCTCCGCAAGACGCTGAGGCATAACAGAGGGATGGAAGGTCTTTCTGTAAGCCCGCAAGACGCAAAGCTGACAGAAGACTGGAGAAATGTCTGGGGTATCCTCATCTCCACAACTTATATGGGGACCTGAAACAGAAGAGAAAACAAAACGTTAGCCTAAATACATTACTCTTGACATTGTTATTCCTTAAATTAAAAAGGGAATGAAATCAAATTTTTTTTGGCTCAAACTTGAAACCAGTTGTGGCGAAGGATCTTCCCCAGATCGCGCCGCTGCTTAGGCTTGTGCTGCAGGAGGCTACAGATCAAATGGCAGCATTCTGTGCAGAAGGATGAAAGAGACATCTGATTATGACCATCAGCTTTTACATCTGCTCTATTCAGTCTAGTCCTTAATATCTCATCTGGAAGAACATGTGTAGACTTCTTGTGCTGAAGATCTCACCTTTTGACAAGCCAGGCTCTGACCAGAGGTGTAGATTGGCCTTGTGCAAGTCATCGCCTGTTGGAAAACGGCCGCACAGCATTGTGAACAACATCACCCCCAGAGACCACGCCACTGCAGACTTCCCATGGTACTTGCCCTTGATCTTGTACTCAGGAGGGTAGTACTCCATGGTGCCTAGAGGAAAGAGATTTCAATTAATGTGTAAGTTTGCATTACCAAAACACGTCTGTCAGCTTTGAGGGATAATACATACCATACAATGTTGTGTAAGCTGATTTCCTCATGAGGTTTCCACAACCGAAGTCAATCAACTTGACCTGAAGGGTGTCCTTGTTCAGAAGGATGTTTTCCAACTTGATATCGCCATGGAATACACCACGGCGACAACAAGTGAGAACTGCCTGCGTTGCCTGCCGCATGATCTGGCGCACTAGACCCTCATCGATCCTGCCATCATGGCCATCCATGTAACTAGCCAAGTTCTGGCAGGGTGACGGACACTCAAGGACCATCACATAGTTGTCCCGCCGGTCCTGCCAGTCCAGTAGCTTTATAATTCCTGGCACGTCCGGTCCCTTGTTGGCCAGGATTGTGAGAGCAATCTCCAGCGGTAGGGGGTTTGGATGATTAGGCTAGAAAACAGATTTTAAGGTGGTCTTGAATTTGCTCTATTGAAAGCCATTTGTAGTCTGTGATTATTATTCATTAAAGGTGGGTTACACTGTTAAAAACTTGGATTCTCATGCTAAACATGGCCAAAGTTGGACGTTTGATGGAATATTTCCGTGCCTTCCGGTTTCTCACAAGTTTCGGAACGTTTTTTTTCGAGTTTGGGCCTATGTGACGTCAACAAGGGCGGAATATCCTTGTACGGGCCGTAAGGACACTTCTCGGAAGGGCGCGCACACATGTCGACCCGGGAGAGAGCAAAAGCAGGACCAGGAAGTAGTCGGTTGCGCTGCACAGTGCACAGGTCACATGACTTTACAAAATCAACAATGTCACCAAAGAAGTGTGTTTTTGGTTGTCAGGGCAAGACAACCCTGTTCAGCTTCCCAAAGAACCCAGCGTTAAGGGGACAGTGGATGGAGTTTTTTTTTGGAGTTGTGCAAGTGTTTTTGTTGCACATCAAGTAAACATGAATGTATAGTTAATTTATCAACGGAGCATGCGATGTATGGTGTGTGTTTAAATACAGTTGTTTTTCTGCAATGTTGGGACATTTATTAATAAAAGATATTGGAAGTAAATTCATTATAAAAAAGATGCATCGATAATCGTTTTATAATCGCATCGCAGCCCTCTGAATCGTAATCGAATCGAATCGTGAGGTGCCTAGAGATTCCCACCCCTAGTAAACACGAACTAGTCTGACGTGCAAAACCGTTTAAGTCACATAC
Source organism: Gobio gobio (assembly GCF_949357685.1). Lineage (NCBI taxonomy): Eukaryota > Metazoa > Chordata > Actinopteri > Cypriniformes > Gobionidae > Gobio > Gobio gobio. The sequence goes on along the minus strand of NC_137113.1, from coordinate 7,647,432 downwards.
AATAGTCCATAAACCAAATCATGTCCTCATAAACCATGAGTAAACACACACAAATGTTGTAAAACTCGCGCATGACATTGTGTTCTAAAACCACTGGGCTCAAGTTAAAATCATTTCAACTTTTAAAAAACTCGTCTCGAGACCTTGCGTTATTCCCCATCACACAAGCCGCTAAGCAGACACAGTTACAGCCCATAACGTTACACATAGAGACGTCCTGCTGTAGTCGTTGTTGCTGCTGCTCCTCTTCCAATTCAACCTCTGAATCTGATTTTGGGTCATATATGTCTGGCTGAATCTGATTGATAGCCATCGTTTATTTAGGACAACGTTTTTTTCCACGTTTTCTAAGGATGTTACAGCTTTCAGACGCTCTCAACGCAATACCTGTGGCTCTTTAGCCCCGCCCACACGATACGCCTCCAGCCGTTCGGTTTCATTCGGAAAGACTCTGTGCAGCGTATCTGTCTTTTATAAATATGATAAAACTAAAAACTTTTCGGAGATAAGAAGGATGCAATCCTACTCTATAGGTACTCAAGATTGACATGAGATTGACTGAAACTGTGTGTGAATCACCCACCCCCACCCCCCATTTAAGATGGACTAAGAAAAAGGTCTCCAAACTCGGTCCTGGAGGGCCACTGTCCTGCAGAGTTTAGCTCCAACCCTGATCAAACACACCTGAACCAGCTAATAAGTGTCTTGCTTGGACCTTGTAAGGCTGATTAGCTGGTTCAGGTGTGTTTATTTGAGGTTGGAGCTAAACTCAGCAGGACAGTGGCCCTCCAGGACCGAGTTTGGAGACCCCTGGTCTAAATGAAAATAGTGACTGAGAGGAGAAAACAGAGAAAGTGCAGCTGACTTACAATTGTTAGGTATTCCATGTCTTTCGTCTTCATGACATCTTTAATTGCCACCTGATAAAAAAACAAAAAAAAAACAATAACGATTCACATGTTTGCAGAGGTCATATCATTCCACTCATTAAACCTGAACAGGACACAGTGAAAGGATGAGGAGAACACAGGGCAAAAACTATTTGATACAGCTGCACAAGTCCTCATTTATTTGTACTTACTTTAAGGCCATCCTCCACACGACAAGCTTCATGAACGACGCCAAACCCACCGACCCCCAGACGATCACCAAGCTCATAGCGGCACATAATGTGATCTATTAAAAGAGAAATAATTTCAGTTTACACTTTTTATAGTTATTTCAGGGGAAAGCCCAACATAGAAAATTCACATCTTATAATACAATTAAATAACATTGGAGACTAAATAAAAATAGGTTTAAAAGCTCATCATATTTTAAAACCATTTTGTTTTCCAATTTTTTTTTTTTTTTTTACCATTCATGGATAATTAAATCTAGGAGTAAATGTGATTTTTTTTGTTCATACGTTCACTTACCATCATTGTTGCTGCCTGGAGGTGGTCTCTCAATGACATGCACCTTATTCTGACCCAGGCGATTCAGACGTTTTCTGACAGCTCTGAGGAAAGAGTTCAGACTCCAGAACCTCTTTTTCCTCTCCTCCTCCTCCTCCTCCTCCTCCTCCTCCTCTACCCACACCTCCTTCCTCTCCTCCTCCATCCTCTGGCCGTCTCCCTCACCACCAGCATCAACAGGCGCCTCGTCGCACGGATGAGGATGTTGCTCCGCCGGGTGTGTAACGTTACTTCGATGGTGATCGCACACCTCGCAAGCATCGCTAACTCGAGAACTTCGATGTCCCATAACTCTGATAAACGCAAATCACTTTCGTCTTCAGTCGCTATTACAAACACACACAATGTTTCACAGATTTCCATGGATACACTCGCGCACGCCACATTCAAAACTTTCAAACGTCAATATTTTTATTTAAATATTTTAGTAACACTTTACTATATGTTTCATTAGTTAAAGGGTTAGTTAACACGAAATAACAATGAACAATATGCCTACTTCTACCCTAATAATGTTAATTTCAACATTTAGCAACTAATACATTAATAAACTTAAAAAGTTGTATTTGTTAACATTAGGAAATGCACTGTGAACTAACATGAACAACTGTATTGTTATTTACATTAAAGATGAATAACCTACTGTAACACATGTATAGCTCGTTACATGTTACATTAATGTTAACAAATAAGACCTTATTGTAAACTGTAACCAATATTTTTTAACAGAAAGTAGTATATACTGGTATAATATAAGATGTGCAGGTATAATGTATATTTGAAAAGAAGAAACATTGTGGAGACACAATTTTTTTAAATTTTGATAAAAAAGCTAAACCAGAAAAAAAGGGTAAGAATAATAAACTAATCATACAGACAGTACGCCTATTAATTATATTTTCAAGCTGCTGTCCGAAACTTTTTTTGTGTTCAAGATTTACAAAAAAATATATAATGAGAATGTACAATATGAATCCATTTACCAAACCGTTTTTTTGTCTTACCCTGAATCATTATGGTACACTACACTTATAATAAGTGTTTATATTGGGACTATTTCAGACCGTTGTGGTACCGCTGCGGAGTAGCACAGTCCCTGCGTGACTCGCCATAAACATAAACAGAGAGAAGTAGCTCCGGCTGCAATGTTCTTCCGCAAGACGCATCAGCGCAAAAAGTCACTGCAGCTTTAAATAGGCCTATATTCTTTCTAAAGTCTGCCCAGCAGATGGAGACATAACTTCATGATCTCTGAGACTGTGAACTCACTGTGACTCTGCTTAGCTTGATTTTGGGCCTGTCCAAATACTGCTGTTCTAAAGTTAGATGACTGCGAATTTAAACGTACATACATTTTATCTCTAGGTTATTGATAACAAAATTAACATGAACAACCTATCCTATATGTGTGGCTAGCTACATATGAGATTTTATCATGGTTGCAACATCGGGGCCAATTGTAACATTGTAAGCACCTTGTTTGTCTGTTGACATGCTTATCTGTTTAGAAAATGAACATATTTTCACTAAATTTAAATGTAAAACTACATTTAAAAAGGGTGTATTAAAAATAAATGTGTTCTAGTATAAACATAAATCATCAATTAACGTGCATTCTTTGTATAAATAAGGTGTTTTATATGTGTTTGACAGAAAGTGTAAATAATATCATCAGCTAATTAATGTAATATATATATTTAAACCACAGAATAGTTCCCCATCTTCTGCAAAAATAGGAATAGACTTTTGCTTTTTGAATGCATATGATGCCTGACATTTAAAAGAATTTGAACCATATCCACACACACGCAAAAAAAAATCCTTATTAGATACTAGCGCAGTAAAGTGATTACTGTTACTATTTAGGTTATAGGCGTTTATTAGAGATACAGTGGGTTGATATGACTTATTACAATGACTTGTTACAATCATCCCCACCAACACTCTGACTTCTTGTATTTAATATTATAGTCTTGTCCTTATTAGTGAAAATATATTTTGTTGTAGAGGAATTTGTTGCAGAGGAATTCCAGAGAGGAAAAGAAAGCCATGTCTATTCCCAAATATAAAACAAACAACAGAACAATATAAAAGATTATCCACGCTAGAGGTTTAAAGGTGTCCTTAATTCTGACAGACTTTAGACTTCAGCTAAGACGAGTTTAACAATTTCTTCTACAGTTTTAACAAACTTGTTCGTACGCAAGCACACAGGTAAATGTTGTCAAATACCAAAAACATCAAACAAACAAGCTTTGAATATCTTCAAAAAAGGAGAACAATCTTCCCATATTTTTTGTGGTTGAACAGGTTTAATTGCATTGTTCACATGCTACAGTTCAAAGTTTAAACCCCCGAAACATGTTAAAGATATCAGATATTCATTAATTATTATGTGACAATAATAAGTTGAAGGGAGAGACAATATAAAGGTTCCCTTTCCTGCTGAGTGACAATCTTCTCTTAATCAGTTTCTAGCACCATTTTAAGCTTATTAACTCTGTTCCATGTATTACGGCTGTATCTTTTTGACTTTTCTTAACTTCATCTCAAAGGAACTTGACACTCCAAGATTGACCAGCTCTTGTTTTATCTGAAACAAAGATGGACAGATTGATCAAAGTGTATTTTATTTCCATTGTACTCTATTGTACAATTGGTTAAGTCTCTAAGATAAGAAGCATTGCTTTTTTTTTTTACTCTGAGGCAGAAATGGCCTTCCATAACAACGTTTGTGTGAAAAGTGTGACTTACTTGCTGCAAAACATCCTCAATGTTTCCAGTAGTCAGGTCTAAAAATGAACTAAGTTTCATTTGAACTCCTAAGACATTTTCTAAAAGGAAACACACAGATAATAAGACCACACACACACACACACACACACACACACACACACACACACACACACACACACACACACACACACACACACACACACACACACACACACACACACACACACACACACACACACACACACACACACACACACACACACACACACACACACACACACACACACACACACACACACACACACACACACAGTCATAAGTCACATGGGTATATTTGTGGCAATTGCCAACAATACATTGTATGGGTCAAAATTATACATTTTTCTTTTATGCCAAAAATCTTTAGGATATTAAGTAAAGATCATGTTCCATGAAGATTTTTCCTACCATATAAAAAAAAAAAAAAAAAAAAAAAAAAAAAAAAAAAATTATATAAATTTTTTTATATATATATATATATATATATATACACATCACTAAGGACTTGGATATACATTGGACAACTTTGAAGGCGATTTTCTCAATATTTCGATTTTTTGGCACCCTTAGAGTCCAGATTTTCAAATAGTTGTATTTCGGCCAAATATTGTCCTATCCTGATAAAACATACAGATCAATGGAAAGCTTATTTATCAGCATTCATATGATGTATAAATCTCAATTTTAAAAAAATGACCCTAATGACTGGTTTTGTGGTCCAGGGTCACATATAAAAGCAATATCACACTCGTAGCTAGGGCTGGGTATCAAGTTCGATACTTTTTAGGTACCGACCGAATTGGCTCGATACTATCAAGTATCGTAAAAGTTATTGTCGTCCGATACCAAATTTCGAGAGGTTAATCTCGTCTACGTCAGTGAGCCAATAAGCATGCAGCATGATTGGCTGTGGTGGAAAAACGTCTCAGGTTACGAATGTAACCATTGTTCCCTGAGAACAGGGAACGAGACGCTGCGTCAGCTTGACGCTACGGGGAACGCCTCCAGCGTGACTGGTGCCTGAAATCACAATGAAAAAAACTTCAATCCTATTGACCGGCGACAGCCTATGATGTCATCAAGGTGCGACCAGGAAGTATATAAGGGCGCCTTGCCAGCATGACAGTATCTAATCGTCTGAAGGGACTGTTTTCGGCAGGCAGGCCCTGCGGCATGACACAGTGACGCAGCGTCTCGTTCCCTGTTCTCAGGGAACAATGGTTACATTCGTAACCTGAGACGTTCCCTTTCGAAAGGGAACTCGCGCTGCGTCAGCTTGACGCTACGGGGAACGATATACCAACGCCGCCATGCCGACGGGAGTGCATGCCCACTGGCAGTGACAACTGTCAAGACAAGCAAATTCTACTGAGATGCCTGAACCACTCCCCTTCTGGTCACATTAGGCTGTCAGTGACAGCGCTCCCTACGGTCATAGCCCAAGCTATCGCCCAAGAAGGAACCTTCACACACATGAGGTCCTTCCCAGGCCCTGCTCGAAGGCCTGGAACCAGCCCATTCGACTTAGAAGGGGTTCCTTTAAGGGAACGTGGCAAGGGAACTACGAGGGAACCCTATGCCAGTCACTATTCGGGAGGTTCTCACCGAATGCCACCAGGGAGACCTGACCAGGTGACCCAGACTAATGTGGGACACGTAATACGGTCAACCCTGTCTGTACAGTACAGAGCCTCTGGTACTCGCCTCCGAAGAGGCATCCCGCTAGGGTGCTGCAAGAAAGGCAGTAACATCCACTAGCCGGATCTCAGAGACGGGTTATCCCGGAGAGCAGCTCTCAGCGAAGTGCTATATAACCCTTGCTAGCGAGGGGAGTTTAGCCGCTCGATCCTCGGATCTACCAAGCACCTACTTTAAAACGTGCTTAGGAGGCCAGAGGCCTTACAGGCTGATTATGCCAGGGAGGCCCCGAGGGGCCTACAACCCTTAACCAGTGCCAAGTGGCCGTAAGCTCATAGTAGACCCTCATTCGAGAGGAGCTCATAAGCCTGCCTGGTAGGTAGCCATGCAGTAGGCAAACTATGAAAGTCCCCTCCCGTGGGGACCGCATAGCAGCAGTAACGTCTCGTCGTGCTAGGGTAAGAACACCGCCTCCAGGTCTCGCGAACGGCCAGAGACCGGCGCCTGATAGCGGGTGACCACTAGCTGTCAGAGTAAAGCCAGTTGTGCGTTCCCGCCAGGGGAACTCGTTCCCCATGGAGGCCGAGAGGAGCCTCCACCTGGTAACCCTTGCCGACTGCTCGCGTGTCCAACACCGGAGCTCGCCCTCAGGAAGGCCATACGGGCCTGAAACCTGATTGCAGTCGTGCTAGCCCTCGAGGTAGCTGGGAAGACCAGGGACTCGCTTCACCAGGGAGGCCAAGCGGGCCTACCAACTGCAAAGATATCGGGCACTCACAGCCTAGCTGAACGTGCTACTCGTAGCACTTCATGCTCACCACAGCGGCTGGGGACCGGGAGCTCGCTCTCAGGGAGGTACCATGCCTGCCATCTGACAGCAGAACGTGCCGCTCACGGCACTTTACGCTCACCAGAGCGTGCCCTCACCCAAGCGAATCCCCTCAGGGAAGCCCCGTGCAGCTTGCCTGATAGCATCCCATGCTACGATCCGTTACCGAACCTGGGGACCGGGGAACGATTTCAGGGAGGCGCAATGCCTCCACCTGATAGCAGAGCGTGCCGCCCATAGCCAGAATGTGCTACTCATAGCACTTCATGGCCACCGCCTCAGCGGCACTCAGGGAGGCCGGTTGAGGCCTACTACCTACTAGCACTCATGCTAGCCATCCAGCGCCTACTAGCAGCTTATACCAGCCATCCAGGGAGTCAATGCCAGTGGTGCCCCCTCGGGGGAGACCAGGCAGCGCCTGCTGACCACAGCAGGCCCTCAGGGAGGCCAATCGGGCCTACCATCTGAGTAAAGGTGAACCAAACCAGGAGCCTACCCCTCAGGGCGGCCTTAAGAAGGCTGGCTGCTGCGCCTGGGCTGGCGGCAGCTGTCTGCTGCTGACAAAGCCTGGAAATCCAGTTCACACCTGGGAACTCATCCCCAAGGAGAGTAGCTGACGAGGTTACTGCTGACGTCGACACCAGTGGAGAAGATCCTCCAGGGCCCACTCGTGGGCCACGGCGTCGAGACTTCCTTGCAGGGAGGCTGGTTGATGCCTACTACCTGTTCTGAAGTCCAACTGCCCAGACTGCCGAAGCTGGCTACTAACAACCAGCTGGCTCCTATGCCCGCACCTGGGGCTGGCTCCATCCCAGAGGCAGCTAGGGACAACTTGCATCGCCGTGTCCTAGGGCCCCTAGGACGGCGCAGTCTCTCGGGCAGCGCCTACAAACATGGACCTAATCACATTGCCAACAGCAGTGTACTCAGCGAAAGTGCTTAAACAAAGACCCTCTAAAGCGAGGGGAGTACAACTTACGTCACCTGCCTCGGGGCGGCTGTCTTACTGTCCATGCAGCGGCCAACCATAAGTGCGAGGGCGTCAGCCATTGGTAATGCTCGGGCCTCAGGGGAGCATCCGACCAGAACCTTCACAGAGGTTTATCCGATGTTCAGTTCAACCCGAGCCCTAAAGGAGGTGGAGCAGAGACATAGAGCAAGGGTGAAACAATACCTTTTCTTTTAGAAAATATAGAACCCACCGGCCGAACATCCTCCAGGAAGAGGCCGGGGGCCGCCAAAAGATGGCGGCCACCAAGCTCTGAAAGGCGGAAACGGCAGATAAAGTCTGATCGCAAAACCAGCGAAAGACGCTTCACTCCGCCCCACGACCACTGGCAAAGTCGCTGTCTGCTGCAACACCCCGACTGCGTTACTCGTAACCCCAGAACGCAGAGAAGGGGGCGGGCCTTGGCCGGACGACTCTGTAACAAGAGGAGGCTGAAACAAGGATGCATAAACCACGCCATGTTCTCATATCAAAGGACAGGCCAGGGGCGAACAACCTTCATTAAAAGGGAACGCCCCCATCCTTGACAAAGCCTAGGCCAAGTGGTGCGGCATACCGCACTAGATCTACTCAGGGCTCTGGAAAGAAATATTATTACCTCTAATATAACACACTGAGGCCCCGAAACCCCTTTTCCCAAAGCCCCGCAGAGCTGGGCGCAGATCTTACTACAGCTCGCGCATTAGCGCGTACCCGGTCTTCAGCTACTTCCCACTTTTACGCTAGGAAAAACACAGCTAGCCCTCTACACTACAAGCCCTTGGGCAAGAGCGCAAATTAAACACCCACATAGTGGGAAAAATAACACGGAGAGGCAGCAAGACTCTACTAGCAAAAGTGAGGCTTTCACAGACAACCACATAATGTTGCAAAGAAGATCGTTCTTAGCTTACTCACGGGGAGCTGCAGGCCCTGCGAAATCCCTCGATGATCCAAAATTTCCCCAAGCAACCCCTCAGGGGAGCGACGGTCAAAAAGTCCTGAAAAACATAGTTTTGAAAATGTTTCGCCCTCATAGAGGGGGACTTACCAATCGCTCCTCGCGGTGCTTCAACCCAGCCATCGAGCTAGTATCCGCCCGCCATCCTGAGGGGGGCGCTTTTAACAAACAAACCAGGCGGGCCGGCAGAATCTTACATTTTCTGCTCATCATAGGCCACCGGCCTGATGTAAAAGCGCCCGGGGGAAAAACCAGAGGAAGGGAAAAAAGGCAGCGTTCATCTCCGCGCTCCTCGGGGGGTGGAGTCTGCTGCCTGCGCTGGTTCCGGTTACCAGCCCCGGCTTCCTTCCTCTTCCTGTCGCGGGTGTCCCGCCTCCCCTGCGCCCCCAGTCCTCCGCGGCGGGGCGCACGAGAGGCGACGCTGGCTCGTTATTACCGTCTCCAGCCCTCAGACTGGGACGGGCCGGGGACACCCGACTGCCTGGGCGGGGTCCCGGACCTCAGCGGAATGCATGTCCTGAATGCCGCCGAGCGCGCCTTCGCCTCTCCGAACTTTCCCACCACCGCCTCTACGGAGGTGCCGAAAAGTTCAGATGGCGAAACCGGGGCATCAGGGAGAAAGGATTTTTTTTCCTGATGTCCAAACGGTTTAACCACAGATGTCTCTCCGTGGCCACCCTCGCCGCATCGGCGCTATTTGTACGGTGGACCGGAGAGCGAAAACCGCGGTCCGGCGCGACTCGACTACCGCCTCAGGGGGTCCCTCCCCCCTGATCGAGGTCCCTCAGCAGGTCCGCCTGCAACACAGCCTGCAACACAGCTGTGGTGTGCAGAGCCGCTGCAGCGCGACCCACTGACATGTACGCCCTGCCATTCAGGCGTTTAGACCGGCAGGGTGGGAGCCACAGTGTCGCCGGCCGCCCAGAGGCGAGATAAACATAACATCTCGTCCACGGGCGGCATCGACACATACCCAGCCAGGCAGTCCCTCGACATCAGCGACATCTAGCTCGCCGATGTCGACAGATGCGGGGCTGAGTATGGTTTCTTCCATTCCCTCGAGATCTGCTGATGGAGATCTGGAAGGAATGGAAGACTCCCAGGAGTTGGGAGGTCATGGGCGGAGAGAAACCGATCGTCCGAACTGTTTGGACGCTCAGCCTTTCTCCTCACGCGCCGCAAAGGCAGCTGCAGTCTACCCGCAGCGCGTTCCATGACTTCCAGCAACTCCCGTACATGGGACAGGATGGTAAGAAAAGCTTCAGCATTTTTAACTGACTCACCCATCCTCTGCTCGAGTGGAAGAGCAGCAGACGAGGAGGAGGAACATAAATCCAGCTCCTTCCTCCGAGGTCCGCCTCTCGTGATCTGGATCGTCCTCAAGAACCATAACTGTCTCCAAGCGACGAGCCCGATCCATCTGGGAAGCGCTTTTGGTATTTAGACGCCGCTCAGCCTCAGCTCGAGCGTGGCCGTTCCCAGATGCTGAAACCTCTCCCCTCGAGAAGAGGTCCCACCGAGAGCGGAGCGTTTCCAGAGGACAACGCTCACAATACTTTCACAAGTACTTTCACAAGAGGTTCGCAAACCTCTCATGCATGCTCTTCTCCCAGACAGTAAACGCAAAGTGTGTGTGTATCCAAAGCGCAAGATACACATTCAAAACACACCTGCAGAAGTGGCGTTCTCAGCACACTTCATTGTTATCCTTCTTGTAGACGTTTCACGTGAAGACAGGCAAAACAGTCCCTGAAGACGAAGAGATACTGTCATGCTGGCAAGGCGCCCTTATATACTTCCTGGTCGCACCTTGATGACATCATAGGCTGTCGCCGGTCAATAGGGCTCGGGCGCTGCGTTGCATTCTGGGACGTGGCGGCCATGTTGATGGCCTCGCGAATGTAAACATACAGCAAATCGAACGAGGAGAAGCAGAGTTGGGAGAAAGAAAAACTATGTTAAAATCCCGAAAAGGATGTGGAATTTACCGGGATACGTTAAATAGGGAAGCCGGGGACCGGTATATGGACAAAATTGGAACTATTAACGGTTTGGATTCATATGAAATTTGCAGTTCATAAATGGATGGGTTCAGGAGCTGCAGATCATGAAGCCTATGTAACGTTAACCTTTTACCTTGAAGCATTCTGCACCGTTCTGTGTTCTCGGGTTGCACTACTTGCAAATAAACACTGAACAATATCTGATTGTGTGACACTTCTTGCTTTTGCACATTATACGGTTATTGCGATTTTGTGACACTTCTTGCTTTTGCACATTATATTGATTTAAGTATATTTATTTTGAAGATTGTGGGTATGGATGCAACAGACACTTATGGCTGTATTTAATGCACATTTATTTTATTTCAACGCTAGGGCTCATGTTTGTCAGAGCACAACATACATACACAATCTTATAGAGGAATGTCATGTCTTCGTCCTTGCTTGGCAACACCATGTGAATCGGTACTTTATCTGACAAAATAGTGTATTTGTTGCGGACGGTTACAATCACCCTTTCCACGTGAATTCGGAGGTGGGCATTTTTTCTTGTGCTCCCCACATCTCTTGCATCCAGCTGACAGCGTCCTTTTGTGAAAGCAGGGATCTTTACCTCGGCACACATAAGTCCCACACTGTCCTTTATGTCAAAGCCGCGATCAGCCAACACCATATCCCCAGGTAACAGTTTGTCTTACAAGCGCGATCCAAGCGAGCCGACGACTCTTTGTTACCTCGGATACTTGGTCTCCGTGGTTGCGTCTCCAAGCAGGAAAGAGGTGGAAAGTTAATCAATTTTCGAACTTTTTCCCATGGCGATTATGTGATCTAGTGTTACACCCCATAATACAGCAACGGTTTACCATGGTTTCCAATAATAACGGCAAATTAAGACACACGACTGAGAGGGAGCACGTCTATAAACAGTGCGCAGTAGTCCGAGTAGCAGCAAATGAGGCCATCAACATGGCCGCCACGCAAAGTAATGACGTCATACGCCCGAGCCCTATAGGATTGAAGTTTTTTCATTGTGATTTCAGGCACCAAAAGATTTTTAGGCTGTAGTGTGTAACGGTACTCTCTCTGCTGCGACACAACACGGCCACCGGAGCTGATCGAGTCCACTCTAGCCAATGCTTCTGTTTATACCTTTTACTGATGTCGAAATCACAATCACTAATGGACCCTTTTCTCAATACCAAATACGTCATTTATATTAAAAAAAACAATATTAGCCATTATAAAAGTAGAAGAGTTTGTACGATAGGAAATAAACAAAGCAAACAGTTCAGTCAAAAGTGCAAAAGCAGTGCTAGTTAAAGTACAGGATTTCAGTTAAATAAAAATATAAAGCTACGAAACTTAACTTTGCCCTTAGCCAAATTGATTTGCTCTGGAACAAGTAACATATTAATAAGGCCAAAGATTGACCGTTTGATATACCCAAAATGAATTATACCTCATGTTTAAACACTATCTACATAAGAGCCAGTGGCAAATTCCCGAAGGACTGGCCGAGATGAAGCTGTTCTCTGCAGGTACATGAGCGCTGATCGGGCGCCGCCGGTCGGGAGCTCAATTTTCAAAAACAAATTGTCAAACAGGCGCTATGTTTATATACGTCACATATTTGAGGTCTAAACTACATTCTATGAAGTTTCGCTCGAATTTACAAGTGGATACGACAGTAGGAGAATCGAAATGAACAGAAATGTGTTGCTTTAGGAAAGTGTGCAGCTGGCATTAGGCTACTATAGATTAAGCTGTCGAGTTAGCCTAGGTAATTGATTCATAAATTTGGTATTTGTTTTACATTTTTTGAAAAGGCGCAGGGCATTCATCCGACGAGAACATCTGAAAAAGAGAAAATAATGCAAATTATAAACTATAGGCCTATAATGTGGAAAACTATATGGTCTACTCTGGACATATTTCACTGTAATTTAATAATTGTTTTAAATATAATCTGTTGAATATAGGTAATTAAAGTAAACATTTTCAGAAGGTCTTTATCTTGTTATAGGCTATATAATTAAGCTGTTTGTAAGCTATAGTTAAAGATTAAGCAAACATATATGCACTCTATTAGGATGAAAACGTGAAGAAGCGTGAAAATAAAATATCTAAGAAATGATTGCATTTTAAGCTTTATGTTATTCACATTGTAATTAAACTATAGGTGTCTTTAGACCCAGTGAAGGCGCAGAGATGTTTCTCTATCGCCACCTTCTGGCCATTTGGAGAACATGGACATTTCATTCTTCCAATACAGTCATAAGATGTTGACTTGATAAAACGACAGAAGACACAATGACCAGCAGACCATAAAACGCCCTTTGTCAGCTTTTAAAATGTTTAATATTTCCCCAGTTTAAAAACGTAAGCGTTTGTCTTCCCTTTTGACTCCAGAAAGTGTTTAGCAGACGTTAATTGAACATGAGATATTACAGTGTATCATATAATAAAGTGTTTGTTAAAATACATAGGGTGAATTCAGGGTGATTGGGACACTATTTCCAAGTCATCTCAATGGCAAAAAGTATCCCAATCACCCTGAATTCACCCCTAGAACTGACAAAATGTAAAAAAAAATGTGTACCTTGAAAGCAATGTAAGTCCCTTTGGATAACATTTTTGGATAAAAATAAGATCTGCCAAATGCATAAATGTAAACGTAAAATGTCACTAAATTTACATAAAGTTTGATACAATTTCAACTGTTGTTTCTGGCATTTAATTTGGGCAAACATTGTCATCTTCTCTTATATATTAAAAATTGTATGCAATGGATAAATTTAAAGGAATTCGACGTTGTTCCCGGTTGTTGTGTTCCCTCCCGTCCTGCAGGGTAAGTCATGAAGCATTGCTGAGGTACAAAGTTGCCTTACTAATAAAATGCTGAGACCTTCACAAACCAGCTGAAAACACAACTCTACAAATCACTATCACAAAGGCACTATATCTTTTATTATAAATAAAATCTATTAAAAATCTCTATTTATTGATTTAAATCATTATTATTATTTTTAATTAGCACGATTTCCATGGCACTGGCACTATGCAGTGGAGAGAGAGACAGAGAGAGAGAGAGAGAGAGAGAGAGAGAGAGAGAAATTCTGTCCAAAATAACACCAGATGAAAACAGATAATGCAAAAAAAGATGCAATATTTTTAAAGTAGATAGTCTGAGATTTTATTGCTTTTGTTCCAAGTGATCAAATTAGGTATATTTACATTATAAAATAAACAATGTATTTTGATTTCTAAGTGAACTGATTTCTATTTTCACACATGACCATTGGGTGCAGGTAATCAGTAAATGAGTGCTATTTAAATGCCAGTGAGCTGTTGTTTGAAGGTATTTGTCTAATGTAGAAAACTGCATTTTGCAAAAAGTTAGTTTTACAATTGCAAACTGAGTTAAAAGCAGATATAAAACATAAAATATAAACATTTATTTCATTTTTTTTTTTTCAGGGACTTCTGGAACTAAGGCAGCCAAAACAAGGAGCTCTGGTACTGAGGCAACCAAGACAGCGATGACAGGAGCCTCTGGGACCCAGGCACACATCGCTGGGACCTCGGACTCCGGGGCAGCCATTCCGAGAACCATTGAAATGTCCATGGCCAAAAGAGAGAGCACTAGGACAGCCAATACAGGAAACTCTGGGACCAGGACACATACCTGGGAGCTCGAACTCCAGGGCAGCATTTATTGGTTAACATTTGGGGAGCTCTTGTAGCAGAGGACCCAGACAGAGACTTTTAGTGCAGCCATGACAGGAATTTGTACATGGCAGTAATAGGAATGTTTGTAGTCGCCACGACAGAACATTTTGGTGCAGGCCGAAGAACACATGGAGCTCAGAGACCAGAGCAGCCATTACAGGAACCTTTGGAGAGCTCTTGTGGTGGGACAGCCAAGATGGAGAGCACTGGAACTGAAGCAACCGAGACAGAGAGCACTGGGACAGGCATGACAGGAGACATTGTGACCCACACATCACTGGGAGCTCGCACTCTGGGGGCAGACATTACGGCAGTGGTCTTCGCTATTTTTTTTTTCATTTTTCATGTCACTGATAGGACAAAATCAAAATCGAGCCACTTTTACCGCAAAGTATCAAAACAGCCAGTCATAAACAGCATGTCTGCTTATCAGTCTGTCATCCCTGAACATACAATATGCAACGAAATAAATACAAAAGGTAGACGGGGTGTATTTCTGTTTAAAATCACGTTTTTAATATATTTAATAATGTCATAATTTCACAATAAATCACCAAAATAATGGAGAAAAAACAAAGATAGTATATTTTAAATATTTGTTTAATAGCATCTTTTTATGAACGAAGGCCAGTTTCACTGATACTAATAGTGATGATGTCTCTGATTTTCCTCCTAATTTTACACATGAATTAGTCCATTCAATATTACAGTGTGATTGAAAGCTTTTTAAAATTTATTAGGCTTCAAACCTATTATGAATTGAACATAGATTAATCATTATCAGGGGTGTAACGGTACACAAAACTGACGCCTCGGTTTTGAAGTCACGGTTCGGTACAGCAGTTTTACAAAATTGCTTTTTATTTATTTTTATTCAACAGTGGTTTAATGAAAAAATCGTGTCTGTCAGTTTCTTAAATATAATGCTGTGAACTATAGGGAGCCCTTACACATTACTATAATATTAAAGGTTAACAACAGAGCCCAAACTATTAGCCTAAATTCAGTTGCTATTTATTTTTATATGGCAGTAATAGTGCCTGGGTCCTAGATAATAATCAATAATAATCAACACTCATAAGCTTCACATAAAGCAGTTTCTAAACCTAATTATATATATTTTTCTCCAAGTCGTTGTTGTATTTTAACAATTTATACACAGTGGCTGTCATTTTCATGACAGGTTTATTTAAACATATATTAAATAAACGAGACATCACTAACAGGCTAAGTAGTATATAATGAATATATAGGCTAATATAGTGCATATATTTAGCGAAAGAGTTGATTTCTCTAGTGAACTAACAGCTGTGGACACTGAATGAATGACTTCTGACTCTGAGGTAACAGTTCAATCTAAATGTGATGCTACGTGACATTGTTTACAAGCTGTTTTATTTTCTTTCCGCGGTTGAAACACAGATTGAGCGATTACACGACATATGATCCTCAACATACCTTAAGAGATATTAATTTATGTGTATTTTTAGGAAGAGATGATCACGTTCACTCGCGCGCCGTGCTGCCGCTTTCGGTGGTTCGTGTACCGTTACAGCCCTAATCATTATTAAAGCTACTAAAGTTCTTTAGTCAAGAGCAGTGAGTGATTAACATTAACTGACATCATTAGTCGCTGCTGTTCCTTTAAGATCTGCCGCTACCGAACATGACCGGGATCTGATGCGCTGTCAACACGTGTCCTATTTCCTCACAAGTTCATTAGACATTATTTAACTCATTTAAAACGGTTCTTTTGAGGATACTCGACAAAACGGACATATAGTTAGAGTTTGTTCAAGCTCTATTCTGGCGCGCCGTCTGCTCATGATGCTGGTGCGTAACCCACACCACTAATCCTAGTTGACAATGAGTATCATTTGCACGTAAAAAGTCATTTTGGCGTATAAATCGCACAATTAATTTAATTTGTGTTATAGATTTAAATATCATAAAGTAAGTTTAAATATCCTCCTCCATGGACTGCCACCTTAACGTGGTGGAGGGGTTTGAGTACCTGAATGACCCTAGGAGCTATGTTGTCCGGGGCTATATGCCCCTGGTAGGGTCTCCCAAGGCAAACAGGTCCTAGGTGACGGGTCAGACTAAGAGCAGTTCAAAAACCCTTTATGATGACAAAAAGACGGAGGACCGTGACGTCGCCCGGTATGGCGCAGCCGGGGCCCCACCCTGGAGCCAGGCCTGGGGTTGGGGCTCGTATGCGAGCGCCTGGTGGCCGGGCCTTCCCCCACGGGGTCCGGCCGGGCTCAGCCCGAAGGAGCGACGTGGGGACACCTTCCCGTGGGCCCACCACTCACGGGAGGGACCGTAAGGGGCCGGTGCAAAGCGAATCGGGCAGCAGTCGAAGGCGGGGGCCTAGACGACCCGATCCCTGGACACGGAAACTGGCTCTTGGGACATGGAATGTCACCTCGCTGGCGGGGAAAGAGCCTGAGCTTGTGCGTGAGGTTGAGAGGTTCCGACTAGAGATAGTCGGAATCACCTCCACGCATGGCTTGGGCTCTGGAACCACACTCCTCGAGAGGGGATGGACTCTTTACCACTCTGGAGTTGCCCATGGTGAGAGGCGGCGGGCTGGTGTGGGTTTGCTTATAGCCCCCCAGCTCTGCTGCCATGTGTTGGAGTTTACCCCGGTGAACGAGAGGGTCGTTTCCCTGCGGCTTCGGCTCGGGGATAGGTCTCTCACTGTTGTGTGTGCCTACGGGCCGAACGGCAGTGCAGAGTACCCGACCTTCTTGGGGTCTCTGGGAGGGGTGCTGGAGAGTGCTCCGACTGGGGACTCCGTCGTTCTACTGGGGGACTTCAACGCCCACGTGGGCAATGACAGTGAAACCTGGAGGGGCGTGATTGGGAGGAACGGCCCCCCTGATCTGAACCCGAGTGGTGTTCAGTTATTGGACTTCTGTGCTAGTTACAGTTTGTCCATAACGAACACCATGTTCAAGCATAAGGGTGTCCATCAGTGCACATGGCACCAGGACACCCTAGGTCGTAGGTCAATGATCGACTTTGTGGTCGTTTCATCTGATCTGCGGCCGTATGTCTTGGACACTCGGGTGAAGAGAGGGGCGGAGCTGTCAACTGATCACCACCTGGTGGTGAGTTGGATCCGATGGCGGGGGAGGAAGCTGGATAGACTCGGTAGACCCAAACGTACTGTGAGGGTCTGCTGGGAACGTTTGGCCGAGTCTCCTGTCAGAGAGATCTTCAACTCCTGCCTCCGGCAGAGCTTCGACCGGATCCCGAGGGAGGCTGGAGATATTGAGTCCGAGTGGACCATGTTCTCCACCTCCATTGTCAAAGCGGCTGCTCGGAGCTGTGGACGCAAGGTCTCCGGTGCCTGTCGAGGCGGCAATCCCCGAACCCGGTGGTGGACACCGGAAGTAAGGGATGCCGTCAAGCTGAAGAAGGAGTCCTATCGGGCCTGGCTGGCTTGTGGGACTCCTGAGGCAGCTGACAGGTACCGACAGGCTAAACGGACTGCAGCCCGGGTGGTCGTGGAGGCAAAAACTCGGGCCTGGGAGGAGTTCGGTGAGGCCATGGAAAAAGACTATCGGCTGGCCTCGAAGAGATTCTGGCAAACCGTCCGGCGCCTCAGGAGGGGGAAGCAGTGCCCTACCAACGCTGTTTACAGTGGCGATGGGCGGCTGTTGACCTCGACTGGGGATGTTGTCGGACGGTGGAAGGAATACTTCGAGGATCTCCTCAATCCCGCCGTCACGTCTTCCATTGAGGAAGCAGAGGCTGGGGGCTCAGAGGAGGACTCGTCCATCACCCGGGCTGAAGTCACCGAGGTGGTCAAGAAACTCCTCGGTGGCAAGGCACCGGGGGTGGATGAGATCCGCCCTGAGTACCTCAAGTCTCTGGATGTTGTGGGGCTGTCTTGGCTGACACGCCTCTGCAGCATCGCGTGGCGGTCGGGGACAGTGCCTCTGGGATGGCAGACCGGGGTGGTGGTCCCTCTTTTTAAGAAGGGGGACCGGAGGGTGTGTTCCAACTATAGGGGGATCACACTTCTCAGCCTCCCCGGGAAAGTCTATGCCAGGGTACTGGAGAGGAGAATCCGGCCGATGGTGGAACCTCGGATTCAGGAGGAACAGTGTGGTTTTCGTCCTGGTCGCGGAACACTGGACCAGCTCTATACCCTCTACAGGGTGCTGGAGGGTTCATGGGAGTTTGCCCAACCAGTCCACATTTGTTTTGTGGATTTGGAGAAGGCATTCGACTGTGTCCCTCGCGGCGTCCTGTGGAGGGTGCTGGGGGAATATGGGGTCCGGGGTCCTTTACTGAGGGCTGTCCGGTCCCTGTATGACCGAAGCAGGAGTTTGGTCCGCATTGCCGGCAGTAAGTCAGACTTGTTCCCGGTGCATGTTGGACTCCGGCAGGGCTGCCCTTTGTCGCCGGTTCTGTTCATAATTTTTATGGACAGAATTTCTAGGCGCAGCCAAGGGCCGGAGGGTGTCAGGTTTGGGGACCACACGGTTTCGTCTCTGCTCTTTGCGGATGACGTTGTCGTGTTGGCCCCTTCTAACCAGGACCTTCAGCATGCATTGGGACGGTTTGCAGCCGAGTGTGAAGCGGCTGGGATGGGGATCAGCACCTCCAAATCCGAGGCCATGGTCCTCAGTCGGAAAAGGGTGGCTTGCCCACTCCAGGTTGGTGGAGAGTTCCTGCCCCAAGTGGAGGAGTTTAAGTATCTAGGGGTCTTGTTCACGAGTGAGGGGAGGATGGAACGGGAGATTGACAGACGGATCGGTGCAGCTTCTGCAGTAATGCGGTCGATGTACCGGTCTGTCGTGGTGAAGAAAGAGCTAAGCCGTAAGGCGAAGCTCTCGATTTACCGGTCAATCTACGTTCCTACTCTCACCTATGGTCATGAGCTTTGGGTCATGACCGAAAGGACAAGGTCCCGGATACAGGCGGCCGAAATGAGCTTTCTCCGCAGGGTGGCTGGGCGCTCCCTTAGAGATAGGGTGAGAAGCTCAGTCACTCGGGAGGAACTCGGAGTAGAGCCGCTGCTCCTCCACATCGAGAGGGGTCAGCTGAGGTGGCTCGGGCATCTGTTCCGGATGCCTCCTGAACGCCTTCCCGGGAAGGTGTTTCGGGCATGTCCAACCGGGAGGAGGCCCCAGGGAAGACCAAGGACACGCTGGAGGGACTATGTCTCCCGGCTGGCCTTGGAACGCCTCGGTGTCCCCCCGGAAGAGCTAGAGGAAGTGTCTAGGGAGAGGGAAGTCTGGGCATCTCTGCTTAGACTGCTGCCCCCGCGACCCGGCCCCGGATAAGCGGAAGAAGATGGATGGATGGATGGATGGAAGTTTAAATATCCTTTCTAGTCTGTATTTCCATCTTGTAATGCCGCTGTTTTGGGGTATTTTTTAAATATAAATTACTTTAATAGAGCAGACACTTGGCGTTTTTAATGGGTTATGTTACAGCCCTGCTTGTTTTTATGAAATATATGTATTGCCTGCATGATCATTTCACCGCATTTACTGCCATGCAAGCCGCAAATTAAGCTGGACGAGCCGCGCAATGAGGAACACTGCATTACGGGAACCATTGAGGTTTTTGGGGAGATCTTGTAGTGGGACCAACAAATTATGGTGGAGGGTGGACATGACATGGAGCTCAGAGACCAAAGCAGCCATTGCAGGAATCTTTGGGGAGCTCTTGGACAGCCAAGATGGAGAGCACTGGAACTGAAGCAACCAAGACACAGAGCACTTGGACCGGCATGACAGGAGACCTTGTGACCCACTCCATGAAGCGGAAAACTCTAGGACCTGGGGCACACATCACATGGAGCATAGCATTAGGAAGAGCCTTAAGACTGAGCAGACATGAACCTCTCTGAGTGACTCCATTACTGGAACCTCTGGGACCCAGCTTACATCACAGGGACCTCGTAATCCAGGACAGTTTTTTTTAGAGTGTCCACACATGACAAGAAGCTCTGAAACAGGTACCCACTACAGGAAGCTTTGGTACCAGGTCAGCTGAGACTGGGAGCACAGATGGAGACTGAGAACTCTGGAACCGGACAGACATTATGAAGAGCTCTGAGAAGAGGACGGCCATTACCTTTGAGCTGGCTGTGGCAGGAACCTCTGGTGAGCAGTGCAGATAAAACAGGATTGTGGAGACAGTGACGGGACATCTGCATGTAAAAAAGACAAAAACAGAAAAACAACTATGTACATATATACACATCCCCAAGCAAGCAGTACCGCCAGACGCAAATATCGCCGCTTCAAGCCATGGCGCCAGACGCAACCATGGCCTGCCTGCTCCGCAAGACGCTGAGGCATAACAGAGGGATGGAAGGTCTTTCTGTAAGCCCGCAAGACGCAAAGCTGACAGAAGACTGGAGAAATGTCTGGGGTATCCTCATCTCCACAACTTATATGGGGACCTGAAACAGAAGAGAAAACAAAACGTTAGCCTAAATACATTACTCTTGACATTGTTATTCCTTAAATTAAAAAGGGAATGAAATCAAATTTTTTTTGGCTCAAACTTGAAACCAGTTGTGGCGAAGGATCTTCCCCAGATCGCGCCGCTGCTTAGGCTTGTGCTGCAGGAGGCTACAGATCAAATGGCAGCATTCTGTGCAGAAGGATGAAAGAGACATCTGATTATGACCATCAGCTTTTACATCTGCTCTATTCAGTCTAGTCCTTAATATCTCATCTGGAACAACATGTGTAGACTTCTTGTGTTGAAGATCTCACCTTTTGACAAGCCAGGCTCTGACCAGAGGTGTAGATTGGCCTTGTGCAAGTCATCGCCTGTTGGAAAACGGCCGCACAGCATTGTGAACAACATCACCCCCAGAGACCACGCCACTGCAGACTTCCCATGGTACTTGCCCTTGATCTTGTACTCAGGAGGGTAGTACTCCATGGTGCCTAGAGGAAAGAGATTTCAATTAATGTGTAAGTTTGCATTACCAAAACACGTCTGTCAGCTTTGAGGGATAATACATACCATACAATGTTGTGTAAGCTGATTTCCTCATGAGGTTTCCACAACCGAAGTCAATCAACTTGACCTGAAGGGTGTCCTTGTTCAGAAGGATGTTTTCCAACTTGATATCGCCATGGAATACACCACGGCGACAACAAGTGAGAACTGCCTGCGTTGCCTGCCACATGATCTGGCGCACTAGACCCTCATCGATCCTGCCATCATGGCCATCCATGTAACTAGCCAAGTTCTGGCAGGGTGACGGACACTCAAGGACCATCACATAGTTGTCCCGCCGGTCCTGCCAGTCCAGTAGCTTTATAATTCCTGGCACGTCCGGTCCCTTGTTGGCCAGGATTGTGAGAGCAATCTCCAGCGGTAGGGGGTTTGGATGATTAGGCTAGAAAACAGATTTTAAGGTGGTCTTGAATTTGCTCTATTGAAAGCCATTTGTAGTCTGTGATTATTATTCATTAAAGGTGGGTTACACTGTTAAAAACTTGGATTCTCATGCTAAACATGGCCAAAGTTGGACGTTTGATGGAATATTTCCGTGCCTTCCGGTTTCTCACAAGTTTCGGAACGTTTTTTTTCGAGTTTGGGCCTATGTGACGTCAACAAGGGCGGAATATCCTTGTACGGGCCGTAAGGACACTTCTCGGAAGGGCGCGCACACATGTCGACCGGGGAGAGAGCAAAAGCAGGACCAGGAAGTAGTCGGTTGCGCTGCACAGTGCACAGGTCACATGACTTTACAAAATCAACAATGTCACCAAAGAAGTGTGTTTTTGGTTGTCAGGGCAAGACAACCCTGTTCAGCTTCCCAAAGAACCCAGCGTTAAGGGGACAGTGGATGGAGGTTTTTTTTGGAGTTGTGCAAGTGTTTTTGTTGCACATCAAGTAAACATGAATGTATAGTTAATTTATCAACGGAGCATGCGATGTATGGTGTGTGTTTAAATACAGTTGTTTTTCTGCAATGTTGGGACATTTATTAATAAAAGATATTGGAAGTAAATTCATTGTAAAAAAGATGCATCGATAATCGTTTTATAATCGCATCGCAGCCCTCTGAATCGTAATCGAATCGAATCGTGAGGTGCCTAGAGATTCCCACCCCTAGTAAACACGAACTAGTCTGACGTGCAAAACCGTTTAAGTCACATACAATAGTCCATAAACCAAATCATGTCCTCATAAACCATGAGTAAACACACACAAATGTTGTAAAACTCGCGCATGACATTGTGTTCTAAAACCACTGGGCTCAAGTTAAAATCATTTCAACTTTTAAAAAACTCGTCTCGAGACCTTGCGTTATTCCCCATCACACAAGCCGCTAAGCAGACACAGTTACAGCCCATAACATTACACATAGAGACGTCCTGCTGTAGTCGTTGTTGCTGCTGCTCCTCTTCCATTTCAACCTCTGAATCTGATTTTGGGTCATATATGTCTGGCTGAATCTGATTGATAGCCATCGTTTATTTAGGACAACGTTTTTTTCCACGTTTTCTAAGGATGTTACAGCTTTCAGACGCTCTCAACGCAATACCTGTGGCTCTTTAGCCCCGCCCACACGATACGCCTCCAGCCGTTCGGTTTCATTCGGAAAGACTCTGTGCAGCGTATCTGTCTTTTATAAATATGATAAAACTAAAAACTTTTCGGAGATAAGAAGGATGCAATCCTACTCTATAGGTACTCAAGATTGACATGAGATTGACTGAAACTGTGTGTGAATCACCCACCCCCACCGCCCCATTTAAGATGGACTAAGAAAACGGTCTCCAAACTCGGTCCTGGAGGGCCACTGTCCTGCAGAGTTTAGCTCCAACCCTGATCAAACACACCTGAACCAGCTAATAAGTGTCTTGCTTGGACCTTGTAAGGCTGATTAGCTGGTTCAGGTGTGTTTATTTGAGGTTGGAGCTAAACTCAGCAGGACAGTGGGCCTCCAGGACCGAGTTTGGAGACCCCTGGTCTAAATGAAAATAGTGACTGAGAGGAGAAAACAGAGAAAGTGCAGCTGACTTACAATTGTTAGGTATTCCATGTCTTTCGTCTTCATGACATCTTTAATTGCCACCTGATAAAAAAAACAAAAAACAATAACGATTCACATGTTTGCAGAGGTCATATCATTCCACTCATTAAACCTGAACAGGACACAGTGAAAGGATGAGGAGAACACAGGGCAAAAACTATTTGATACAGCTGCACAAGTCCTCATTTATTTGTACTTACTTTAAGGCCATCCTCCACACGACAAGCTTCATGAACGACGCCAAACCCACCGACCCCCAGACGATCACCAAGCTCATAGCGGCACATAATGTGATCTATTAAAAGAGAAATAATTGCAGTTTACACTTTTTATAGTTATTTCAGGGGAAAGCCCAACATAGAAAATTCACATCTTATAATACAATTAAATAACATTGGAGACTAAATAAAAATAGGTTTAAAAGCTCATCATATTTTAAAACCATTTTGTTTTCCAATTTTTTTTTTTTTTTTTACCATTCATGGATAATTAAATCTAGGAGTAAATGTGATTTTTTTTGTTCATACGTTCACTTACCATCATTGTTGCTGCCTGGAGGTGGTCTCTCAATGACATGCACCTTATTCTGACCCAGGCGATTCAGACGTTTTCTGACAGCTCTGAGGAAAGAGTTCAGACTCCAGAACCTCTTTTTCCTCTCCTCCTCCTCCTCCTCCTCCTCCTCCTCTACCCACACCTCCTTCCTCTCCTCCTCCTCCTCCTCCTCCTCCTCTACCCACACCTCCTTCCTCTCCTCCTCCATCCTCTGGCCGTCTCCCTCACCACCAGCATCAACAGGCGCCTCGTCGCACGGATGAGGATGTTGCTCCGCCGTGTCGTTGACGGGTGTTGGGAGGGGTGTAACGTTACTTCGATGGTGATCGCACACCTCGCAAGCATCGCTAACTCGAGAACTTCGATGTCCCATAACTCTGATAAACGCAAATCACTTTCGTCTTCAGTCGCTATTACAAACACACACAATGTTTCACAGATTTCCATGGATACACTCGCGCACGCCACATTCAAAACTTTCAAACGTCAATATTTTTATTTAAATATTTTAGTAACACTTTACTATATGTTTCATTAGTTAAAGGGTTAGTTAACACGAAATAACAATGAACAATATGCCTACTTCTACCCTAATAATGTTAATTTCAACATTTAGCAACTAATACATTAATAAACTTAAAAAGTTGTATTTGTTAGAAAATGCACTGTGAACTAACATGAACAACTGTATTGATATTAACATTAAAGATGAATAACCTACTGTAACACATGTATAGCTCGTTACATGTTACATTAATGTTAACAAATAAGACCTTATTGTAAACTGTAACCAATATTTTTTAACAGAAAGTAGCAGTATATACTGGTATAATATAAGATGTGCAGGTATAATGTATATTTGAAAAGAAGAAACATTGTGGAGACACAATTTTTTTAAATTTTGATAAAAAAAGCTAAACCAGAAAAAAAGGGTAAGAATAATAAACTAATCATACAGACAGTACGCCTATTAATTATATTTTCAAGCTGCTGTCCGAAACTTTTTTTGTGTTCAAGATTTACAAAAAAATATATAATGAGAATGTACAATATGAATCCATTTACCAAACCGTTTTTTTGTCTTACCCTGAATCATTATGGTACACTACACTTATAATAAGTGTTTATATTGGGACTATTTCAGACCGTTGTGGTACCGCTGCGGAGTAGCACAGTCCCTGCGTGACTCGCCATAAACATAAACAGAGAGAAGTAGCTCCGGCTGCAATGTTCTTCCGCAAGACGCATCAGCGCAAAAAGTCACTGCAGCTTTAAATAGGCCTATATTCTTTCTAAAGTCTGCCCAGCAGATGGAGACATAACTTCATGATCTCTGAGACTGTGAACTCACTGTGACTCTGCTTAGCTTGATTTTGGGCCTGTCCAAATACTGCTGTTCTAAAGTTAGATGACTGCGAATTTAAACGTACATACATTTTATCTCTAGGTTATTGATAACAAAATTAACATGAACAACCTATCCTATATGTGTGGCTAGCTACATATGAGATTTTATCATGGTTGCAACATCGGGGGCAATTGTAACATTGTAAGCACCTTGTTTGTCTGTTGACATGCTTATCTGTTTAGAAAATGAACATATTTTCACTAAATTTAAATGTAAAACTACATTTAAAAAGGGTGTATTAAAAATAAATGTGTTCTAGTAGAAACATAAATCATCAATTAACGTGCATTCTTTGTATAAATAAGGGGTTTTATATGTGTTTGACAGAAAGTGTAAATAATATCATCAGCTAATTAATGTAATATATATATTTAAACCACAGAATAGTTCCCCATCTTCTGCAAAAATAGAAATATACTTTTGCTTTTTGAATGCATATGATGCCTGACATTTAAAAGAATTTGAACCATATCCACACACACGCAAAAAAAAAATCATTATTCGATACTAGAGCAGTAAAGTGATTACTGTTACTATTTAGGTTATAGGCGTTTATTAGAGATACAGTGGGTTGATATGACTTATTACAATGACTTGTTACAATCATCCCCACCAACACTCTGACTTCTTGTATTTAATATTATAGTCTTGTCCTTATTAGTGAAAATATATTTTGTTGTAGAGGAATTTGTTGCAGAGGAATTCCAGAGAGGAAAAGAAAGCCATGTCTATTCCCAAATATAAAACAAACAACAGAACAATATAAAAGATTATTCACATAAGCTAGAGGTTTAAAGGTGTCCTTAATTCTGACAGACTTTAGACTTCAGCTAAGACGGTTTAAAATTTTCTTCTACAGTTTTAACAAACTTGTTCGTACGCAAGCACACAGGTAAATGTTGTCAAATACCAAAAACATCTAACAAACAAGCTTTGAATATCTTCAAAAAAGGAGAACAATCTTCCCATATTTTTTGTGGTTGAACAGGTTTAATTGCA